>NC_140235.1:4217690-4285190 GCF_949987555.1 Borostomias antarcticus
ATTTACCATATATTTACCAGCTAAATACTTCCACAAACAATGGATGGCTCCCGCTAATAGCTCGATATTTTGCACAGCAATTGCAACGGCAATCTGCTCCAGTTTAGCACAATATCCACAAAAGATTTTGCTCTAATGATATGCCCGGGCAAACATGGCCACAAATTTATCAACTGTGTGCAATTTGCACCCATGATTGCAATTAGCCATGTACGTGTTCTTGCGCACGCCTGGCATGACGGTGCCTTCGTCTGGCTACAATAACTGCTGCCATGATCCCTGGAGAGCCCGGGCATGTCAGCCCCTTATATGTGTTGCACTCACCACCAGCTGAATGCAATTTGTTCTTGTATATAGATACAAGATCTTGGATATAGTCGGATCTTTCCCCAGTGTTTCAAGCTTCTCTCCATATTTCAGAACACAGATTGGATCATAATGAAAATGAACAGACGACTTTTTTGCAGAAAATATCAGTTTGGTTTGTTTCTGTGCATCACAGCTGGTTGAACTTATTAAATCCCCCTCTATATATATTTCTTCCTTAATATCATCCGATATCATTCAAACCCTACAAGTTCTGAGGAGAGACAGCAGGAGAGAGTGCGCGCTGACTGCTGCAGTTAATACCAGCTTTTTACGAGCGGTATTTGTGTGGCAGTTAGCTCTTGGTGTTTGTGGACCAGACGCGAGGCTTATTTGGATAAATTTTGCACAGAATTACCTAATTTACATACATTCAAATGAGCCTGCCGCGGATTGGATGCAATTTCTCTGTCTCATTTGCACGGGTTTTGCAGCTGCAAAAGCTGCACGATCCTTTTGTGGATTTGGCCCTTAGTAGTTAGGGAACTGTAAAAGGAAGGGTCACCTTGTAACCTGTATTGAAGTTGACTCCTCCCGTTCTGCTGCCCCCTACAGTCCTGGAGAGGAAGATCTCCACACGGCAGAGCAAAGAGGAGCTGATCAAACGAGGAGTCCTCATCGCTGACCAAGGTCAGACTCACTGACGACTAGGAGCCCTAGAGAGGAGAGAGCTTCATAGGGGTGATACTAGGATCATACTAGGACCAAAACAGGGTTACACTACAACAGCTGTGTTCACGGTGCCTCTCTGACCAACGTCTGACTCACTGAGAGCTTTGTACGGTTATATTGGGGTCATAGGAGGGTCAAACTAGGGTGACATTAGTTTAGGTTAGTATGACGACCACCCGGTTAGCTGCATGTCACTGTCACACATATTACTAAGGCTGGGACGCGAATGTCCACGTTGCAGACTGTTCGCTGTGCTGTGAGTGTGATCCTGACTAATGGTCGCCCTAGTTGACGCGGTGTTGACACTCATCAGCAGCATCACCCCTGCATAGTCACACATTACCGTCACATGGCTGCCCCCCTACACCCTGGACATAACTGTATCTGTGTAGGCGCCATGTGTCAGCGGTCATAGACGGTGGACATGACATTTTTCCCATAGCTGCTCAACTCCAGGAATGTTCTAGTCAGCCTCACAGCCTCTTGTCATGTCAACTCCATAACCCCCCCCCCCCCCCCCCATCCCACCCCCCCCCGGGCTAACTGTTGACTCCACCTCCTTCCTGCCAGATGAACCAGTCAACACCGAGACGCTCAACGGCCACGCCACGCCCGGCGTGACGTCAGAGGAGGTCAGAGTTGACATCGAGTCGCCGGAGACGCCGTCAGACGAGCGGGCGGTGTTGCCGGAACAGGCGGAGAAGGAGGACGTGAAGGGGGCAGGTAAACAAACAGGTAAACAAACAGATAAACGAACAGGTAAACAAGCAGGTGAACAAGCAGGTGACCAAGCCGCCAGGGTTCTGGTCGGAGGACACGCAGAAACGGCAGGCGCTGGGAGAGGGGTTCTAGGACCGTGACGTCACTTCCGGGTTCCGGTTCTGGAATGTTCGTTCTTGCACCCGCAGCAGAGACTCATGAAACGGCTATGAACCCTCTCAGAGAGCTGCCGGGTCACTGCGACCGAGGTACCGTCCCCTGACCGTCCGCCGGCACCGTCCGTCTCATCTCAGCTGGCGGCCGGCGCGTCTGACCGCCTCTCCTAATGTCCGCCGATCCCTCGGAGGTCCGGTCCCAGAGGGCCGGTCGATGCTTCTAAAGTGTTGTCCAGGCTTTTCTCAATTCAATTTCTATCGAGTTTTCCATTCCATATCCATTAAGAATTCTCCGTTTGCTGTCGTCCAGTTTGTTAGTATCATTAGCCTTAGTGTACAGCCACAGCACACAGTGCACACACACACACACACAAACACCAAACACACACACCTCTAACACACCAGTGTGGTTAAGCTCCCCCGGAAGGTTATAAATCCCGTTAAGTTAAGCTCCAGTGATCAAAGTCCGCTGTCAGTCCAGGGAGTATCATAGTCTTCTGACCGTGTCCTTCTTTCTGCCCCGGGCCCCCTGGAAGTCCACCCCTCCCCGAGCCACTCACCCTCAACCCCCCCCCCGGCTCCATAATCCACTTCACGGCTGCCCCTTAAGCCCCAAACCCTGGTTCGCTTGAGCCTAAAGACCAGTCCTAAGCTCGCTGATTTCATTAAGGTGGTCCTGAGCCCCCCTGTCTGCCCGCTCGGTCTCTCTCTGATCGTCCTAACAGGCCGAAAAACAACCCTCGACGGGACCGAGATGGCCGGAGGTTTATTGTAAGCTCTTGGACAGGAGTTAGGTGGTCTTACTGCTGAAACCCCGCCCTCTGGTCAGTTAGGAGAAACCAGGTCGTGGTTCTCTGTTTTAACGTTACTGTGAGATCTTCTCCGACCCCCTTCTGTAAGTCTGTCTGTCTTTCTGTCTTCTGGAGTTTGGTTACTGTCAGAGGAGTATATCTTCCTCCTCCTCCTCCTCCTCTAACCCCCCCCCCCCCCCTAGAGAGGAGTAAACCCCTTCTCCGGGGAAACCAGGCCAGAGCACGGGAGGTTCCTACTAAAAAAACACCCGGTGGCACTGCTCCGGCCAGACCAGTAGGGGGCGCTGGTCCCGCCCCAGCCAGACCGGGGGGCGCTGCGGGCCCAGCAGGGCGCAGAGACCCCGCCCCGGGGGCCAGAAAGACCCCCAAAAGCACAGGCAGCAAGCCGGCCCCCGCCGCCGCCGCCGCGCCGGCCAAAACTAACCCGCGCAGCGCTAACCGTGGGCCGGGTGAGTACGAGCGGAGCTGACCGGCCGAAGCGGCCTGTCCTGTCTGCATGGAGAATGACCGGTGACTGTCCCAGCATGCGGAGGGACCCAGTCATCACCCTCCCCTTCCCCCACCCCCCTCTTACACACACACACTCTTTCATCCCTCCGTGTTTCCCGCCTCCGTGACCTCTGACCCCTGTCGGTTCTGTGACTCAGCTGTGTCTTCGTACCTCCTGTGACGCGGGGAAGGTCCCGTCTGTACAAGGCACGGCTTCGGAAAAGCTTTCTGAGAAAAGGGGGAAGTCGAAGGAAATCAGTTGAAACTTCTTCATTTTAAAGATGCTACTACAATGAACCCCACAACGTGCGTGCGCCCGCGTGCGTGTGCGTGTGCGCGTGCAAGCCTGTGCACATATTCCTGTTTGACCCATCGCAGACCACCGCATGTGATAAGCATGCGGGCCAAGTGATTCGTCTGAGGAGAAGCCCGGATACTGTGTCGTACTGTCAAGTTGTTTTTGCTCTCGTCGTTTCTGTTTCCATGTCCTCCGGCCGTGGATGTGAATGCCCTCTGTGTTCCCGCTCTCTCCCTGCCGCCGCCTCCTCGCTATCGATCAGCCGTACGGACGCCTCGTCCTCAGCAGCCCAGAGAGGAGAGGGACCGCCCAGAACGGGAGCTGCTATGTTTAGCCTTAGAGGGATTTGTATCGAAATGTGTTCTTATCGTAGCTAAGTGCCACCTGGCTAAAAACTGCTATTAAGGATAAGCCCCCGATGTCCAGGATGCGTCGGGTTTGAACCGAGCGGAGCCATTTCAGCCGACGCCAGTCTAACTCGGGTTTGCTCTCCTCTCAGCCAAATCATCCCATCCCAAGAAGTCGGGAGGCGCGTCGAAGACCGCCGCGCAGACCTCCAAGACCGCCGGCCAGTCGTCGAAGAGCACGCCGCAGCCCCCGAAGGCCCGGCCCGCCTCCTCCGCTCCCGGGTCGAAGACCTCAGGGGTCACCGGGACGGACAGGAGGACCCACAGGAGGTCCGATCCCCCCGCCTCCTCCTCCTCCGGACCCCCCAAAGCCGTCCCTGAGTCTGACAGCCTGTCCGGGGAGCCCCAGGCCCCCTCACACCCCCAGACCCCCCAACCCAAGAGGCCAGAAAAGCCGGAGGAACCCCCCTCCGACCCAAAAACTAAGACTGGTCCAAATGCCTGTGAGGCGGAGGAAGAGGGGGGTGGTCCTCCCGGGTCGAGCCTGGAGCCCGGAGCCAAGGCCCCCCATGTTAACACTGCTACAGAGGAGACCTCCTTCAGCGAGGGGGGGGGACTGAGCTCCTCACAGGAGGGTCAAGGGTCTGAGGCGGAGGGAGCAGGCGGAGGGGACCACCGGTCAGGTGACGAGGAGGGCGGCACAGAGAGTAGACAGAAGTGAGTAGCACCACACACACACACACACACACACACACACACACACACACACAAAAGCTGAATCCCAAATCGCGCACTTAGGCGAAAGTGCAGAGCACTCGCGGCCTTGTGGCCTTACATGCGCGTTCCCGCTAAGTCCACAAGGGCTCAGGGTAGTTCCAAAACGGAATTGCTAGGTCCACAAGTGCGCCACGCCGCCATTTTGCGCACTGTAACCGCACTTACCGAAAGTCCGCAATTTCACGGACTTAGGAGCAGAAAATACCCACAGCCCACCGCGTCTCATGTGACACAGTGCTTGAGTGCATCCGAGTCATGATCCGAGTGCATCACACATAAATGATGACATTTGCAGATAACACAACATTTATCTTGAAATCCACATGCTGCAAACATATCCCACCCAACCTAATTTTTTAATTATTATTAAATTAAAACAGACGTCAATCGGTCAATTTGCAGAGCTGAAGGGAGCGTCAGAGCAGCCTCTGCGTCGGAGGAACGCGGCAGCCAATGAAAACGAAGTGGGAGGGGCATTGAGCGAAACTGGGAGTGCTGTCCCATTTAATTCACGGCCCTGCACCCTCTGGCCCTTCCAGCTGACGTAAATTAAGTGCTCAGGCCTCAGGCCACAAGTGCGAGGGGCCGCAAGTGCGGTTTGCGCACTCAGATTGGGATTCAGCTAAAGACACACAAAAAGAGCTGTTCTGTGTACCTGCTGTTGAATGCTGTTTTGTGCCGTTGTTCCTCCAGACCAGCGGGAGGCGATAGAGAGCAGCAGGGCCTGCGTGTGAACGTACAGCAGCCCGAGGTGACGGTCATCCCTGATAGGCCCAGAGACAGCCAGACCAGCGACTCCGACTCCGATGGACCAATCTTGTACCGCGACGAAGAGGACGATGAAGAGGACGATGAATACACAACAAGTAAGGGATGGATTCACAGATAACCTGGAATAACGTCAGTAATGGTTCAAATTATGAATTTCACACGCCTCCGTTCGGCATTTGGTCCTACTTTATTATTTTTTTCTAAGTGTTACACCCCAATGGCTAGGAGGCATTGTTGAACACACCTGCCAAAATGCTGTGTGTGATGCGACCTACTGTATCTGATATTACCTGGTGAATGCAGGTGAGAGAGAGAGAGAGAGAGAGATAGAGAGAGAGAGACGTGTAAACAGCCTGAAACGCTTAAAATGCCTAAAATGTAAATACATTTGCCTTAGCCGTGTAGTCTGTAGACAGAGATTGTCTTTGTGGTATATAATTATTCCCGGACCAGGCAAGGCAAGGCAGCTTTACCATTTCATACACACGGAAAACTCAGCGTGCTTCACATAAAAACATGCTTAAAGACATTTTCAGATACAATAAAACAGTTGTCTTTATACAGTGTCTTTATTCATCCATAGTCAAACGGCTTGAATTCGCAGTAACTCTCTCTATGTTGAAAGAAAAAGGCTGAAAATAAAACATTGCCTGATTTTCGTACTCTCAAGGGACCACGGCTGATAAATCGTGTTATGTTTATCAGACATATCTTCCCCTTTCAATTTTCTATGCTTGGTTGGTTGTTCTATGCACTCGCCCTTTCAATAGAACCCACGTTTGACTGTATAAGTGACATGGCGAGATTCTCCAGGGCCCGTCCTTGTGCCTGAGGCTCGATTCTCCTGGTGTTTTTCAGGCGCCCTGGCCAGTAAGATTCGCCGCCGAGACACCCTCGCCATCAAGCTCGGCAACCGGCCCAGCAAGAGAGAGCTGGAGGAGAAGAACATCCTGCCTCGCTCCTCCGAGACCGAGCGACACGAGCTACGACAGCAGATCGGCTGCAAGCTGGTCAGGTAGGCACACGTGGATGCGCACGCACTCAGGCGTGTTCGCACGCACACACACACACAGACACACACACACACACACACACACACACACACTGTCATTTGTTGCCATGTGTGTTGAGACACCAGGCTTCATCTAAGATTTAATCAAGGTGATAATGTGTTCTATAAGCAGTTTCTCTAATCACTAAGATTCACTGAGGTAAGTTTGATACAGCGTCGTTTTAATAGTCACATGCAGTATAGTTTGATTGATTGAAACCTTTATTTATACTCAGGTGAGCTCTGAGGTGAGGCCACCTCATTTGCAGAGCTGCTGAGTGTACAACAAAATAGAACAACAAAACAATGTACAGTGCACTTAGTTAAAAACAGTTACAACATGTATCATAAAGAAATGAAATCAGGCATTTAAATTCTTTTAGGGAAGGAAGAACTTCCAGCTTTAACTTGGACTGAATGTCATTCCAGGACTTTGGGGCTGCATAAGTAAATGCTGTCCTGCCAAGTCCTGTACGAGTCCGTGGAACTTTAAGTGTGATCCAGTCACTAGAACGTGTTTGATGGGCTGGAGCATTCCTGTCCAACAGGGCAGCTATATACGGTGTTTACATATGATGTTGATGAATTATTGTCTCACTGATGCTCTAGTAAATTAATCCATGATGGTATTAGTTATAGTTGATAGTTTAAATAGTTGATCCGATCCGTTGGTCTCCCTCCTCTCCTAGACGCCTGAGCCAGAGGCCTTCCCCCGATGAGCTGGAGCAGAGGAACATCCTCAAACGTAAGTCCACTCAACACAGACTAGAATAGATTCCAGTAGAATCGGACTAAGAACTGTGTGCATTTATTCCGGCCCTGTGCAGACCAACGGTCTAATGGATGTGGGCCGTCGGGCCAGAGTTCGACCCACACTCTGACTCTCCGGCCTGTTTATTGGTCAGTCAATCAATGTGGGGAAACATTTATCCCCAATGGAGTGGGTAGGATCTGAAGATTAACCCGGGTATTTGCTGCCAGATAAACGCCAGGCTTTCAAGACCAAATGCTTTGTAGACTAATAACTGCTAGCCTATTCTCGACGGAGGGTGCAGCTGTATGTGTTTGAATTGGGCTGCTGTTGTTTTGGAATCTAGGAGGGACTCTTTTTTTTTTTAAATAAACAGACCAAACTCTTTCATGAAACATGTTCCTGGAATGTGGCCAATGTTCACATCATGATTTCCTGTGCACAGGAAGTGGTCTGTGTGGATGGCCATCGTGATGTGCTGTTTAGCGTGTTATTCTACTGTAGTTCCAGTGTGTTCGTTTGTGTGTGTGTGTATGTGCGTCCATGTGTGTGTTTTTATTAAATCCAAATGGGTAAACCTCTAAAGAGACCACAAGGTTAAAAGTTCACCTAGTCTCCCAGAATGGCATCTGTCTCATGATCACCACACGCACACACACACACACACACACACACACACACACACACACCATTTATATGATTCAGGAAACATGACAGCCATTAAGCTGTTGCTAGGTTGTAATCCATGAACATGAACACAGCAGGAATCATGGGGTCCATCACACACGTCTGTTACATTGTATAGTTCTGGGATTTATCTCTGGTGCTTCTTTTCACGTTCCTTGGTTGTAAGCATTGTTTTAAACACTCTTAGAACATGGGGTAGTTCTGTATCCTTCTCACCATCCTCTCTCTCTCTCTCTCTCCCTCTCCCCATCTGCAGAGAAGAACGAGGAAGAAGTACATGAGGCCATACAAGAGATTAAAAGGAGACTCTCTAGAAAGGTACAGTAGTCTTCTGTGCTATATTTAGAGGCCATCTGAATGTCTTTCCACCTCTTACAGCTGCTATAATACCATGACTCATGGTGGGAGGAGGGCCATGTGTGTGGAAACGGCACCATCTGGTGGACACAACTGGAACTGCTGTAACACATGGACGTCCATATGTTCAACTGTCCATACCAGCATTAACACCATAGATGAACTGACTGTTAGGCCTAGTACAGTCAAACAGTGATTCATAATGACTCTCTCTCCTCTCTCTCTCTCTCTCGCTCTCTCTCCATCTCTCTTTTTGTCTTGGGATCTCTATCGGTGTGTATTGTGTGTGTGTGTGTGTGTGTGTGTGTGTGTGTGTGTGTGTGTGTGCATGCATGCGTGTGTGTAGTTGAGTGTGAGGCCTACAGTAGCGGAGCTGGTGGCTCGGAGGATTTTGCGCTTCAACGAATATGTGGAGGTGACAGATGCTAAGGACTACGACAGGCGGGCAGACAAACCCTGGACCAGACTCACTCCTGCTGATAAAGTAGGCCTGGGGCTTCTGGGACTTAGAGTTCTCTTAAGGGCTGGGGTTTTCAACAAAATTACTCTTGTTGTTTACTATTACAAATTCAAAAGAAACCCCCCCCCCAAAAAAATGTTGGCCCACATATTTCAACATGTAGAGTAATGGGCTAAAACAATAATCATCTCCTCCTTCTGTTCTACTCAGCACAACACTCCCACCTTATGGCCAGTACCGGAATTACACTGATATATTCACAGGCTACTGATCACTCTTTTGTGAGAAATGACTTTTCTTTTCACTGTTTTGTCCCCAGGCTGCTATCCGTAAAGAATTGAATGAGTTTAAAAGCAAAGAGATGGCGGTTCATGAAGAGAGCAAGCAGTTCACCAGGTAATGAAAGAATTATTTATGACTTCTGCACTCCAGGTTATGAGTCCCGCCGAATACATACTGCTTCAGATATAAATGGCCTGTCTCATAGAAATGGTTCAGCTGCAGATTGGGTGATGTTTATCCTCTAGTGTGGCATGTGTGAGTTGAATTACGAGTCACATTCTCTGTAAGTCTATCGTGTGTGTTTGTCTAACCCGTGCAAGGCTGTCAAACCTGTGTGTGTGTGTGTGTGTTGTGTGTGTGTCTCTCTGTCTATGTATGTCCTAACCTATATGTGTGTGTGTTCTGTGCATCTAGCCTGTGTGTGTTCTGTGCATGTGTCTAGCCTGTGTGTGTTCTGTGCAGATGTCTAACCTGTGTGTGTGTGTGTGTGTGTGTGTGTGTGTGTGTGTGTGTGTGTGTTCTCTGTGTGTGTGTGTGCAGGTTCCATCGGCCGTGAGAATGAGGTGCGGGTCCATTCTCTCCTGCCACTTCAAACGGGTGGCTGCTTGGTTGCCTGTCTGCCCCCAGGCTTTCTTCTCCCGTGACCTCCTGATGGGGGGCTCCGCTGGATGACCCCCCCTCACACACACACACACACACACACACACACACACACCATCATCACATCCCATCAAGCTCTGACCCTCCAAGGCCCCCCATCCATCCAGCCCCGAGCCAGAGAGAAACTAGCCTCGGGGCTGTATCATTATTTGCCTTCTGTGATGGCTGCACAGCTTCATCATCATGGAGACAGAGACGGACAATGGACAAGACAGACAGACAGACAGACGGACAGAAGGACAGACAGAAGGACAGACAGACAGACAGACAGACAGACAGACAGACAGACAGACAGACAGACAGACAGACAGACAGATAACCATCCAGAGAGCCAACTCTCTGCAAACACTACGGAAAGAGCTCCCGCTCTTCCCATCAAGACGCTGATCGAACCCCCCACATACATTTGCTCCAAACCCTCCCACCCTCCGCATACCCACAATGCCCGTTCTTATTGCCATATAAGGTCGTCCCCCGGCCCGGAGCGGGGGATGATGGTGATTGGGAAGTTGATGCTGTGACATGGGGATCTCAGAACTTCTCATATTTAGACCTCGTCTCGGTGATGTGTGCCTAAAACTGCAACGTGTGTGGCTATAAATTGTATGTACTGTGTTATTTGGAGTTGTGCGTACGCACTACGCAATGTACCATATACCATGTGTATACAGTATAACTATGTACAGTATGTCGCCTTCATAGAGCATTATCATTATACCACAAGCACACTAATTGGTCCTAACTACATTAGGTGAATTCAACTCTAGGTTAATTGGGTTAGGGAGCATTGATTGCAGTGTGGAGACTGGACAGATTTTATGTGCTAGGCGCTTCTGGCGCAACACCAGTTTTAGAGTTTGAAATTGTTCAGGCAGCTCCTGACTAGCAAACAAACAGACCCCCCCCCCCCCCTCCCTCAGTTTGTTATAGAGTGTGTGTGTATCTCCAGAAGCAGGGCGCCAGACTGCAGCCCTGTCATGTCTGTGGATGGATGTCTGTAGGAAGGAGACGGGGGTCTGGTTGAACGGGATTCGGTGGGTCAGCGGTACCTCCGGACGGGAGACATCCATATCGTTTATGGCCTCTAAACATTGAACTGCCCGACAACAACTACCCCTGTTTGAAGCATCACCCGGACATTTCAGCCCTGAAGGCGGCATTCTGTTGCGATCCATCACGTCAGACTGTCTTAAAGATAGCTATTCTCGTGCGTATCCTTGGGGCTCTACAGACTAGGGTAGTTCTATAAATGCTGTATAATATTAGAAGCGAGCCGCAGTATTCGTGGTCATGTATTTCATGTTCTATGGTGACTTTTGTACATAATGTATATCGGATGCATGTGCATTTCCATCCAAATCAAGGCGATGGCCAATGACCCGATGCCAATGACCTGTTTTTACACTGATGTGAATATTGTACTGTTGATTTGAATCCTCGTCCCCATCGTTATGGTGCAGTGTTGAAGTAAGGTTCGGTAGCGCTGTGCTCTATTAGTGAGTATGTGTGCTGTATGTCAACAAGTTCTGTACATAATACAGTATATAGTGCATTTATCCGCTACTCCTCCTCCACAGTGGGATGAGAGAATTGTAAAAAGTATAGGTTTATATCTTGTGCATTATCATATACTTCGAATACGGCAATAGATTTGAAGTCGGTCCGATGTCGGATCACAGAGGTCAGACGGCAGACAACACACTGCAATAGCAGTTCCCCAGAGACACCGCTGGGCTTGGAAAGACCAGATTCTCTCTTCTCCGCGGTCTTTGGTGCAGGGTAAGGCTGATCCCGGGTCTGTGAGTCACGTGTAGGGTTAACCCTAACCCTAACCCAGCTCTGGAGCAGGAGGAGGCCATCGTCCTATCAGTATTATTCATGAATGAACCAGCGAACTCCACAGACTGGACCCCGGACGCGAGCGCTCAGCTCTGTCCACCCCTGAATGAGGTCTCTGGACAGAATGAGTGTGCACCTGTACATGATGGAAACACAGATGGTGACTGTCTGTCATGTGTGTTGTTTTGTATATAAAGAGACCAAATCATGACAACAGAATGTTTTTTTAGTTGATCTTTGTTTCTAAATGGATGAATGTGGGGTGGATTTAGCTGTGAAGTGGGCAAAGGCAAAGTGGGCAAAGGCACAGGCTGTTATTGTACACTTCTTCAAACACTATATTTAGGCCTAATTAAAACTAAACTGAAATTGAAAAAAAGTTAAACGATATATAAATAAAAACTAATGAAAAAGGGCAAAACTTATTATAACCTTGATGCGCACATGGCGCGCGTGCGCTCACACACACACACGAACAGGACCAGAGACTCACACACACACACACACAAACAGGACCAGAGACTCACACACACACACACACACACACACACAAACAGGACCAGAGACTCACACACACACACACACACACACACACACACAAACAGGACCAGAGACTCACACACACACACACAAACAGGACCAGAGACTCACACACACACACACACACACAAACAGGACCAGAGACTCACACACACACACACACAAACAGGACCAGAGACTCACACACACACACACACACAAACAGGACCAGAGACTCACACACACACACACACAAACAGGACCATGGACTCTCACACACACACACACACACACACACACACACACACACACACACACACACACACACACAAACAGGACCAGAGACTCACACACACACACAAACAGGAACAGAGACTCACACACACACATACACACACACACACACACACACACACACACACACACACACAAACAGGACCAGAGACTCGCACCCGGTACTGAAATTTCACTGGCAAAACAGGAGGGCTGTTTTTTCCATAGATCTTTGCCAAGAGCGCAAGAACAGATTGCTACTTGCGATTTGAGGATAATGAATCACATTTTATTTATCACAAGTCTGAAGGATGTGGAGAGAACCTGCTGAACCAAGGACCAACGTGACGTAGGCCTATTGATCTCAGAGAGCGAGAGAGAGAGAGAAATATACCTCTATTGCTCATGTTATTCAGCAGAGAAACTATTTTGTCATTATTTTATTCCACCTAAAATCGCACAAAATCGATAAATGAGCCAAGAATGTCTACACGTCCTTCAGTAAGATAAAGCGAGCAGGTGCGTCTTACCGACCGCCACCCACTGAATTCTGGGTACCGCGGTTTCCTCCATTCATGTGTGCTGCTGCCTCCTCCAACAATTTCCAATTACCTTGTGCCAAGAGGACTAGCAACAAGACAAAAGCAACAACTATTCTGTAACTATGGCTGGCTCTGAGGCTCGGTGCTTCAGGTCTACAGTTTTCCATGCTGTGCCCATGGGTGCGTAAGACAAACGCCTACGACATTTTGGTTTAGAGCGCTCCATCACACACAGTGGCTAAACTGGGTGGATTTCTGATCCGGTATTCGTTCAACTCGGTCAGCCTTGGGAAGAGAGAGCAATAGGAGGAGAGATAATAATAATACTGAAGACGCCACACACCCTCCATACCTACCTGTACTACACCCTCTCCGGACGCAGGTACAGGTCCCCGCCCCTCAGAACCAGGGAGGACACATCTAGTTTTGTACCTCCATCCATCTACTCCGTCCCCCACACACACCACTCTAATTACTCCAGGGAAACGGACTAGCTCCGCCACACACACACACACACACACACACACACACACACACACACACACACACACACACACACACACACACACACACACACTATTATTTGTTTATCCTTAGTGTTATATTTTTAATCTGTAAATGTAATGTTTATCGTGTAAAGTGTAGATATGTATTCTGTGTCTGTTCTGTGTTGTATCATCACACAGACACACACACACAATTATTTATTTATCCTTAGTGTTATATTTTTAATCTGTAAATGTAATGTTTATCGTGTCAAGTGTAGATATGTATTCTGTGTCTGCTGTGTTGTATCATGTGTTATATTCTGTCTTCCACTCCACAAAATAAGTTACTAGGGGGAAATAAAATACTTTGCCACAGCTTTATTGGATTGTGAATGTGTAAATATTTGCTGTGGTAAGTGTTTTCGGGATCTTTAAGCATTTGGATGAGCTCCTGCACAATTCAGTTAATTGCTCCAGACATGGAGAGCGTCCAAACACTAAACCAGGAATGAACACCACGTGAACGGCCTTATTGTCAGAGGCTCAATCTCCTCTATCAGTACTGCCAATCTTCCAATGGAAAATTAGTACTGTAGGCAAATCGAACAGCATAGCACAATAGCATGTTCTATGTGATTGGATATGTTTCATTTGGTGGTAATTGTAGCCCATGTATTGTTTATAATCATATATGTTTTACCAGATGGACCCATGATTTCACTGCCAACATCTAATCTTATCATGTCCATCTGTTCAGGCTCGAGTGAAATGAAAAACAAAATGTGCCCTCCATGCAGAGCGGAGACAGCCCTGTGGGAAGTTGAAATACTGCGCAAGGATCGAGCCTCACTAGTGTCCTCTTGTGCCTGACGCAGCAGAAACAGTGTGCCGGCGTCCAAGGGGCCTGCTGGGTGGACAGATGGAGACGACTTACCCAGGCGAGACACCAGCCGAGCCTCGTCGGCCACATAGGAGACTTCCCCACACCGCAGGGGGGCTGCAGGACTCATCCTACCAAGCCATGGGTCAGGAATAAGATGAATCAGCCACGTCGGTTCAATATACTTCAACAATGTTGATAAAAGAATGGTGTTTTTAGGTTGTGCTACTTTAAGTCATGACTCTCGGCGCTGTTTGTTCAAAGCACTCAGGCTGTTTGTCTTGTGGTTTGAATAAAATGCTTCATTACAGCCTTTATGGACAGGCTGTTTTGTGTGCCTCTACAAAAGAAGACATGTGGCAAGCCAGTCTTTTCCTTTCAGTGATTTCCACAGGGAATCAGCAGGGTGCAGGATGTCAAGGTAATGACTGTGGGTTATGAATAGCCAGGTGATACAAAAGGGGTGGACATCAAGAGGGCCTCTAGCAGCACCATATTACAGCAATATCAGTTCAGATTTATCTAGGGACACTGTGAGAGAACCAAACCAGGCCCTTTTTCATGTAGTCATACACAAAATCTCTTTTTGGTGGACTCCTCCAGTATGACTATATTACTTGAGAATGCACTCAAGCTTGACTCTCTCTAGGTCCCAGAGTTACAAGTCTAGTGTTATATTTTATTTTTCTATTCCCAACAGCAACTTACAACATCCTGAATGTGTCATATCAAAAATATGCAGAAAAATATGAATATGCTGAATACAGATTGACAAGTATATCTGCTTATTAAGAATAAAGTACTTTCAGACAAGCAACTGATTTTCAACATTTATTATCATGAAACATGAAAATCCTAGTGATAATTATTAAATGTCATACAAAACAAATATCAATGTGAAATAACTTTGAAAACAGATGGCACACAGCCCATAGCTCCCTGACCTTTACTCATTTTCCCCACAATCCCTCCCTCAATGTCCTTTCATCATGGTCAGTCTGGTCCATTCATTAACATGTACCAGGAGGATCTAGTGCCAGGTCAGACCTTGGTCCATTCCCAGTGGCCATGTCCTGGTCTAGGCATCATCAGGCTTGTCGCAAGGGGGTCCGCAAGGCTGCAGCATCTTCTCCATCAGGTTGAAGCGCACGCGAGCCTTGCTCTCGTTCTCTGCCACAGAGAAATAGTTGAGCAGGTCAAAGTGACCCATGTAAGAGCAGTAGGAATCCCGATGCTGGTTGACCAGCCACTCCCACCTACTGGTGTCAGCGTGACCCGTTCCGATGTACTTGGACTGGAGATGTTCCAGCTGGCTGTGGATGTTGTAGCGGTCAGTCATGTTCAGCTCACTGGGTCTGGAGTCAGGACAGGAGACAGAGATGAACATACATACAACGGTACGGCAACCTGAACCCTGCTAGCTAGTAGTGGAAATGTGGACATGGGAGTGAGCACTGCAGGACACACGTGTGTGCACTAACGTCTGTAGGTTCGCTAACGAGACTAGCCTCAGCTTAACGTTAGCTCCACAAAGAAGTAGAGTACGTCTTTAACGTTACTTTTGACTTCATCAGTAAGTAGCCACCGTTACCATTGTGTGGCTAGCCTCAGCAAGGACACGTTTATGGTTGCGTTAGTGCTAGCTAATATTCCTTATGCATAGCTAGCGAACTCAAGTGCATACAAGGCAATTCTCCTGAGTGATTAAGAGAGTCAGTCCATGTTTAAAGTTATCTAGCTAGTAACCCGCGACTAGTAAATAACCCTAGCAGCGCTAGCTAGCAAGAGCTAGGTTAGGAGCTAGGTTAGGAGCTAGGTTAGGTAGCTAGGTTAGGAGCTAGGTTAGGAGCTAGGTTAGGAGCTAGGTTAGGAGCTAGGTTAGGAGCTAGGTTAGGTAGCTAGGTTAGGAGCTAGGTTAGGTAGCTAGGTTAGGAGCTAGGTTAGGAGCTAGGTTAGGAGCTAGGTTAGGTAGCTAGGTTAGGAAGCTAGGTTAGGAAGCTAGGTTAAGAGCTAGGTTAGGAGCTAGGTTAGGAGCTAGGTTAGGAGCTAGGTTAGGTAGCTAGGTTAGGAGCTAGGTTAAGAGCTAGGTTAGGTAGCTAGGTTAGGAGCTAGGTTAGGAGCTAGGTTAGGAGCTAGGTTAGGAGCTAGGTTAGGTAGCTAGGTTAGGAGCTAGGTTAGGAGCTAGGTTAGGAGCTAGGTTAAGAGCTAGGTTGGGTAGCTAGGTTAGGAGCTAGGTTAGGTAGCTAGGTTAGGAGCTAGGTTAGGAGCTAGGTTAAGAGCTAGGTTAAGAGTTAGGTTAGGAGCTAGGTTAGGAGCTAGGTTAAGAGCTAGGTTAGGTAGCTAGGTTAGGAGCTAGGTTAGGAGCTAGGTTAAGAGCTAGGTTAGGAGCTAGGTTAAGAGCTAGGTTAGGAGCTAGGTTAAGAGCTAGGTTAGGAGCTAGGTTAGGAGCTAGGTTAGGTAGCTAGGTTAGGAGCTAGGTTAGGAGCTAGGTTAGGAGCTAGGTTAGGAGCTAGGTTAGGAGCTAGGTTAGGTAGCTAGGTTAGGAGCTAGGTTAGGAGCTAGGTTAGGAGCTAGGTTAGGTAGCTAGGTTAGGTAGCTAGGTTAGGAGCTAGGTTAGGAGCTAGGTTAGGTAGCTAGGTTAGGAGCTAGGTTAGGAGCTAGGTTAGGAGCTAGGTTAGGAGCTAGGTTAGGAGCTAGGTTAGGAGCTAGGTTAGGAGCTAGGTTAAGAGCTAGGTTAGGAGCTAGGTTAGGAGCTAGGTTAGGTAGCTAGGTTAGGAGCTAGGTTAGGAGCTAGGTTAGGAGCTAGGTTAGGAGCTAGGTTAAGAGCTAGGTTAGGAGCTAGGTTAGGTAGCTAGGTTAGGAGCTAGGTTAGGAGCTAGGTTAGGAGCTAGGTTAGGTAGCTAACCTGCGACTGCTGTATTGTTAGCTAGCTAGCTAAGTTCACTAGTGCTAGCTGAGAGCAAGATTAGCGAATGTTTGCTTGCAAGCTAGCTCAGTTATCATTACTACCCAGTCATATTGTATATGAGAAATGCGAAATACGTTATAATACTTACTCGAAATGAAGTTCTATAATACGGTGAATAGTAGCTAGACACGGGCGTCGCAGCAACAACCGGGAGAAGACGGTGCGGCACTTCCGGTGGGAGTAACCTATAAATGAGTCGAGTGCATACAAATCTTGTGGTAAGGTACCGGTTACTGGATTATTTATTTTCCATTAAAGGAGTAGTAAAGGGAAAATCATGTTTAGCCCTGTTTTAAGGTTACTTATGATCATATACAATGGTTCAGATCAAAACGTTGACAAAACTAGCACTTTTGATAAGTCTGATAATTGCTCTACCACCGTTTTGGTCATACAATGGATGTGGGTGGGCACCTTGAAAAATCATTCAAAGAACATGTTAAACTCTCAATTTCAAAGACAAGTAAGTAAGTAGATCAGGTTTACAGCCTTTTAGAACAACACGCTGCGTTCTGTTGTGGAGATATGAATTAAACCACAGTAAGGCATGTTGAGAAATACCAATGGCATGGAGCTTGTCCACAGCAGATAGTGATCGACAAGATGCTAAATGAATAGTGCTTTTATCCAAAATGGGTTTACAATGGCCTCTCTCATTCACTCACCAATGGCGGCAGCTGCCTTGCAAGGTGCTAGCCTGCATATTGGGAGCAATTTGGAGTTCAGTGTCTTGCTCAAGGATATTTTGACGTGTGGACAGGAGGAGTCGGGATTCGAACCGTAAGATGTAAGATGTAAGATGACCCCGATCAGAGGCAGAGAAAACATTGTTAGTGAATTACTTTGACAATGGAACATAATTAAGATAGGTCGGGCTCAAGTGTGCCACAGCCCTTGTGGTGAGGAGTATAATATTCAGATTCAGATTCAGAATACTTTATTAGTTCCAGAAGGGCAATTCATTTCTACAGTCAACCTGTCCATAGCAACAAAAATACAATATGACAAAAGAGATAAACAACACAACAGTTAACATCCACAGTCAAGCATCATCACTTCAGCAAAACCACAACCAGTGACAGCACAGCAGAGTGGGATGCAAAATAATTCACAGTTCACAGTAAGTTCACAGTTCACAGCAAAATAATTCGCAGTTCATTCTGAAATTGTGCATTTAGCAGCCTTTTAGCAGACGGGATAAAATAATTTGCATAGTGGTTTGTTTTCCACCGGCACATAATACCGCTGACCTGAGGGCATGATTACAGATTCACTGCCCAGTACATGATCAGGCTGGGATAATATTCTATCTGCTTTCTGGACCACCCATGTTTTCCGAAGAGAGCAGAGGTCCTGAAGATGGATTCCAGTAATTTTGGAGCACACTCTGATGTCATTCAGACACTTCTTATCTTTCACAGACAGGCACATAATACCGCCGACCTGAGGGCATGATTACAGATTCATTACATGATCAGGCTGGGATAATATTCTATCTGCTTTCTGGACCACCCGTGTTTTCCAAAGAGAGCAGAGGTCCTTAAGATGGACTAATTTTGGAGCACATTTTGATGATGTTATTCAGACACTTCTCGTCTTTCACAGATAGACCACCAAACCAGCATATAAAAGAAAATGTTAAAAGGCTCTCAATAAAAGTTTGATAAAAGGTACTGAAGAATCTAGGGAGATATGTCTATAACATCTACGGAGTCTTACTGCTATGTATTTGATTTAATGTGTTTGTTTGTTTTCACGTGGACACTGTGTAGTCGATAGAGTGAGGGAGACAGCTGATGCTGCTGCTGCCGTGGCCGTTCGGGGCCGTGGGTCAAGAGGTCACCTTGGGGGGCGCCACAGCAGGGCCCCCCTCCTCTCTGGGGTGTCCGATGCGTCTTATCAGGGGATGCCATACAAGTTATGTGCCATACCAGTTATGTGTCAACAACCCGTAGGATTGAGACTTCAGGTTGTGACTGACAGGCCAGTTGTGAACAGTAGCGCCCCTCAGGGGGGCCAATCTGGCTTCACTAGGCCTTAAGAGAGGAGGAGTGGTGGAGCAAGAGAGCAAGAGAGAACTAATTCATGTATTGACTAAACCTTGAGACCTTGATTTGGAAACGGCAGGCAACTCAGCCGGACAGATTCGCTGCTCCCAGCAGGCAGGCACGCTGATAACACCAGCGAGAGGGAGGGAGGGAAATCGAAGGCCACGACTTCGTGCCACAGCCACAGCCAGCAGAGAAGCACGGAGAGAGAGAGACTAGGGAAACATCCCAGTGTTCCATGTGATTGTATCTTTGTCCAATAAATCTATCATCTGTCGCCGCTTCCAATCCCGTGTTGGGTGATTTCATCAATGACTATCACAACAAGAAGGCTATTAACATTGTGGTTCATAATTAGACGGTGCTGCAACTCTTATCAAGGCTTACAAAAAAATACACAACGCAGAGCAACAGAAGAACATAAGCTGGCAACAGAAGTACATAAGATGTTTCTGCTGACATCTAAAGAGTTGAGTTTCCTCAGCAGATGGAGTCTTTGGTTTGCTCGCTTTACAATGTTGTCAGTGTTTTCACTGAATTTCAGAGTCAAACACAGTGCCCAAATACTTGTACGTTTGTACTATTTGTACCTCTTCACCATGAATAGTGCTCAGTTTGGGGTCGACACTGGATTTCCTGAAATCTATGATAATTTCCTTGGTTTTTGACACATTTAGGTCGAGGAAGCTATCATCACACCATTGGACAAATTCGGGGAGGGCACAGCCGTGATTTTATTGGTGGCCCTGAAGAAGAGACAGTAAGACTGTCATCGGTATATCAAGATAGCTGTTTTCTTGAGAGGATCTGCAGCTGTCTGTGTAAAGGATGTAAAGCAGGGGAGAAAGGACACTGAGACTCTGTTTGAGGGTATGACAGAGGACATGTGTCCATTCACAAAAACCTGCTGCAGTCTGTTTGTTATTATCCAAATATCTTTATTAAGTCTCACACACTGAACCATATAGTACAGCCATTTGCCATTGAAAACGTGCTCAACTCAACACCACACATTTCATGTTTTCAATCTGTTTGTTAAAAAGTTTAGAATCATCAATAAAATCTGAACAGGTAGCATAAAATATAAAAATATAAAAAATATTAACAAATAGCTGGCATTTCATATGTAGACAATGAGAGATTAAACTGATCAGCCAGTGGGAAAGATTAGACGTGCTGCTTCTGAGTCGTATTTCTATTTCTTACCCCAGTGCTTTTTCCCTGGGTTTTGTGCACTGCTGTGGTGAGTCTCTGTTGCCACAGTAACCAGGCATAAAACCTTGAGAGGAAGCAGAAAATTATGCTGGAACCCTTACCTGCTGTGCCTCACAAGCCCATCACACCCATTCTTTACTACCTGCCACTCGGCAGACATGTGCACATCACAGCAGCTGAATAGATTTAATCTACAGGGCCACTGGGATTGTAATTTTGTGTGGGTGTCTGTGTGTGTGTGTGTGCGCACATGTGTGTATGTTCCCCCCATATACTCCCAAATTGCTGATGGAGGGATACGAACCAAAGAGAAGCGAACAGTGTAATGGGATGTGTGCTCTGCTGCAGTGGCTGTCCCTTCAATAAGATCCGTATTCACAGACGAGCCTGGCCGGGGGCCAAAAAGATATGGAGGGAGAACAGGCTGTAGCTCTCTCTCCCACACTAACTCACTCACTGCTGCCTGGGCATGGAGACCCCACCCACCCGCCACCATTACCACCATCACATCCTCTCTTCACTGCCAGCTCTGTCAGTGAGAAAGCGATGTTCCCTTCGGGGCCATTAGAAGGGCTGAATGGACATTCCTCAAGGTGTGCAATGGTGCTGGGGCAATCAGTGTCTAGTGACTGATGAGAGTTTAATAGAGAGAGTAGTTGGAGTGAATAGACGCTGCAGGGCTCTCTGTGACCACAGAGGACATCTGGATGGGACTGTCGGGGACGGATCTGTGTCCAATACTGTAGGTAACAGGTAGGGGCTTAACACAGCCGCCCCCCCCCCCCCCCCTACCCATCCCCTCTGCAGCCTGCGGGTATCTCTCCTACTCTCTCCCTCCATCTCCTCACTTCTCTTCCCTTTGTCTCTTTTTCTCTGTCTCTCTCACTTGCTCCCCTCCCTACCCCCCCCACCCTCTCTCTCTCTCTATCTTTCTCTCTCCATCCTTCTCTCTCCATCCTTCTCTCTCTCTCTCTCTCTCAGTTGAGGGCTAATTGATGTGAGTGGTGGGCATGAGAAAAGAACAATGAAGACCCTTTTGAAGAGGTGTATTGTGCCATCTCAGACAAACTACTGTACTCATTAACATCAACACCTAACAAGCCACGGCACGTGGCTATGACTATTGCCTAGCCTCCAGGGACAAGCTACACAACATCATTAAAATCAATAAACCAGGCATTATTAAACAGGTCAATCTCATAATCTATTTTGCAAGAGAGACATATTATGTTAGTGGCAACAACCTGAAGGTGGTCACGTTTGTTTTTTCCATCTTTCCCTGGATGAATAACTTAAGGAAATAAACAATTTAACGTTCACATTTTTTTGTGAGCCACAGCGAGATTTACACGAGAAAGATCCTCTCCGCCTCAGTAATTACATTTCCTGCTGCCTGAGCCAATGCTGTTAGATCATGTCCCTGGCACACTGTGCCATGATACGAAAAGGTCAGACAAATAATAAACTAGTTTAGTAATCAGTCTGACAAGCCAAATGATCCTGACAACCCCACTTCAACATAAGTACTTGGCTAGTAACCTACCCTTTAATAAGAACATACTACAGTATAGAGTATAGACACATCTGATCCATGAAACCATATCAAAAGCAGGCTAACACAACAGTAGATGTAGGTGTGATTTCATGGAGGACCTCTAATTTGTTTCTTTACTAATTTTTTTATATTAGTTACACAAAACAGGATTCATAACCTACCAGTAAAAGGCTTCATAACAGGTAAATTCCAGAATAAAAACAAGGGAATGTCATAAACTTGAAAGTATGCATAACAGTATTGTGAGGCTCCTGATGTGTTGTATTGTACTTTGAATAAAAACACAACCCAACTAAAACCCGTAGTTAATTTCCCCATGGCTACACCAGAGCAACATACAGGGCACAGGGGAGCTGTATAGGAATGGAGAGGGGGAGGCAGAACCATCATATACTAGGGCTGTTATTATGGAGTATTACACAATTACATTTTGACCCCTCTTCAGGTGGCAGAGGTCCCCTGGTGGGTCATAAAGAGCCTGTAATAATCCAGCTGCTACGATGGCTCATGGCTGAAGCAGGGGGCGTGGCTGGTAGATCGGGTGTGACTCGGAGCTGGAGGGCTGGAGTCAGGGTTGAGGCTGAAGGGCTGGAGTCAGGGTTGAGGCTGGAGTCAGGGTTGAGGCTGAAGGGCTGGAGTCAGGGTTGAGGCTGGAGGGCTGGAGTCAGGGTTGAGGCTGGAGGGCTGGAGTCAGGGTTGAGGCTGGAGTCAGGGTTGAGGTCTGGAGTCAGGGTTGAGGCTGGAGGGCTGGAGTCAGGGTTGAGACTGAAGTGCTGGAGTCAGGGTTGAGACTGAAGTGCTGGAGTCAGGGTTGAGGCTGGAGTCAGGGTTGAGGCTGGAGGTCTGGAGTCAGGGTGTGGCTGGAGTCAGGGTTGAGACTGAAGGGCTGGAGTCAGGGTTGAGGTTGGAGTCAGGGTTGAGGCTGGAGGTCTAGAGTCAGGGTTGAGGCTGGAGGTCTGGGAGAGAGGGTTGAGGTTGGAGTCAGGGTTGAGGCTGGAGGTCTGGAGTCAGGGTTGAGGTTGGAGTCGGGGTTGAGGCTGGCGGTCTGGGAGAGAGGGTTGAGGTTGGAGTCGGGGTTGAGGCTGGCGGTCTGGGAGAGAGGGTTGAGGCTGGAGTCGGGGTTGAGGCTGGCGGTCTGGGAGAGAGGGTTGAGGTTGGAGTCAGGGTTGAGACTGAAGGGCTGGAGTCAGGGTTGAGGTTGGAGTCAGGGTTGAGGCTGGCGGTCTGGAGTCAGGGTTGAGGTTGGAGTCGGGGTTGAGGCTGGCGGTCTGGGAGAGAGGGTTGAGGTTGGAGTCAGGGTTGAGACTGAAGGGCTGGAGTCAGGGTTGAGGTTGGAGTCAGGGTTGAGGCTGGAGGTCTGGAGTCAGGGTTGAGGCTGGAGTTGGGGTTGAGGCTGGCGGTCTGGGAGAGAGGGTTGAGGTTGGAGTCAGGGTTGAGGCTGGAGGTCTGGAGTCAGGGTTGAGGCTGGAGGTCTGGAGTCAAGGTTGAGGTTGGAGTCGGGGTTGAGGCTGGCGGTCTGGGAGAGAGGGTTGAGGCTGGAGTCGGGGTTGAGGCTGGCGGTCTGGGAGAGAGGGTTGAGGTTGGAGTCAGGGTTGAGACTGAAGGGCTGGAGTCAGGGTTGAGGTTGGAGTCAGGGTTGAGGCTGGAGGTCTGGAGTCAGGGTTGAGGTTGGAGTCGGGGTTGAGGCTGGCGGTCTGGGAGAGAGGGTTGAGGCTGGAGTCGGGGTTGAGGCTGGCGGTCTGGGAGAGAGGGTTGGAGTGCGGGAAGCTGAGGGTTGGTGGGTAGGAGTTCTCTTACAGCTTAACTCACCGTCATTCAGAAGCTGAATGCAAACCATTAAGCCCATATTACATCACTATGCAGCTTGCTTGATCGCCTTGTTGAGAGGGGTCAGGGAAGAATTTTTACAGCTCACTTATCTGATTACTGTTTTTTTGCTTCTCTCTGGAATATGTAGGGGTGGGTCGTATACCCACCTCCCTTGTTCTCTGTAAAGCGCATTGTGTTGCCTCTGGGTATAAAATGCGCTATACAAGTAAAGCTTTGATTGATTGATTGATTGATCACTGCATGGTGTGACAGTTTTTGACAGATACTGTTCATAAGAGGCTGAGATGAGAGGTGAAAATGTGCCCTGACATTTAGAAGTGGCTTGAAGATGAGCTGTTTTTAAATTGATTATGATGGGAACAGACTTTAATATCCTTAATGTGAGATGAGATCACAAAGGGCTCTTTAGGGGACTGCAAGTAAAATTAAATAAACGACTCTGCAAATGTCCATATACAGTAGCTGCTTAGCAATTGTTCTGAGTGAACTAGACACAAGATGTTCTGTATTTTCAAGATACAGATATGTGATGTGTGTGTGTTAAGAAAAAAAACACAGCTTGATAGCCAATAGTTTATTTACTGTAGGTATGAAAAAGCACATTAATATCACACCAGAATTCAGAATCTATATACATTATATAAATGAGGAGACGACCATGTGTACTGCATCTACAGTACTGTCAAAAACAACCTCTAGATATCATAAATGACAAGTATATCAATAAACGTGTTCACGTCCCATAAAGCTGTGCATGATCACCATCAGGAACACAAAAAAAACATCCACCATTTTAAGACTTTTGAGAATACTTTCTCATAGCAGTCCGTGACAGATTGAAGTGGACACGGAAATAAAACCACAATAGCACAAAAGGACACTTTGCACAGCGATGTGCTGCATTATATTAGCAAAAGCGAGTGACTCATGCATGACAGAAGCGTTATCTAAGGCAAACAAAGCCAGACGGCCTTCTGCATCTACATGTAGTAGCGATAAAAGGACCGACGCGGAAAGATATTAGTCTGTATTAACCCACTGTGTATCCCGCCTGTCCAGGGCGTGCCACGTGGACAGTCCCACGTCTCTAATTGTGGGAAGGGGGGACTGACTCAATGCATGTGGACCTGTAAGCTCTTTAATGAAGGCTCTTCAATAGTTCCACTTCATTATTCTTTGAAGTGGGTCAGACACTTTGATGAGGCGGCATTATCCTCCTGAAGCGTGGCACGTTTTGGGGCAGGTTAACTGGTCTGGGAAGTGGGCGCAGCACACGTAGCATCATTGTCAATAAGCACAGTCACTGGTGACTCATTAGATTTGCCTTAATTAGAAACAACACTATACTGTAAACACTGTAGCTGAATACAAGATCGGACAAAAAACAGAAGGATCTTAAGTTGTGTTATATATGAATATAAAACCATTCTGGAGTATATTTCACAAGGCAACTGGCAAATACTGGACAACACACAATACACGACAGCTAAACGTGATAAACTACACAGCATAATAACATTATGTCATGCTAGCAGTCTTGTACGGTGACAGCGGAAGCAGTGACTACAGCGAGATCATCTTACTTTATTGTAGTCTGCCAGGCTGCTTGAACTGTACATGCAAGAGCTGTCCTTGCTGCTTCAATGGTGCATTTAACCCCATGGTTCAGTATTTGAAAGCCTTGCAGGAAAAGCCGATAGTTGCTAGCAAACATATAATTCAGTGTCAGTCCCATCAAGAAAGAAGGCAGTGTGGCCAAGCCCTCTAAATGGTAAATGGACTGCACTTATACTGTATAGCGCTTTTCCATCTTAGCGGCACTCAAAACGCTTTACAATTGCCTCTCATTCACCCATTCACACACAATGGCCTCTCATTCACCCATTCACACACAATGGCCTCTCATTCACCCATTCACACATGCTTTCACACACCAATGGCGGCAGCTGCCATGCAAGGTGCTAACCTGCTCATTGGGAGCAATTTGGGGTTAGGTGTCTTGCTGAAGGAGACTTCGACATGTGGACAGTCGGAGCTGGGATTTGAACCACTGACCCTTCGATCATTGAACGACCCCCTCTACCAACTGAGCTACTGAGCTTACAACCTAATGCCGGGCTCAGACTACAGGATTTTTGGGCTGATTTATCCCTGATTCACCCCTCCCGAACAATCGGAGGAGAAATCTGGTCTGGAACGTTGGTCGGGGCTGATGATCGATCCAGATTATCTTGTAAGGTGAGGGGTTTACAGATCCAATCTTATATCTCCCGATCGGCTTGCAGACCCATCAGGGCAGCCCCGATAATATCAAACAAGTTTGATATTTAAGATTATTACAAGTGAGACGGCGAGACCAGTGGTTCGTTGCTCCCTCGGGCACGATAAGATCCTGTAGTGTGTAATGAGACGTTATTTTCAAATCTTGCTGTGTGTGCTTTTTTGAGATGCGCAAGAAGAATATCGAGGTTAGCTGTACAGAGTGAAACAGGCTAGGCTGTGCTCAGCTGTATGACAGGCATGCTTTTGCCATGCTGTATGAGTCATGGTAGCGTCGTGGTGACCTTTCTCTCTGTGTGTGTGTGTGTGCGTGCGTGTGCAAGCTTGTGCATGTGTGCATCTGTGTGTACATGAATGTGTGTGAGTCAAAAGACTGTGCTGACGTGAGTGTGTGTGTGTGTGTGTGTGTGAAAGAAAGAGAGAGAGAGAGAGAGTCAGAAGACCACATTGACTTCTCTCTTAGTGTATGTGTGTGTGCGCGTGTGTGTGTCAGAGACCCGTGGTGATCTGCGTGACCTCAGAGTTCAGGTCTTCGTTGGGCCGGTCGTGGCGCGATCCCCGCGAGAGCGCGTCCATGGCTAGTCATACCTGCCGATTGGTCCGCTCCGCCGCGTGCCCGCTGGACTGCGGCCCCTCCCCCTGGGGGTGGCGGACGCGCGACGAGTTCCTCAGCTCCAGCGTGGACGGCGAGGGGATGCAGAACTCCCTGAAGCACCTCTTGAAGTTCTCGTCCAGGAAGGCGTAGAGGACGGGGTTGAGGCTGCTGTTGGTGTAGCCCAGCGCGATGCAGAAGTGCCAGGTGACGGACTGCAGCAGGGAGTTGGGGATGGTGAACAGTGCCTGGATGATGACGAAGATGTGGATGGGCGTCCAGCAGACGATGAAGACGGCCACCACCACCAGGACCATGCGGGTGATCCTCCGGAGGTTGCGGTCCTTCTCCTTGGAGCCGGAGAGCATGCGGACGCTCTTCAAACGCAGGATCATGAGGCCGTAGCAGACGGTGATGATGAGCACGGGCATGATGAAGGCGAAGATGAAGACGCAGATCTTCAGCAGGGTGTCCCAGTACCAGGATGGCTCGGGGAAGATCAGGGTGCAGTCCACGAAGCCTGTCGCTGTGGGGCGGATTAGAGACGGCACATACACACACACACACACACACACACACACACACACACACACACGCACACACACACACACACACACACACACACACACAGGCACACACATTCATTTACCAATGCACTCACGCACAAACACACACACACACTTGAATGATTATGACAGTTCCAAAATCAATAACTTCTCAGCATTTCATTTTCACACATTGTGATGTACTTCATACTTCATATCAATTCTGTTTCTGTCAAGGACAGGTCTTGTCAGGAAAACCAGCCCGCTATGTTTTCAACTAAGCCTTGAAGCCAGCGTCTATGAAACATCAGGCCAGCACCATTAACTGTCCATCTGACTGTGAACAATCACTTTTAAAATACTTTTCACTATCGTTTTAAAAACTAAACTGACTCACCGGGAATCACGACGCAACAATTGTACGGACGGTCTTTATATATATATATTTTTTACCGCCGTAACGCATGAAGCTTGTCAGTGTCCCGGCTGCTTGGCTGGACTTAACACATTATCCATCCGAGCACTGCGAGCCTGATGTGTGAAAGCTGGACTTATGTGCAATCAGGGAGCAGCAATCACACACCTCTGAGTGCAGTAGCCTTGCAGTTATGTCTGTGTGGACACACCACTATACTGTAGATGGCCTTAGAATGCCAGGTTACTGAAACCAGCGGGTTGGTTGAGTGGCATCAGGGCTGTATTGATCTCAATCCCCCCTCAAGCCCCAGTTCTGTGCTGTAGCATAGTGATACCTCCATCAGCTTACAAGGTTATTATAGTTAACGAAAACTAACTAAAAAACGAAAACTAGGTGTGAAAAAACATTTTAGTTAACTGAAATAAAAATAAAAACTAGACTTTACAGAAAAACAATAACTTACTAAAACTGTATTGTGTGTTTAAAAAACTAACTAAAATAAACAAAAATTATTGAGAAAATGTCCTTAGTTTTTGTCTTTTTCATTTCATACATAAGCCTAGTATTTTGGGTGGATATGAAATCTATCCTCCATGTTCTTTAACTATGCCCCTGTGCAGGAGTAACCTGACGTGGTCCAGATGGTTTGTTTCACATGGAGTGAAACAACGTGAGCTCACGAGATCAGGATGGTCTCACAAGGCTAACACAGAAGAATAAAAAACTAAAACTAATACTGAAACTAATAAAAACTAAACTAAAACTAAGCATTTTCAAAAAATAAAAACGAAACGAAACTAGCAAACCTGCTTTAAAACTATTCAAAACTAAACTGAAATTGAAAACAAAGTTAAAACGATATAAAAATAAAAACTAATGAAAAAAGCAAAACTATTATAACCTTGTCAGCTTGTTTGAGTTGATTGACTGATAACCAGAGCCATAGGAAGGCTTCTACTACCCCCTGAGGTCTGACGGTGTGCGCTTGCATGTGTGTATGTACAGCTGTACTCTCCAGGGTAGGTTATAGTGTTGTTTTGTTGTCATCTCCCGCCTGGACTACTGCAACTCCCTCCTTGCCATTAAACCTCTGGAGCTTGTCAAGAAAAGCCGCCGCTTGCTGGGTGTTGAATCACCCCAAGTTCTCTCACGCAACTTCCCTTCTCCGTTCTCTACACTGGCTCCCTGTAGCGGCTCGCATCCAGTTTAAAACTCTGGTACTAGCCTACAGGGCAGTGTAATGAGCAGTTCCCTCCAGGCCATGGTCAAACCCTTCACCCTGTCCCAGCCACTACGCTCTGCTACCCCGGGGCAATTGCCCCATCAATCCGTGGTCCCTGTGGTCAATCGACACGGTTACAGCTGTCTTGGCTCCGCAGTGGTGGAATGAACTGCCCACTGATGTCTTACTCCCAGGATTCTGCCTATTAATCACCTATTCTATTCGCATTTTGCTACTTATGCACTTTTGCTTTAGCACTAAATTATTCTTAGTCACGTGTTTATAAAGGAGATGCACTTGTGGGTTCTGGCGAGTAGTAGTACACCCACTTCCTATGTTAAATGCAATTATTGTAAGTGGCTCTACATATACTGTAAGTGTCTGCTAAATGACTAATGTAATGTAATTTGTGTGTGTGCGCGCGTGTGTGTGTGTGTGTGTGTGTGTGTGTGTGTGTGTGTGTATGCATACAGCTGTACTTTCCAGGGGAGATGACAGTGGTGGTGGCCATTAACATGACGGGCAGCCCGATAGCGGAGGACAGGATCCAGTTGCACACGTTGACGATCTTGGCGTTGCGCGGCGTGCGGAAGTCCAGCGCCTTGACGGGGTGGCACACGGCGATGTAGCGGTCGATGCTCATGGTGGTCAGGGTGAAGATGCTGGTGAACATGTTGTAGTAGTCGATGGAGAGGATGATCTTGCAGAGGACGTCACCGAACGGCCAGGTGCCCATCAGGAAGTTGACGCTCTGGAAGGGTAGAGTGCTGGTGGCCAGAGCGTCCGCCAACGCCAGGTTGAAGATGTAGATGTTGGTGGCCGTCTTCATCTTGGTGTACCTGGAGAGATAGCACATACACACCACTAATACCGTAGTGACGGCAATAAGGCTGTCCACTCTCGGACGCGTACAACCCCCTTTGGGTTCAAATCCTGCACTACTTAAATTTTTATGTAAATGGACTGCACTTATATAGCGCTTTTCCACCTTAGCGGCACTCAAAGCGCTTTACAATGGCCTCTCATTCACCCATTCGCACACACACACTCACACACCAATGGCAGTAGCTGCCATGCTCATTGTGAGCAATTTGGGTTTAGGTGTCTTGCTCAAGGACACTTCGACATGTGGACAGTCGGAGCTGGGATTCGAACCACTGACCCTTCGATCATTGAACGACCCGCTCTACCAACTGAGCTACAGCCGCCCCATGTGGATGATATCCATTTGTATTGTTGTTTTAAACCTGAAGAGAGCAACAAGTTGAGTATTATCAATGAATGCTTGGATGCCATCGAAAACTGTATGAATGACAACTTTCTGCAGTTAAACTCAGATACGACAGAAGCTCTCATAATTGCTTCCGAACACAATCCCAAATGTCAAGAAGTGTATTGGGCCACTAAAAGTTGTGTTAAACCTACTATAAAATTGAATGTCCTTTTTGACAAATCTGCGTCCTTGTTTGATATACTGTTGAAATATTGCCAAGTTACGATCTGTGGTGTTCAAGGCTGAAATGGAGATGATTATTCAATGTTAGTGAGAGTTTACGCACTAAAACCTTCTTATAGAGGTGAAGACCTGTGGTCAGCTAAAGACCAGCAGCATCAGAGAGTACCAGAGCTCACAAATCACTTTTAAGAAAACCTTTATTCGGTGGACAGATCACTCACTGGCGTTTTGACAGCACAGTGTCACAGTGTTTTAGCCTGAGCAACCGGCTCCAATTAAGGGAAGATTATAAATGATCTGTCAAACCCATAGTGGTTTTACTCTGATGACACTGTGCTGTCCAAACATCAGTGAGTGATCGCTGCAATATCTTTCTTTTCAAACTATTGCACCATTCTTTTTATTGTGTTTGGTACTTTTATCCATCTTTTTATGCATGGTTATGTTTCTCTGTACTGTTTTTTTTTATCTGTTGCAGCTGTAATTTCGTCTTTAATTGCCTGGTTTTATTGCCATTTTTAATTTCAATACAAAGAACTTCGTGATTCTTTTCTGTAAAACGTGCTATATAACAATAGATTTTTTACTAATTAAAAAAATAGGTAACGGAATATGATCTGTGGTCAGGTGGGATATAACCCAGATATCTTGTGCATGGGTTATAACAAATTCCAACCATGTGCACAACCTCCTCCCCCTACCTAGTCACAGCATACACATACAACATCCCACAGGTGCTACAGTAGAGTAGGTACCGTGGGGGCGGTGCTATGCCTAATATAATCACAATGGTGCTAATGTAACTATGAAATCCTTTCCAGGAGGATTACAGGTAAGAGTATCGATTTGTGGAGGATGGATTTCATAGAGACAGCTACCATATTAGTGACTGCAAATCTAATCCTGACCTGCACACTGTCAACAGAGCCCTGACTCTCTGCCTACTGAAAACTTAGAGAGAGAGAGAGAGAGAGAGAGAGAGAGAAAGAGAGAGAGAGAGAGAGAGAGATACAGAGAGAGAGACTAAGTCGGTTCTCTGTGCTATTGTATAGTTGGACGTGGTACTGTGTAGTAGTCCAAAGTCTCATATGTTGTTACAGTGGCTGTCAACCGTTTTAACACCAATGTAATTTAGCTTTAGTTTGTTTACTCGGAATCTAAATCCTCTTACGAGGATGGCCATGTTTTAATTAAATCTTATTGGCCCCTACATTATACTGAGAGCTTGTGAAACAGCCATTCCTGCCTGTGTTCCATCTAGCTGTCATATTTCTCTTATATAATCATATCAGAGCAAGCAGATTCCTGGAAGAGATCTTTCTGAGGTCTGATGGCCCGATGACGGGGAGGAACGATACTTGCCATTCTTTAACTGCGCTAACGAGATTCTTCATTGGTCCCAACTTCATTAGTATGCTGTCTCTCAGGCCTTGGCAGCCCTATCTATAAAAACATTATTGTCAATAAGTCTTCTTATCTTTCACTACACAAACACATACCCTGGGCAGGGAATGTCAGTGTTGCAATTTTGTTTTGTTGCTTTTGATGCGATAGGCTGCATCCGTGACTGTACATTTTGTTAAGCTGGATTTTAAAACCACGTCTACAAATAAAGCAATTTGACTTTCGTATCACAATTGCTTTCAGTGGCCCAGGGTCAACCAAAAACTAATAGCCGAACCTTGTGGCTATAAAAGCTCATTCCCATGTTAATGCTCTCAAATAAAGAGTGGCATATTACATTCAGATAGGGTGAACTGTGTGATCGGCCATTTGAATACAAACTTTAGTATTCAAGCAGCAGCTGCAACACTATTATCCAACGGATATTTACCCATCACCATCTTAACTGTCCATAATTAACGCCCCACAAACCACCCAGATGACCATTCAATATCGGTGAGCATCCATCTGTCCAGAATTGTCTTTTCTAGGAGACATTTAGGAGATGTTTAATTCAGACCTTCTCTCTCCCCCCATTAGTCTACCTGAGGCTTAGACATAGCCAAGGATTCTCTTAACTCTTTCTTCAGCTTAAAAGAGCGATAAAACTGAAATATGGCTCTCTGAGTCATGAGAGAGAAGCCGTGCTGATCAGTCTGCTCTCTCATCAGAAACGCCACAGAAGAGCGATGTGGGAAGAGGATTTATACAGTATGATGCATCTACATCGTTGTGATAACAGCAAGCATGTATGTAGATTCATCCTAATTATAATCATACATGCAGCACAGTAAAGAGTTGCCCCCCCCCCCCCCCCCACACACACACACACACACAGGATGTGTAGCCAGCTATATTTTCCTTAGACTCACGAGTCAGTCTCTAAACTCGCTCAAGTACTGTAGAGACTGAGGGTTTCGTCGCTTAAATTGGGTGGAAACAATTTGAGAGTAAAAAAAAAAAAACGCATTACAGAACCAATCCAAGACAAAAACTGTATTGCAGAACCACTCCAAAGTCTTTGGGTGTCGGTTTTGAACCAATCCAAAGCAGTAGTCTCGTTACTGACCGTTCTAGCGACTATTTCAATGTAGAAATCTTCATATTGGGAGGCAGAGACATGCTGGAACCCCCAAGCAGGGACTGTGAATGGGCATACATGATGTGAAGTCTCTGATCTTGTCGCCTTCACATCAGATGCTTGTTGGGACTTGACCAGTAAACATACATATCGGAACTTGGCATGGCATTATGAAGCCTCCGATTCAATACCATTCAATAAAGGAGAGGTTTGAGCGCGTCAAGTCCGTGTCTCACCATGGCAACACAGAGCACTGACGGTTTGCAGAGAACCAAGCAGAGAAGGCTTGGAAGAAATCCAGAAGTAGCTCTGACGTCCAGCTGAACACAAGAGGACTGCTATTAATGAGCTTAGGTTAAGGTTAAGCACAAACCGCCCATCTAGGGATTCGAACCAGCAACCTTTCACTTATTGGTATACTTCTCCTTTCACTAAGATACCACGGAGACAATATGAATGATTGGTAAGGTAATAAAGATGAAGACATTGATTTAGACATTGCAGTTGGCTAGGGGGGTAAGTCTAAACAACTGTGAAATGATCTTCTATCAGGAGAGCCATCTGTCATCCATTTGGCTGAAGGTTTGGTGGATCCTCCAGTATTTGTACCAAGTGTTCACAGAAGATGGAGTATGTGACTTGTATTGTAAAAACATGAGCTGCAAATATACACAGATATCTGTCTCTGTCTCATGGTTTAGGGAACACTGTCTGCATAATGTTTGTGTGTGGGGGGGGGGGGGGGTTTGGTGAGTGGTGGGGACAAAATAATCCCACAAGAACAGTGAAACAATAAACACCATCACTCATGGGGACATTTTGATGGTCCACACAAGATTAGGGTTACTTTTCCGTTAGGGTTTAGGGCTTAAAATTCAAATTATGATTATGGTTAGGGTAAGGGGTCAAAGGTTATGTTTACGGTTAGGTTCGTCTGTTCTCTGTCCGGGCCTCGCAGTGGTGGAATGAACTGCCCACTGACGTCAGGACAAGAGAGTCACTGCCCATCTTTCGCCAGAGGCTCAAAACTCATCTCTTCAATAACTACTACTACGATCTTCTCTCTTAGGCACATACAGTATTGTATATTTTATTTGCTTTTTTTTCACTTTGCTTTCAGCACTAGATTATGCTCTGTCACTTGTTTTAGAAAGGAGATGCACTTGTGAATTCTGGCAAGTAGTAGTACATTGGCTTTTCCTACGTTAAAATCAATTATTGTAAGTCGCTTTGGACAAAGGCCGGCTTCAGCTAAATGACTGTAATGTAATGCAATGTAATGTAGATTTTAGGGTAAGGTTAAGATTTTAGGGTTACGTTTTAGCTTTTTTTGGGGGGGGAGAGGGGGAGGGGGGGGTTATGGGTTAGGGGGGGGGGGTGTTCTTCCCATTTTTCAAAACTAATTAAAACCACCTGATATCAGATTGTTTTATTGAGCCATAGCGTCCTAATAGCATCCAACTACAAAGACTCACCCCTACCAGTCACCACGTCTTGTTATTCCAGCATTTCTGCCTGTGTGGTCAAATTATGGCCCGTAACTGTACTCCGCCACTGTGCCTTAAACATACATATTACACATTTTAGGACGTTCATTTGTAAAGGTCTCAAAGGTTAGGTTTAGAGTTAGGTTTAATTTTATTTTTACATGTATCCTATAAAAACAAACTTGTGTGTGTGTGTTTGCGCATGTGCATGTGTGTGAAATTGACCACTGTTTCCTCTAACTAATATAAATCAGATCATCAGGACAGCACAAATTGCAGATGGTCCCGTTGTTTGTCAGTCAATCTAGCATCCATCAAACAGGAGTGGTAAAAGGGGCTACAGTGTGGGCTAGGGATTCGAATTTTGGCTGGGTATTAGAGCTGTGGCTAGGGACTAGATCTGTGGCGGGGGATTAGACTGGTGCTAGGGATAAGAGCTGTGGCTAGGGGTTAGATCTGGGCCTAGGGATTAGAGCTGGGGCTAGGGATTAGAGCTGGGGCTAGGGATTAGAGCTGGGGCTAGGGATTAGAGCTGTGGCTAGAGATTAGAGCTGGGGCTAGGGATTAGAGCTGGGGCTAGGGATTAGATCTGGGACTAGGGATTAGACCTGGGACTAGGGATTAGAGCTGGGGCTAGGGATTAGACCTGGGGCTAGGGATTAGATCTGGGACTAGGGATTAGACCTGGGACTAGGGATTAGAGCTGGGACTAGGGAATAGAGCTGGGAGTAGGGATTAGAGCTGGGACTAGGGAATAGAGCTGGGAGTAGGGATTAGAGCTGGGACTAGGGATTAGAGCTGGGACTAGGGAATAGAGCTGGGAGTAGGGATTAGAGCTGGGACTAGGGAATAGAGCTGGGAGTAGGGCTGGGGAGAGGGGCTTGAGTTGGGGGGAAACTTTCTAGCCCGTGCACCTGGCAAGAGACTGATGTCCTTGGAGTTTACTTTGGAGTCACGCATTCCCTACTTCCTAAGGGCTGGGGAGTGGGACTAGAGACTAGCTGGGTCGAGAAAAATGGCTGTGGAGAGGGACTAGAGCTGGGACTAGAGCTGGGACTAGAGCTCGGACTAGAGCTGGGACTAGAGCTGGGACTAGAGCTGGGACTAGATCTGGGACTAGAGCTGGGACTAGATCTGGGTCTAGAGCGGGTCGTCCAATGATCGTAGGGTTGTTTTCTCTGTCTCCTCTCTCTCTCCAAGACAGATGGAGGTTTACTGTTGTCTCCTCAGAGATCAGATAATCAGGACAGCAGAAATTGGAAAACGGTCCCGGAGCCTCATCTTGTTGTTTATGATGTGGAGAACATGTTCCTAAATGTCACCCTCCCAGGGTCTGGATGAGAAGTCATTTCAGAGGCAGGGGGAACATGGCAGGACTTCCCTGAGTGTATTTTCCCTTACCTAACTAGAATAGAACAGAACAGAATAGAATAGAATAGAATAGAATAGAATAGAATAGAATAGAATAGAATAGAATAGAATAGGATAGAATAGAATAGAATAGGATAGAATAGAATAGAATAGAATAGAATATAATAGAATAGAATAGAATAGAATAGAATAGAATAGAATAGAACAGAACAGAACAGAACAGAACAGAACAGAATAGAATAGAATAGAATAGAATAGAATAGAATAGAATAGAATAGAATACATTTATTGCCATGTGTAACAAGTACAGATACAGGTCCATTGGAATTATTGTAATTGCTTGTCCTTACATTATCTTATCAGTGCTGATCAGTACCTCAACCCAGTCCTACACTAGGTACTCAGCTAGATGTAAAAAAAATACATAAAAAAAATACAATAGCGATATTGTCTGCCACGTCAGTGAACTCACATGATTAATCATACTCCAGAGTGATCTGTCTGGAGAATTATCTTTGAGGAGACGTAATGAGTCTTCTGCCCCCCATGCCCCTGGCTGTTAAGACCCCCCAAGCCCCCTTGTCTGGCACGGTTCCCTGGTTAATGTTGTGCTTGCACGGGTCTGGCTTACTTTGGTATGGTATGAAGTTTATCTAGTAGGGACAATGCAAATTTACATAGTTTAATCGCAAAATGCAACTGATGTTCTGCATACGGAGGTTATAGCTTTCGCTAGTTTCCAACTCTAGTCCCTAGTTGGGCTTTTAAGGAAAGAAAGGGGAGAACAACTACTGACTGTCTGTCTGTCTGTCTGTCTGTCTGTCTGTCTGTCTGTCTGTCTGTCTGTCTGTCTATCTATCTATCTATCTATCTATCTATATATATATATATATATATATATATATATATCCAGTCCTGGTGTCAGACAGCTGTCAGCCGGACAGGAGGCCCCTAAGCTGCTACCAGACTGGGCCTGGCGGGGGCCAATGACTGGCTGCCCTCCTCTGGTAGGCAAACAGGCAGGCAGGAAGGCAAACAGGCAGGCAGGAAGACAAACAGGCAGGCAGATAAGCAGGCGACAGACCAAAAAAACGGGCTGGCAGAGAAATAGAACGGCACACACGAATGTACGGGGGACAGATCTATCTCTTCCCACCAGTCGTCCGCTCTCCTCGCTGGTCAGGTGACGTCTGGACGACGAAGCAGGGGCCTCTTAAGGACATGGCGAGAGGATGAGAAAACATAAACACAGCAGGTGGAATAGTACAGATGTTACAGTAACATGACATAAGACATAAACATGTACTCCCACAGCCGGCCCTAGCAAACGCCCGCTCGCTCGCTCTGCTTCTGCTGTCAACATCAGCGGGGTTATGCTGCTGACGTGCAAGACTATCAATTTTACTGGGCCGCAATTACACTCTCTCCTCTCTCTGCTGATGTCTCTCTTCCTAGAAACCAGCGCCGTTTTGATGCTTCTACATAAACAACATTTAGTTCGCACTTCACAAGTCCCTGATAATGGAGAAATTATTTAGGAAAGGGTGTTCTGCAGCCAAACACATCAACTGAACCTGGTCAAACCCAGCCAAGCCCGAAGACCAGCCTAGCTACTGTACCGTTAATGGTGATGAAGCACAGTTGCTAAGGAACACCAGAATTCCTCACATGACCTCTGCCTTTACTGTACTCTTCCATGTAGCATGTTGCGTTGAGTACTTGAGCTTCTCCTATTGGTGAGTGCATTCGTTACTGTACATGTTTTGCGAGGCAGTTTGACCATGGATAGTGTTGTGTTAGCATGTGTACCAGATCAATTTGTACTACGTGATGAACCGATGGAAAGCTGAGGAAGAAAGGAGCAGCTAGTCAGGAACGCCTCCATTTATCCTACTTTTTTTTTTTTAATTGAAAGATGTTTTCCAACTGCCTTGTGGAGAAGAACAATTCGTTGTTTACTGGAAATTGAATTCTGTCAAAGAGACACAACCTCGAATAACATGCCATTGTTAGGGTAATACAGGCATTGTTGACGCAGGGCCATAGAAATTATCAGAGTGCAATTAAATGCCTCTCTAGACACTGAGTGATGTGTCTGCTACTGTACTGAACTTCTGTATCTTCTGTGAACTGAAGGCGTTTCGTGAAAGAAAGAAGCAAACTACAATGGTCAAAAACAAGCAATGAATGAATCAACAAGTAATGTGTCATGTATTCAATAAAGGGTAGACAAAGCCCTATACATCAGGATCTGAACACTCATTCACTGCTGATTATTCTGACTATTCATTCTTGTATCCTTTCATTTCAATGAACAAGACAATTATTTATTTAAAATCTTAAATTTTTTCCGTTTTCTTTTTGCATCTGAAAATGTATTTATCTTCATAACGTTTTTAAACCTCTCTGCAAAAAAAAGTTTTTTTTTAATCTTTTTTTTTTATTTGTTTTGTAAATATATAGCAAACAAACAAAAACACATTAAAAAAAAACACGTAACAAACAGATAAAACGTACAAATAAACGACAATCACAATAACAAACACACACCCTGAAAGATCCCTCCCACCACCCCATAGGTCCGGCCCACCAAATAGGTAATGGCAGCAAGGTTAAAGGATAAAGAAAAAATAATACTCATACTGTATGTACATATAAACAAACAAATGCATGCAGACAACGGATGTGGTTTCAAATATCACAACCAGGGAAGGTCAGTCAACCGCATGCATGGCTTCAATAAGGGAGGACCATATTAACATTCTGCCCAGATAGCAAGCGGATCTGGGCCATATACAGGCCAGATCTGGCCCTTGTGGCTTAGTTCTGGCCCATATATGGCCCAGAATCATTACACATCCGCTTTCTATCTGGGTGTACTTTTGCGCCATGCATGCGGGCCACAGATATCTCCATCTTAGCCAGTTCCACCACAGATGATTCCCACTGATGGTCAGACCAGGTATGTAGGGCCCTCCAGCTCATGGCTAGCATTTTCTTAGCTGCTGTTAAGCACAGCAGCAGCCAGCGTTGTTGTTTATTAGATAAGATCAGGGTAGAAAAATCATTCAATAATAAAATACAGTAATAGGGGAACAGGGGATGCATAAACTTAGAACGGAACACATTTTGTCAATGATAGTGCTCCAAAATAAAGAGACAGCAGGACAATCCCAAACCATATGAATAAACGTGCCGGTAGTTTCAAATGAGCATAATTGGCAGTTAGGGGTTTGTACTAACTTCATCTTAAATCATTTACTGGGGGTACAATAAAGTCTGTGCACAAAATTATAATGTATCATTTGATGATTGGGGTTCCGAGAGGACAAAGAAATATTTAACCAAACTTTGTTCCAATTAATTGTATCAGGAGAAATGGAAAGGTCATGACATCAGCTATTATTGACTTGTAGAGGCTTTTCTGCAGTTTTAGTAATAAATATATATATATATATAAAGTAGATACCAACCCTTTAGTTGATTTACAAGTACATATTTGATGGATAGGGTGGGTCTTTAACTCTTCTCCCCAGGGAACCCCATAAGCACGTAATGCGCTACATAGTTGTAGATAAAAGAAAAATTAAGTACCTGGTAAATCATAATGTGACTTAAGGTCCTGAAAAGATCTAAGCTCATTATGTGAGACTGTCAGAAAGGGTGTTAATTCCTCTGTTCTTCCACTGTGGAAAAGAAGTTGGCTGCCCACCCAAACGAATTGCTGAGTTGTTCAATAAAGGAAGATGGGCATGATGTTGTGGATGTTGTATGTATGTTGGCGTGTGATTCGACTAGTCTCCATGTAGTAATAAAATGAGAAATTGTAGGACCATAGGTGGATCTACCAGTTTTGAGAGGGATATTCAAATAAATAATATCTTGAAGTCTGTGAGGACTAACCAGCTGTTCCTCCAATAGATGCCAGGCTGCTTCTGCATCTGGGTTAAGCCACGTATGGAGCGCAAGAAGGGTTAAGCCACGTATGGAGCGCAAGAAGGGTAAAGGACCAAGTATAAAACTTAAAATTTGGAAAACCCAAACCGCCAGAGAGTTTGGGTCTCTGTAAACTAGACATTTTTATTCTGGGATGTATCAAGATATCAAGGTAAAGTATAATATCATCACAATAAAGAGAGATGTGGTGGTTTGTGTTGTGGATTGTAATTGGAGTATGGGATGACTGACGCACAGCTTGAGCGAGGGGTTCTAAAGATAGAGCGACTAATAATGAGAGAACACAGCCTCGTCTAGAGCTACCAGAGAGGGAAAAGCCATGAACAAAGGTTACCGGTCAGGCGTATACATTTTTTTATCATGCTAATGAACTGACTTCCAAACCCCATGTGTTGCAAGACAGACCACAGGTAATGCCATTCAAAAATCCGTATTACAGTCATTGTTATTCACCAACAGTCCAAAGCAAATTCCTCGTACTGTGTGAAAACATACCTGGCCAAAATACATCAATCTGATTCTGAACTTGTTTTTATATGGAGCACACCGAGTTTCCCTGGTGTATGAAATGTGCTATACGCAAGTACAGATGCCTGGCCTTGATTGACTTTCTCAGGCTGCGAGCGAGTGTACTGCTATTCTCATCATACTACAGACGAGGTGCCCTACTTGTAATACACATACACTCCTACACACCAAGCTCCCCATTGATTTTTACTCAAGGCCCTACAAAGACGGATTATGGTTCAACAAATGTAAGTTCTCTTCACATTCCACACACAGTGGGAAAGTCAATAAAACACAAGCAGCTGAACATCACAGTAGCTGCGTTTCCATTACACTTTTTTGCAAAATAAAAGCGATATTTCTAAAGTTTCAACAAAGTAAAGTACAATTGCGACTTGCAGGTGTTTCCATTGAAAGGTGTTTTGCGCAAGAGCCGTAATTCTCGTAGTCTAGTCTCGCGACGCCACACAATTCACGCAAAGCGCAACCAGGAAGTAAACAAACCGTTGTATTAAATAAACAAACCGTTGTAATATTTGAACTTTATTTTAGCTTTCCCCTCGGCTCTGCTCTTAAACAGCGCGCGTTTCTCAGTATCGTTGCTTTAGGGTCTTCCACTTGCTCCGGAGGCATATCGCGTCATTTTTTGAAGCGAGCAAATCACGTGACCCCTACCTCTACTTCTCCTGCCTAAATTCGAAAAAAGTGTTTCCATTACGCTTTTGCGATATATAGTTCTATATTGAAACTTCCGAAAAACCACCTCATGAGAGCGTAAAAACGTTTTATTGAAATTTGAGAGGTTTTTTCAAAATTTAGGTGTTTCCATTACCAATTTTTTATTGCGATATTTAGGTTTTGCGCAATTCTAGGTGTAGGCCTAATGGAAACGCGACTACTGACAGACAGCCCTGCCAGAAGCAATATTCATCTTCCCATTACTGCGACCTTGTGATATTGGACAGGACAATGAAATCCCCCTGAGCACCTGCCTGTGGTTCCTATTGGCCAATCCTACTGGCCAAAGCATGCCCTCCAGCCCTGAGGGAGCCTGCTACCTGGCCAACGGCTAGTCGATACACCAGAGGCCATCCTGTCTTCCCGAAGCAGTCCGCTGAGCCCAACGTAGTGTGACAGGATAATGCCAGGGTTCTACAATAGACCTTTGTTTCAATAGGATTTCGGAGAGTCCATTAACTTCACCCTCTCTGAGTCACACGGACTGAGGGTATGACTCACCGGTTCCCCCTTATCCCATCTTATACTGCGCTGATTCAGTCTGACATATACTGTATAAATCCAATACAGTGGAAAATCTATTTTAAAAATCTATTACTTTTATTATGTGCACCATCAGTGTCAAAGCCTCACTGTTCAGAACATTTTATACATTGCTCAGTTATGGAGTAGATACAGAAAAGGCACTATGCAGAGACTCAAAGGAGTAGTAAAGGGAAAAATCATGTTTAGCCCTGTTTTAAGGTTACTTATGATCATATACAATGGTTCAGATCAAAAAGTTGACAAAACTAGCACGTTTGAGAAAGTCTGATAATTGCTCTACCACCGTTTTGGTCATACAATGGATGTGGGTGGGCACCGTGAAAAATCACTCAAAAAACATGTTAAACTCTCAATTTCAAAGACAAGAAACTCACCAAGGTATTAGTTGGCGTTCTGACATATAATTCGCCATAAAGTAAGATTCTAGTTCATCTGGAAAGGCTTTTTAAATATTTAGCATAGAACTATTTAGTCGCAGCACATACGTGTTTAAACTTCCGCAAACTAGGTAGCCTAGCAACATAAACAATAACAATAGCTACCGTAAGTAGTTCCGCTTCCTGAATCCCCTCTGCGGATTGATCTACACATCTACAACGGTCGCGTCAAGTCAATGGATTTCATAAAATGATCAATAAAACCCTACATGATTCATACTTTGCGGCGAATTTGATGTCAGAACACCAACAGACACCAATTACCCCCTCGGTGAGCTTCATGTCTTTGAAATCGAGAGTTTAACATGTTTTTGAATGATTTTTCACGGTGCCCACCCACATCCATTGTATGACCTAAACGTTGGTAGAGCAATTATCAACTTTCTCAAAAGTGCTAGTTTTGTCAACGTTTTGATCTGAACCATTGTATATGATCATAAGTAACCTTAAAACAGGGCTAAACATGATTTTCCCTTTACTACTCCTTTAAAGTGGCATATGATGATGCTATGCACGTGTCCCACCAACTCACAGCGCTGGCCAGATGTTTGTTAATATTGGTGTCAAACACTTTTAACAAACATTATGTGATAAATGTACAGTATGTGCTGTCTAGACAAGTCGGAAAATAATGCTATTGTGGTTTTAACCAACCCTGTAAAGAGTTGTACTCGCTTCTCATCAATTGTGTGGAGACATTGGCGCAAGGGCCTCTATGGAAACGCTAGAGGGAAGTTTTATGTTCCCTGTATATGTCCCTTATCTTGATTTGTTTATTGTTTGATATATACCTCTATTAAGTGAGTCCAAAAGTTGAATTGAATAGTATCTGTGGTAGTTATTCATTTGTGACATGCACCTACTTTGTATCTTTCAGGAACATCTATCTTGTTTTGTAGCAATGTCCTCATAAGACCGGTCCAAATATCTACTTTTCGACCAAAAAGCACCCGTGTTCTCTGTTGGTAATTTGTAGGATTACAATACGTACCTCAGAAAGGGCTACCTCGTCAGCTGTATGTTTGTCCTTGTCTATAGGACTCACACATGCACACACACACAGTACATATATATATATACATATATATATATATATATATACACACACACACACACACACATCTACAGCAATTTCTTTTCATAGTGGTCAAATATCATAAATGGCAGTAAAACCGAATTAGATGTGTGGTTAATTAGGAGATTCATCAACATAATTGTATTTGTGAATAGAGAGATAGGATGTCGGCCAGAATCGATCTTCTCTGTCTGTTTGCACTCTTGGCGAGATAACCTGACAAACACAACAGCAGTATTTCCATTAATTCCCTAAAAAGCAGAATCACAAAAGAGGTGGAGACTGCCTGCGGTTTTCATGGTCAAATGAAGCGTTTCCTGTGTGTTTCGTTCGAGGAGGCTCTTCCAGCCTAGAGCTACGCTGGCTGAACAGAGGGGGTGGAGAGGTGGGTGCAGAACGCCTGTACCGTCTCCATGACAACACTGTTGCACTATTTCAACTCCCAGCGCTCCCTCCGCTCCCTCAAACTAGAATGGATTTTCCAGACGAACGTGCAGATATCATTTGGCGGGCGATAGTGTTTGCTGTCGACTGTTTGCATTGGAGAGAGTTGTCAAGACATTAGTGTGCTGGTCTTTATGGTCTGGACATTAAGCAGAGATAGGGGGGGGGGGGGTAGAAAACTTACCCTACTGTGTGGAGAGGCCTGGTCGAGGAAACTAGAGGAAGGCGCTCATGCAGATAGACTAGAGTACATGATGGTCGTACTGTATATGACACATGAAAGCCTACATGGAGAAACAGGTTTGATTCCCATTTCCATGATCCCCACTTGCTTGCATCCCTCTCTTTGTGTCTAATCTCCTTGTAAAAATACATGAAATACATATAGATACTGCAGCAAGATCAAACTCATGTGTCACTCATCTGATCTCACACTGTGCAGACGCACTATGCAGATGCAAATCTCTGCAAACTAAACCCGAGATGCAAGAGCATGAACTAGTAGGTCAGTAGGTACTGTATGGGGGTAGGTAAGAGGGTTTAAGTTGACAACGGGAGTCAACTATGCGTTAATCATATTTAAAGAGTAACCCTGATGAAGCCCTGCTCTAGCCATGTCCTGAATGGACGTCTGTCCTGTTCCCTCAGTACCGACAGACGGACTGGCAGAGACGCTTGTCTCCATCGGCAGAGACGCTTGTCTCCATCAAGGTCGTAGTAATTATCATTCAGATGTGTGATGTCTTTTCTCCTTCAATACAGCTACACTGTCAGGCTGAAATATAATTCTGTACACGATGGCAAGATGTGATCTTACTGTCATTGATTGAATTCATTCACAACTTTTTTTATGTGTCAAACACTGTGTGGCGAATAAATGGCGATTATTATAATAAAACCCTGTCTCTAGCGTCCCCACACTGGGTGCTGCCTTCGCTCAAAGTTTCGTTTTGGCTGTGTGCACGTGCATGTGGGTGTGACAGGTTTGATATTGCTGCATTCGTTACGTCGAGACCTGCCTGCTGGTCCAAAGCCCGTGTCTCTGTGACCTTCCCACGTCGAGATATGGCTGTTTCAATCCCCCTATTAACAATGAATGGGGGGAATTTTGGGCTCCCGAGCCGAGGTCCAAATGAATGGAGGTCAAAGGGCGGCCGTGTTGGGGCAGCTCTGTGGCGCCCCCCTCGGGTCAGAGCCAACGGGGCTCTACCCACCGCACAACCCCAGTCCAAACCCCTGTCTCTAGCGCCCCCACATGGGGAGCTGACGTCACTCAAAGTTTTGTTTTGGCTGTGTGCACGTGCATGCGAGTGGGACATGTTTGGTATTGATGCATTCGTTATGTCCAGACCTTTCTTGACGAAAGGTCAAATTACCGAAATGCATTCATGGAGGTAGAGCGGCCAGCTGGGGGTCGCGAGGTCCCCGGTTCGATCCTCGCTCCCGACAGTGCAGAACTGTCCTTGAGCAAGACACTGAACCCCCAAATCGTACCTAGTACCACAGTACCTAGTACCACAGTACCTAGTACTGTTGCCTCACAGCAAGAGGGTCTCCGGGCGTTTCTGTGCAGTTTGCATGTTCTCCCCGTGTTCGCAAGGAATTCCTCCCAAAAGAACCCACCACGAAAAACATGCAGACGAACAGATCGCTAACACTGTCCGTCCCTGATGAAGACAGACAGGAGCACGTGGTTGGTCCCCGGGCACGGCCCAGCATGCACGCTGCCTACTGTCTGGCTCCCGGCTGCCCTTGGGGGAAGGACATCGGGATGGGTGAAGAGCAGGAGAGGAGTTTAATCTGTGGACACTCCTGTAATTACGTGTGTGTGTGTGTGTGGGTGTGTTTCTGCGCTGCCGCCTACCACTGTGTGATGTGTCTTCACTGTGTGATGAATAAAGATGTTTGGATTGTTGTTTCATGGGCAGAGGTGTGTGCTTAAAGGTGGGATATGTAGTTTGCTTTTGGCTTTATTTGCTAAAATTGGCATAATATCCTTTCAGCTATCAGTAACAGAAGTGCTCTGAGAATAAACTTGGATCTCCGTGTTTACCGCTGCCTCTGTATTTTGGATTCAAAGAATGCATCGCGCCCGAATGTATTGACCAATCAGGTTCTCTATCTCGCCACACCTACCAGTCTTGTTTGGAGGGAGGGGCGGGTTCTTTTGAAAAAGATGACCAATCGGAGGTCTTTTGACGTCAAACTACCTACCCCACCTTTAATTGTGTTTAATTTTAAGTGAAGCACGCTGTGCATGTAATTTCCCTGAGCTGCATTTTTCAGATGAAAGGTGTTGTATAATATAGTTATTATTATAATTATTATAATTATAATTATAATTATAATTATTATAATTATTATTATTAATTCATTTGATACAATTGTTGGAAGGACAGAGCAGAGAGACCAAAGCAATCTGAACAACACGTTATTGGAGGGAGGTAGCTAGTGTTTCAATTCCCTTATGTCCCTGTTTCTGTATGTGCCATAGTTTCTCTCTGTACATTTCTACCTGTCTCTATAGCTCCCGATCACACGCTCCAACACTCCGGAGGGAAGCACACACATAGGCTACATCATTCACCATGCATAGCTAATGAGAACACCCTATAGTGACCTGACCACATCTCTATCTCTCTCTCTTTCACACACACACACACACACACACACACACACACACACACACACACACACACACGCACACACACACACACACACACACACGCACACACACACACACACACATTATAAAACAGAAAACTAAATCTAAAAAACTATAATTGTGTAGCTCAGTAGGTTACAGAGTGCAAACAGACTGTTTCATTATGCAACGTTTCTTTCCAAGCAGAGAGGGACTTTATTGCGTAGAACTGAGGCGCGTGCAATTAACAGTGGTCGAGTGTTACTGGCTTGGATGCAGACTACAGAATAAATAATGTATGCAAAGGTCAATATCATTAATCCATCACATTTTGCGCCGACTGCAAGGTGCGAAACGAGGAGCTATGTTGTAATTTCCGCACGAATCGATGTAAATGCTTTGCCTTTAGGCGATAGGCTATAAGGGGGCTGTTTCACCTCCAATGGCCTCAAAATAAAGTAGCCAAACGTTACTGTAGCCTGCAGAATGATTTAAAGAATGATTCCATTGCAACACGCCACTCACTGCCCCGAGCGAATATATCATGTAGTCTAATACCTGTAGGAAGAGTTGACAATGCCATACAATTTTCGAGAAGTATTGGGACAACGTGCAAGGACCTGTTTGTTTGGTTTCTGAAAACTTACCTGATAATCACATACATGACGAGCACGTTGCCAACCATGCCCACAACACATACGATGGAGTAGAGAGCGGTAATGACAATCGCGATGACAACCGGAGTCGTGTCCGGTCGCGGGTTCTCTGTCTGCTCACATCTTCCATCCACGGGGCTCGTCGTGCTATTGTCGCTCAAGTTCCGACAGTTCCCGGTGTTGTTGAACGCGGACAGGTTGAAGAACTGATTACGGTACAGAATATCCGACGTGTTTTCCATGGTGATGAACGAGTCAGTCAATCACCAATGTGTAATTGTCTTCTCCTAGCTGTTCAGGCTGTGTGACTTTTGTTCTCTCTCGGTCCAGCGTCGCTGTCCGGTGCTGATCGCGCGCCGTGGTCAGATAGAGATGCTCTCTTCTCGGGAGAGAGACTTTCACCTACCGGACTAATAGGTAAGAGTTTTTCAAAGCTCCTTTCGAGTCGCACTGACGACCCCTACGCGCAGGCGATGGGACAAGGATGAGACATGGAAGTAAATTAGTTGTCCTCGTTGAGCGCTTTCTCAATTTATCGAGCCGCATGACGTCACGCACGGTGCTACAGTACCCGCAGGCAGAGCGGAGATTGTGGTCGAGCCCACGTTTGTAGACTTCATTGTTTTCAACACAACTTATGTAGACTTTGTCCAAACTTGATATCAGGGTCAGATTAAAACGCAATTTAAGCAAGAGGAGTCTACAGGTTGGTAGTAGGTAGCCTATAGGATATTTGTTCAGCAAGTTACTCAAACCTGTGCCCATGGGCGTAGAATTTAGGGGGACGTTGGGACATGTCCCTGTCAATATGCAGAGACTACTGAATTCCACAGCAATAATTTGGTACACAAACGCTTAACAGATCTTCTATAGGCTACTAGTCCCGCCTCCCTAGCCCAATACCGGCTACGGGGAAATCCTCGCATCTCGTAGGCTATTGATTCAGTATTGAAAGTGCATTATTTTTCAATACGGGACAATCCCAGATGATTTGCCTACCATTGCAAACGCGGCAAGATTTGAGCTATGAGGAGGCTCACTCACCCACTGAATTTCATTAAGTTAGTGCCTAAACAAACCAGACATGTAATGTTTAGGTAGCTTTTTTTCTTCTTTTTTATTTTTTAATCCTATCAGTTATCAATTCGTATGCAGCATGTGTGCACACGTGGGCCAAATGCATGATAATCAATTCAGGAGGTTATAGAACCAGCCATCAGGATAGTCAAATCTGACTGTAGCTCAAATGTAGATCTATGCTTTTTATTTTATATTGTGCAACAAATAATCGGCCCTTGCCTGTGTCAACTATTCTTTATTTTATCCCAACACGGTTTTGTGTTTAAGACAAAATTCAGATTCGAACCCAGGTCTCACTTTGAAAGAATGTTGAAACTCAGCATCCAGGATTAGGCGACCATTCCGGCGTGGTCATTGAACCATTTTTGCTATAGCTCTATGCGGGAATGTCCAGTGCTTTGCTGTGGTGGCACCATAAAGTTTTAATGATATGTTTGTATTCCATGGACAGCATGGCTCAAAGATAGAGGTGTGACTTGTGTGATAATGGCATTATAAATGGTCTGGAAAGGCGCACTGTTCCTGTGTAATCCAATTGTGATTGATTTTAATCAGGATAATGCAAATTCTGATTCATTACTTCAGGGAAGTGTTAAGTGGATGACATTAATTTCACAAATGCAGTCCTATTAGAAGCACCCGGATTGTGTGGTGCAAAACAAGAGCCCAGTGGAGTGCAAAGTCATTGTGAAGTTATTGGTATCAATCAGACAATCATTGCAACATTAACAGTTCTGCTAATAGGCTATTAGACAAATTGTATTGGAATAATTGAGATGCTGCTGGTTTAGCATGAAGAGAAATGAAGAGCATGAAGCAGTGTTAATTTCGTCGACGAAAACAAATTATTTGTCGACCTTTATTTAGGCTAGTTCGTCACAAGATGAATCTGTGATGACAAAAACTATGATGAAATCTATTGACATTTTCGTCGACAAATAAAAACTAGACGAAAATGTTAGGGAGGGTCAGTTTGGGGAGAGAACCAATCAGAATGCTGAGATTTCCAGTTGTGGCTCACGCTGAAAAGAACACAGAGAAGGTTCGATTTAGTCAACAACTATTCATGGTAGCATATTTAGTAGCATACCTAAACTAAAACAATTCAGATCCCTAACATATGATTAAAACTTAATAGAATTTAGTTAAAAGACAATGATGAAGTGGATACTTTGTTCATCTGATCTCCAGAAACCCAAATCTTGAGTCATTACTCTTTTGGTGACAGATTGGGAAGCCGTGTTGAGAGTCTTTTACAAGCAACTTCTACCTTCTGTGGAGATCTGACTGAAACCTGAAAGGAATGTCTTCTTGGTCTAAACTACAGATGCTTATACTTGGTGAGGAAGAGTAGGTTTGTTCACTCCCTCTTTGTCAATGCACCAGTTGACATACAGAAGTGCTTCACACACTAAAATATGGGCAAACACAATTATGCAATATACATATTGGGTGAATATAACGACTAGCAAATGTATTGACATTTCCAGTTATACAATTAGGATGGCCACAGAAAATTGCCACTTGCTTACTTACTTAAGCCTTTGAATTCCCTGAGGAACATACAGTAGGCCATCGATGAAACCCTTTATTCTCTCCAATCTTGTGCCCTCCGATCCATTTGTTGTTGCCATGACAGCCCTTCCTCCTTCCTCTCCTGTTCTGTGTTTCTTTCTTTCTCCAGGTCATTCTGGTCTTCCTCTCTTCATCCTGCCTTGCGGGTTCCATGTTAGCGCCTGCTCTGCGATCGATTCGTCTTGTCTTCTGAGTGTGTGCCCTTTCCAATTCCGTTTCCTCTTCCTGTTGTTTCTGTCTCGCGCTACTGGTGTGAAACGCTCTCCTAATTCGTAGCTTTCACTACACAGTAGCAGGAGTTGGGCTTGACGTGCCAGTACAGCTTGTACGCGACCCGAAGCCCGTGTGGTATTGTGTAGTATGAGACTGTAATCCAACACCTGTAAGACATTAGGCTAGGGGAAGGAACTAACAAACCAACACCAAAACACACCAGTTGTCGTTGGCAGCTTCCATTGTCTGTGGAGAGTGATCTTCACTAACCGGGGTGAGGCAGGAGTTTCGTGCTGTTACCATGGCAACAGGCATATCCTGTCGCAAGGTCCACTTTGGGAAACCTTGTGTTTTACACCTGTCGGCCAAATCCAATCGGACTGTTTGAGTGTGGTCTTAGTGGACTTGGTATACGTGAAGTAGGCATTTCGTTGCCCCTTGTTTACTGAGATGACAACAACGACGCTCTACCTCATGAGGGAGTGTCTAATGGTTTGATGACCACTCTTGCGTGATGAGAGTAAACCTCTTGGATCTGAGGACTTTCAACAGAGACCTTGCTGATTCATACTCAACAAATGTGCATTTGTCTCTGTTGGGGGAGATACAGATTCAAATCCCATTTCAAACCAACACTGGTTGTCCGGCCCGGTACGTGGACGATGACACACACGTCCACCATGCCTCAACTCAATCCAAGGTCAGAACGGTTGACAGAGACCCAGCACAGTCTGTGATGAGACGCAGAGCAAAGATATTTCAAACAGAGGATCTAACAGCTATTTCAAACAGAGGATCTAACAAATGGCCTAATTCATCCTCTAGCTGCTGGTGGATGGTTTTAACCCTCCAGCACACACTAATGTTTAAACTACAGATAAATATTTATCCATTCCAGCTTGAACGCAAGATTGAACAGAGTCTTTTTGATTAAAGATGCGCTTACTTGCTTAGGTTTACACAAGTTGCATGCTTTGTATCCTATTTCAAGGTGCTTATTTAGTATTTGCAGTTGCTACAATTTTGCAATGTAACCAGTTATTTGTCTTGTTCACTTGATGTCTTGTTGACTAGAGCGCACATTTTCCAAATACACAGCCTTCAGAGTACAATGCAGCACACTGAAGTACTTTAGCTTCTTTGAAAGATGAAATGACACAGACCCTTTTAGGTCCAAGTTCCAAATCGGGAGTTCTTACTTTCACCGCTCCCAGCTCCCTCAATTCAGCAACTCTCATGCACTCTTTTTTGTCCTTTTCTCTTGTGCTTTTCTTCAGTTCTGAACGCTCACCAGGTGCTCTAGGGCTGCCAACAGGCTGACTGTGTGTTACTGTAACCACATCACTCACACCCCCTCTCCTCCCCGTCGCCAGAACCATCTGTCTTTTCCATCTTTGAAGCTGCTTCCTTGGAGGCGCAGGGAACTCAGTATCACTTATGAGAGCTGGATAAGGCACTGAAAGATGCCCCCCCCCATTCATTCCAATGAAAGTTGCTCACCCAGCGCATGATGCCGAAAAGTTAAAACGTCTTACTTCCTGTGGGCCGAACTGACCTTGGTGCTGCCATACACATTGACGGGGTAAGAAGCAGCTGTAACTCCGGCTCTTAATGGCTTAATGGCTTAGTGGCTTATAAATAAAAATGGACGCAGCGATTTAAAAGTTGATAATTCAAAGAGTTGTTTTTGACATTGAGTGATACCCGGAAAAAAATGGCTTCTTTCCCCAGACGTTTGTTTCCAATGAATATCTATATGAAAAAAAAAGTCTCCTTGGCCTCAATGGTGTTACGTGACTTGTAATACCGAGGTCGAATGGCTTCACAGCCCAGCTGTCACCCTGGTATCACCCAGATGGCAGGTTGCCTTTTCACCACCACATCCAAGGGTTTGATTCCCTTCAGGACGGGGGGGGGGGGGTTCGATTCCCTTCAGGGGGGGTGTGATTGTGCACTGCCACTCAGATAATAGGGGCTGAGTACTGTTCACATATGGAGGCCGCTGCGCACAGATGAGAGATAGAGAGGAACAGAGAAAGAGTGAGAGAGAGAAAGAGTGAGAGAGAGAGAAAGAGAAAGTGAGAGAAAATGAGGGCGACATAAAGGGCGAGAGATAGAGAGGTATGAATGGGGGGAGAGGGGAGGAGAGACAGAGAGAGAGACATAGAGAGAGACAGATGTGAAATAGAGGGAGAGAGAGTCGTGAGGGGAAGTACGGTTAACCTATCGGGAGCTTCCAGAAGTCTGGCCCGATGCCGAATTGAGGGCACATCCTCAGCTCCGACACTTGCACGCTCTGTTATATAAAGGACACAGTGTTGTTCTTGGTTTTATAAATACTGTACGTGTCCAGAATGACAAACCGGGAATTCTGGTCAAATCTTCGGTTCCCTTCGGTATTTCTATCCCTCATGAACACACACACACACACACACACACACACACACACACACCGGTTGAGATTCCAACTCTTCAAAATGCTTTGTGCTTTAGTATTTCAGAAGCTTTACATACTGTAAGACAGGTCTGTCTGTGCATTACCGTGCGTGCGGTCTGAGGAGCCGACAGCTCTTCCACCAACAGCTCATGTGAAGCCTTCGGTAGACACAACACCACAACTCTCATCATCCTCTGACTTATAAACAGGATGTTTCAGCCCGAAAAGTCTCCATCAGACTTTAGCTGAGGTTAAGGAAGGACTCGTGGTCGTGGTTTATGTAACGGTCGAGCAAGGAATGACTGTATATCTTGTTCATGAGCTTGCTTGGTGGCAGCAGTGACCCAAACCTGTCTTTTCCTGATGGTTGCATCTATAGTACGTGGAGTGTTTGTCGTGGATCTGACGTATATCTATCTGACGTAGCCAGGTGGGACACAGGGAGGAACAGGAGAGAGCAGCCTGGACTTATTACTGATTAGCTTAGAGCCTATTACTGCAGGAATATCACAGCTAAACCGAGCTAGGACATAATAGGATATTACGCATGCACATACACATGCACATGCTCGCAAACACAAGTACAAACACATACACACACACACACACCTACACACACATACACACACACACCTCTGTATTCATCCTCTCACCTCTTACAATCTCCAGAGCTTTAATGCCCTGTCAATGCTCAAGCAGCCGAGTCTGATAAGAAAGACTGTAAGATATCTTCACTCACAGCAGGGAGCTAAAAAAACAAAAAACAGAATGCTTTAGCTTTTACCAAGGACACAGAGATAAGACAGATTAAACATTCCTCAAGCTGCCTGAGTGTAACAACAGGGAAACATAATTCCATGATAGTTCAATATTGGTTTAGGTATTACAGTTGTGCACACATGTATGTTAGTACTCTAACTTCCTGGGTTAATGCCCTCCCTCCCCGCCAAACCTGCTTAATTGAATCTGGGGCTCAGTGCCAGAAGATCACAGATCCCGCCCACTGTCCCTGGAACCAGAAAATTAATTACAATCAAAGTCATGCAGTCAGCTCTTCATCATTAAACATTATGTAATACAATTTCACATGGATTTGGATATTGCAGCAATCTTGGTCTCAAGTGTTGTTAGACAGTTACAAACACACACAAGCACACACAAACACACACACACACACACACAGTAAGAAAAATTGCATAGAGCACATACTGTACATGTAGGCCTACACTGTACACCCCAAGCGTAACTAGTAAGGGAACCAGTACGATAACATACTCATTAAACTCTCGTCCAGCCTTCGCCAACACCCGGTTAATCTATCACAACAACCAGGTGTGCGATGATGATCCATCACTGTCTTTGTGTGATAGAGTAAGCCTTTATCAAACTAGGCTTTTCATTCCTAATCTCTCAGGGTCAGGGGCGATTTAAAGTTTGATTTCTCCCCATTTTATCTACAAAATATACAGTAGTCCGGGACGTGGGGCAGCTGTGGCTCAGTGGTAGAGCAGGTCGTCCAATGATCGTAACGATCGACGGTTCGAATCCCGCCTCCTCCTGTCCACATATCGAAGTGTCCTTGGGCAAAACACTCAATCTCAAATTGCTCTCAGTGAGCAGAATAGCACCTTTCATGTCAGCTTCTGCTGTGTGTGAATAAGAGTCCATTGTAAAACGCTTTAGGATAAAAGCTCTATATAAGTGCAATCCATTTACCATCACTTTGCAATGTCAAGATGTTGCTGCAGGATTATCATCTATCCGTTCCTCCCCTCCCCTGAAGTCACGCTATTCTTCTCTCCTGTGAGAATCTTTCAGCTTTATCCCGCTCAAAGCCTTTTGTTGTTGTTCCTGAACCATTCTACCCTTTTTCACAACATCAAGAGCCCTTGTATTGAGAGAGAACACGTAACCTTTGGGGGGCAAATAAGCAGCAAGGACCACATCTGGATAATGTCTAACCGAATGGTTCCTGCTGATAGCGCTTTCAGAAGGAGAAACAGCTACAGTCTGATGGAGTAGCTGCACAAACACTTGAAATGTTAGGGGAAAAGATTTAATTTCGGAAGCTCCCTCCTGGATATCTCTATTCAAGCTCAGCGCACACAGGCAGCATTGAAGTTTGGTCGGTGATTCACGGCTGCTTACCGAGTATCTGGAAAGACTCTTAGAGCACAATTCAAAGAAGCAATCAGAGGAGTGCTGATAATCAGATACAGTACATATCCCCATTTCCCTAGCGACTCAGTGACACTCCAAGCCAGCAGTGTAAATTAAATTTCACTCATTCACAGACTCCGAGCGACAACTGAACACATGTACTAACACATGTCTGCATGATGTCAGAGTCATGAACATACAGACAGGTGTACATGTGTAGGAGGTGGTTTGAAACAAAAAGCAACACAGTATTACACAGTACCACAGAAATACAGTAAATTATTAGCTTTGTCAACACACAAATCACACAGGTCTACTGTACATGACAAGTCTGAGCCGTGTGCTATACATACTGTGCGCACAGACATGGCTAGACTGCACAATTTACAATATACAATACATATAGCAGAAGTGCTTTGAAATTGCGCTGCAGATAATGAATGCCGAGATGCTGGTGTCTCTGCTGGAGAGTAACTGTTGACACGTATTATTTACCCAGACATAGACTGGCTCCACAGGAACACGGCAATTAAAAAGGGTTGCCACCTTTTTTATTGAATAATTCAACAATGATCAAAGGGAGGGCTGCCAGGTGAGCTTCTGTGCCCTCTGGGACCTTCAGAATCACACAAAGGAGAAAGAGAGAGAGAGAGAGAAAGAGAGAGAGAGAGAGAAAAAGAAAGAAAAAGAATGGAATGACACATCAATCATTCAATCAAAGCTTTATTTGTATAGCGCATTTCATACCCAGAGGCAACACAATGCGTTTTACAGAGAACAAGGGAGGTGGGCAGACGTCCCACCCCTACATATTCCAGAGGGAAGCAAAAAAACAGTTATCACCCGGGGGCCAGATAAGTGAGCTTATCACACATGCATCCCATACGTACAGTAGCATCAAGCTTGCTGCAGTATACTGTAGACAGTTGTGGCAAGTAAGATAACATCCTCTCGTAATGATACATCCCATAACTGACACATCACTCGGCAACAATCCCACGGTTCTGTCTCGTTTTGGTCTCCATGGAGGAGGTCATCAGACCCAGTCGGCTCTTGCGTGCACATCTAGCTGGTTCATCTCTTCAGAGAGGAAGGCAGTGACATTACTACAACAAGGAGCCTCGTTTGAACAAGATATTCTTCTCTATGAAGCTATATTGGACATGTAGGCTATGTAGTGAGGACCGCACACGTTTAGGCACGTTCAGAATCTCCTGCACACAAATTCAAACATCGGACAGCTGGGTGAAGTCGTCCAATCCCTCTGACCTGTCAGCCCTTCACCAGCAACTGACTGAGGAGAAGGACTCGTGAGGAGGGCGACCATCTAAATCTCACCAGCAGAGGGAGCCAGCAAAGTCACGTCCCTTCCTGGCATCAGACATCTCTAATTGATTGACGACTGGATAGATGAGACAGCATGCCTCTCAACAGTTATTAAAATTCCATCCTTGTCTATTCAGCCATCAGAGATCACCTTGAACAACAAAGAAAGCTTCGTACAAGAGTACACAGGTCTGGTGTAGCAGGCGTCTGATTGGTCCTTGTTAAATTTCCTGTCTATGTCAGATGGCGGATCATCCAACCACAGCTAATAGACTTCACTGGCAGAGCAATGAGTCTAACCACTGGACCACGGCCTACCGTACTGTAGCTCTATGGTTGTGCTTCTGGGAACCAACAGATTATTCCATTAATGGTAATGCCCCATTACTGTAATGTCCAGATGGGGTCATTACCATCACCACTGTTAATCTCACATTGCAATGAGATAAAGAGAGAGAGAGAGAGAGAGAGAGTGAGTGAGTGTATTTGTTTGTGTGTGTGTGTATTTGTGTGTTTGTTGACTATGCTTCGCACCTGAGTGTGACAAGCCTCTCCTCACATGATTATGTGAATAAGCTTTTGGCTTTTTGGATGGAGAGAGATGTTTGGTGTGATTGTCGATAATGTTTTCTAAAAGGTGCTTGCTGGACGATCGAAGAGGCCTCTAAAAGAGCTGCTAATTGGTGCGTGCCGCTAAATGCTGTTGAGGTCGAATTATTGGGTAGAGCAGCAGATCAATGCTCAGAAGTGAGAGAGATACAGTACACAGGTCCTAACTCTGCACGCTCACAGCAGACCGCTGCACAGCCACCTGGGACTGTCCACTCATGAGCTGATGGGGCTTTGTCGACTGTTGGGTCTTGGGCTTGGGACACTCATTGCATCTGGGAACATGTTTTGGACGGATATCGACCCAGACAGCAATCCGATCAGGGCCATATACCGGCCAGATCTGGCACTTGTGGCTTAGTTCCGGCCCATATATGGCCCAGATCCGCTTGCTATCTGGGGAGAGGAGCATCTGGGAGGGAGGGCATTCTTCTGCACTTGTGGGGTCGTTGGGCAGATGGGACTAGAAGTGGGCTGGCTATCATCGGCCGCGGACCAGTGCTTTTGAGCCTCAGGGTTGGCAGCCATGAAGCGTCCAGACGAAGGGGCGGGCGGGTTGATCGTTGGACGCGGTGCGCCTGCTGGATGTCCGCCGAATGTGCTGGTGCTGCAGGTGAGGCAGACCTGACGCTTCTCCTTCGGGCCTCATGCAGGGGCTCGGTGGCCTCACTGCCTCCATTCATCTTGGTAGCCTCCAATGGAGAGAAGAGACTCAAGTCTAGTCTTCGGCCTCGCTTCATCATGACCTTTGGACTGTTGGTCACACCAGATGAAGAGAGACCTTACGGCATCACTTGTCTTCAGGCCTTAAAGTTCTTGCAAGCCTGTGCCAGTGGGTCATGTGGCTCCTGTTCTCTTCCATCAAACATGAGCCTTAACCTCAACCTGGCGCCCCACCCTTTTTTGGGCACAACCCACAAACTATTTCGCCGTTGATCTCCTTCCCGTTCATTTCATCAACATCACTGTTACATCCCCTCTGCAACACGGCCTGTATACAGTACACACACTAGAAAACCAAGTGTGGTGCTCAAACACAACCAGGCCGACAACCAGTGTACTTTTTAAAGAAAAGGATTTAATGAAAATAATAAAGATGGTGCTATTTACAAGAGCAGGCCTACATCCATGGACATATACAGTAGCAATAACACACACAGCAGGGGGGAATAATACAACAGTAAACCAGGGACTATCCGAGGGTAAGTGAAGGGAGGGTGTGCAAATGGTGTCACAAACAAAAAACACAGCCTTGTGCTTCCCTATACACTTTCTACAAAGCATTTGCTCTAGCCTGAACCAGCACTAATGCTTTCTAGAGAATATGGGATTTCCCAACTGAATAACAGCATTTGACATAAAAGTTCCAATTGATTTCCCAGAAGAGAGGCTGAAAATCAAACACTATGATATCCGCTTAATACGCATATTAGTGGCCTCTCAATGATGCTTTGAAGTAGCCAATGCAGTTGTTTACACTTTTAATCCTTGTTTGATTAATGTAATACCATAGTTATTATAAATCTTTTTTTTATGTTTGGGAATAATCAGTGTGCTTTCTGTTTGTGTTAAAGCCTACTCGCCTGTCAACTGACTCCGGTGGGGGTCAAGTATTCAGTGGCCCATAACATGTTCAATTATGTATTCCTAAATTAACAATTAACTGAAACTCCACTATGCCAGAACACAATGTTTTCATTTAAAGCCACTGACTGGAATGTTGAGGTGTTAGAAAGGCAAATAGTAGCAGCGTTGACTGCTTCACCGGAATGCGTTCGTATCCCCGCGCGCCGCTAGCCAGTTAGCGTTCCTCTGCTGCTCTTATCTTCCAGTCCCCAGCGGTGTGTGGGGGCAGCGAGCACGTCTCGGAAGAGCATATCACCGTCCTTAATTACACTTTTTAATTACAGAAGTAACACTTGAATGGATGGGGCTTGGGGGGGCCTGTCAGTGCTGCTCATTCTGTCAGATAAATGGGATTCACGGCTTGTTTTGCATTTGGTGAGAACACAGAGGCCTTTCATTCGAGAAGCGATTCTCTGTTGTTGTTTTTAATTCAGTTTGAGAGTCTTTTCTTTAGAACTCCCCCTGGTGACCAAGACAGTGTCAGATGCTAGCTTGGTTTAAATTAGTTATGCCTGAAAGAGCATTAAATAACTATGAGCATTGAATACACTCAATGTAGCCTATCCTGATTAAATGAGTCTAAATGAGCCAGAGTATTCCTTCCAAGTAGGCTAAAGTACAGGACAGATTTGTGATAGAACTGTTTCTCAGAAAGATGGTCAGCCAGCCTTCATGGTGGTTACCTCTGCCCCAGCGACAGCGCAGGGCGAGAGGTAATGTTTTCGGTGGCGTGTGTCTGTACGTACGTCTGTTAGCAGGATTATGCAAAAACTACCAGATTGATTTTCATGAAACCCAGTGGGTGGGCCAACTCAGGACCCACTAAATTTCGGAGTGGATCCGAATCACGCGGTGGGTCCACAAGCTGTTTCTTGGTTTGTTTGTTTGTTTGTTTGTTTGTTTGTTTGTTTGTTAGCAGGATCACGCAAAAATTGCCAGACCAATTTTCATGAAACTCAGGGGTGTAGCATTGGCTAACTAAGAACCCATTAAATTCTGGAGCGAATCATGGGGCGGGTCCATAAAATGCCAAACATAGCCGAGCCGGCCATACACTTCATTCATTGTCAATGGGGGGGATTGAAACGGTCATATCTCAACATGGGAAGGTCACAGAGACACAGGGTTTCGACTGGCATAAAGCTCTCGATCTAACGAATGCAGCAATACCACACGTCCTGCTCGCACGCACACGCGCGCGCAGAGCCACAGAATGCATTCATGGGCGGAGGTCTGTGCTCTCTGAGCACCATTTCTAGTTTTCAATTTGTCCACCTTGTTCCATTACTCAGTCTTACTCTTGCAAACTTTTCATTTTTTTCATGATGCAGCTGCCTGCTTTGCAATTGCCTCCAAATTGTTCATTCAGATGCACAGTGTGTGTCAATTGTATTTTAACCACCATTTTTCCTCATTCTAAACCACACCTGCATGGCCCCAATTATCCTGTCTCCACCATGAGCCAGATCTACCTCTTGCCCTGTGAAAGGTCACGTCACAGGTTATACATGGCGGTCTATAACACCTGGTGGATAAATGTCACCTAAAGCATACCTCAGAGATACCTTGTATGTAAGTCTCAGTCTGAGTTACAAGCTATGCCAAATCCTTTCAAATACACGGAGCATTTCCTTACAGCTACAAGCTTGCCTGGTGTTACAGGATAGGACAGGTTTGCTCATTTGGGGGACTATTCCATTAGTTTCCCTGCACCAGTCATGCACAGCTTAAGACTGAAAAGACTTCAGTCCACTAAGCCAGGTCTGGTATGATTTAACGCTCTTTCATGCATGACAAAGTCATAAACTACCTCCTGTCCTCTTCTGGTTTAGACAGGGGTTTGTCATTGATCAGTTTCCGTTTATTAAGCTGATCCTGATGTACCTTTTGTTGTTGTTGTTGTTGTTTTTCGGCAGTGACTGACTGACAACTGTGAAATTAAAAGAGGGTGAGAAACAAAGAGCGAGAGACATGGGAGAATAGAGAGAGAGAGAGAGAGAGAGAGAGAGAGAGAGTTTCACTTAGGGATTATGAGCCTGTCTGTATGCAGCCGACTGACAGCTCACACTCTCCAGTACTCCGCCATCTGCATCAACATAACAAGCTTACCCCTGCTCCTCTGGCCTCTGTGTACCCGCGGATATTGATTTGAGCATACACTTAATAGCTGTTGCTGACAGACTTATGATGGTGGTGGCGGTGTTCGTGGCGTGAAGGTTAAGGTGTACTGTAGCTGGATGGGGATGGGGGATGGAAGGTCTTCTTCATCGTTTGGGTCAGTTGGTGCGGTCCTCTCCCCCCAGGCTCGGGGCCGAGGGGCTATCCTTTTACCACCCCGAGCCTGGGTGAGGGGGTCACCCAGGGTACACCTCCAGGAGCCACTTCACCGTTTCGTCATCCACGACCGTCAGGCCACGCATTCCGTTGGGTGTCCCATATATCGGACAGTCCTGGAAGACGTGGTCTGCGGTTTGTTCCTCGGCGCCACACTCGCCAAGCCCCATCTGTGCATTGATGAGTGGAAGCGTCCAACACCGGTCCGGAGACGGTTAAGCCTCACCCATGCCGGTCTGGGTAAGTCCATCCCGGTAGGGGAAGGACCGGCAGCCGGGATGAAATCACAGAGTCTGGAGGTGTTTGCCTCCACTCCGCACGCTAGGGGTAGTCCGCCCATCCTGCCTCACTGATGTTAAGATCTCTGCATTGCTGTAAGAGATCTCGTGCGGCAGGCACAAAAATGTGTGTGATTGGCGAGGGCGGAGGCTTGTAGACGATGATTTCAAAGCCGGCAACATCCACGCACAACCGCTCAATCTCCGAGCCAGTCGGGGATTGGTCGGCGAGAGTCCAGTTCAACCTTTGATGGACGACGGTAGCAAGGCCATGCTTCCTGCTAGACCCAGCTAGAGCAAAATTTGGGAGAATTATCTTATCTGCTGTTACGCAGTGGGTCTCCTGGAGGAGGATGACGAGGGCCTTGGTGGTGCAGGCCAGCTGCTCGATGACGTCGATCTTACTGGGGGTGAGCCCATTGGTGTTCAGCTGCAGAGTTCTGGTTTGGGAGCCATCAGAGCAGAGCTCCGCCCGGCTACCCTCCCCACCAGTGGCAGCCCAACATCAGCCTGGGTGGTGGCCCTCAGTTGGTAGACTTTGCTTCGCTTGCGGTGGTTAATCGCAGCTACTGACGGGGGGCACCACGAGAAGGTGTCTGCCTCGCTCCCTGGAAGAGGTGCTGGCTGGTGATGGGTTCATGGTGGCGGTGGTGGTGGGGTGAAGGGAGAAGGTTGAGGTGTACAGTAGGTGGATGGGGAGGAGGAGGTAGGCTACAGTAGGTTGGAAGCAGTAAGGAGGAGTGGGAATGTAATTAAAGGTTCATTAATCATTATTGTGTTGTGCTCTCCCGCTGGGTAGAGCTGTATCCATGGAAACCGCTGGAGAGATGACTCATGTTTTTGATGGCAGCTGTTGCAGCTGGGAGATGAGAGACAATGCAGAATTGGTAGGTACAACTGTGAGCAAAGTATTCATTATGGCCCCTCTGTTCCAGGATACTCTCACACTGAAAGAGCAGGCTGAGCTCAGATCTTTGTGGTGGTCCCTGTCGAGGTGTTATTTGGGCTTATATAACACACACTCTTAGTAGAACTGGAGGGGGCCTTGAGCTGTGTGATCAAAGGACATTTTAAAACATTGGAGGTACAAAAAATTGCACTGCTATTGTCACTGATTCCCTCACTAACTTTTCCACTTAATGACAGAATCTTGATGCTACTGTACCTCGGAGAGTATAGTAATCAGCTATAGGGAACAATCATTTCATTCTAACAGTCTCCATGTTCTCACAATCTTGAGGAAAAGGTGCAGGTCAAAGTAAAAATGTGCCATTACAACAGCTCAAATTAATTCAAGCATTAATAGTTCTTAGATCATCCATCTTTATAATCTCTCATCCTTGTACTCACCGGCAGATTGCCTGTTAGTGCAGACAATAGGCCTACTGTACTTCAGTTTGTATTGCACTTTCTTTGATAAACTGACAAAGGGAAGTGGTGGTAGAATATTCAGGTGCAGTTTCCTTTAGCCAAGGCTAGCACGTGTGTCTCTATTATGATGTACAAGAGCCACTGAGAGCACTCATCTGCTCTTCTTCAGCCAAATGGCAAATTACCATCAGCCTCAGAGTTCCATGTTCACCTAATAACCCATGATCCCCCTTTTTGAAGACAGGCTGTATTATCATGTGGTCTGCCTTCATTACCATTCTTAATAAATGGTGGGGCTCAAACATTTATAGTTACTGGTCACTGATTAGCATCCCTCTCTACTGTCTGCTCAAGGCAGAAAGAGAGAGAGGGAGAGAGAGAGAGAGAGATAAAGAGAGAGAGAGAGAGAAAGAGAGACAGAGACAGACAGACAGAAGACAGACAGACCGAGCCATTGAGAGCTCTCATCTGTTCTCCTTGACCCAAATTCAGGGTTTGAGTTATGTCAGAGCCAATGGGAGAAGAGCTCCCATAAGGGCGGGTCTGAGCTCCCATGAAAGCAGTACAATCATACATCTGTGGGGGTTGCTAATACATTACACAACAACCATTATTTTAATCACAAATAATGCCTTTTTGTGCATGGCGACAAAGACAAAGACCAAAGACAACAAATGTCTGGCTGTCCCTCCGTTCCTCCGTCGGGTTGTTGACCTGCAGTTCTATGTTGCTACCACAAGAGGCAGTGTTTTTTTGTGCGTGGCTGTAAGCCAGCGCACCTACCACAAGAGGCAGTGGTTTTTTGTGCGTGGCTGTAAGCCAGCGCACCTAGAATAGTGTTTGTGCGGTTATCACTCCCTCCCTCCCTCCCTCCGGTCAATGTTGACCTGCATTTCTCTGTTGGCACCACAAGAGGCAGTAGTCCCAGCACACCAAAATAAAGCAGGACACCAAAACCAACCCACCGATCTCCGCTGCACAAGTAGAGTAGTGGTGAGAGCATAAGACTCCCACCCGGCAAACCTCCACACATTCATCCTTTCACTCCAATCTTTTTTATCCCTTACCTTTGTCCATAAACAGAAGTTGAACCAATTGCAGCAAAATAGCTAACGTTACAGGAATCATCAGCTTATAAACCCATAAGCTAGCAGAGGGTGTGGGTATGGTTTCCCAAAATCATCCCCACTGGTGCCTTGAACGCCGATCTCCCGGGTGGGAATCCGATGCTTTCAACGCTACTCTACTTGTGCAGTAGAGATCGGCAGATTGATTTTGGTGTCCTTATTTATTCTGTGTGCTGGGACTACTGCCTCTTGTGGTGCCAATATAGAAATGCAGGTCAACATTGGAACAGAGTAAGGGAGGGAGGGACAACCCGACAAACGCTATCTATGGTGCTCTGGCTTACAGCCACGCACAAAAAAATAATAATAATATTTTTTTAAATCACTTTGTCATTATGGGGTATTGTGTGTAGACTGAGAAAAAAAGAGACCCATTGTGGAATAAGGCTGTAACATAACAAAATGTGGAAAAAGTGCAGGGGTGTGAGTACTTAATAGATGCACTGTACAGTACTGTATGTAGGCCAATGTATTTTTGCCCCCTCTGTATAAGCTTTATGTATCTATAGAAAACTAGTAAAAACAGTAGCACTTGTTTCAGAACCCTGGACAGTCACAGCTTTGTTGTGTGTATGGGGTGCGTGCCCCACACAGCGACAGGGTCATACAAGTGGGCTGCTGTGTGTGTGTGTGTGTGTGTGTGTGTGTGTGTGTGTGTGTGTGTGTGAAACAGTTGGCCACATAATGAGCAGTGAATTCTCTCTTACTTTAACGGAAAGCGCACCTGTTAGGCTATTATTTTATTCATGTATCTCTTCCCCTAACATTTGTTATTTTATAGACCCTGGCAAAGCTCAGATTATAACTCTAACCCTGCCAAAATTGCACATTCTCATCAGCATGAGTTCTATGTTCACCTAACAACCCATCGTCCTCTGTTGAAGAAAGAGAGAGAAGGCTCAGAGAGAGAGAGAGAGAGAGAGAGAGAGAGAGAGAGATAGCACTGACCAGAGTGGAGACAGATTACCTGTTACAGAGATGTACGATAATACACTATACACAAACACACAGTGGAATTAGAGTAGAGGTCACAATTAGAGTACAGTTTAATACAAATTCTACCATAACATGAGCAAAACAATGTTTGAATTGCTCAAAGAAGAAACAAAATTTAGAAAATTAAATGTTAAATAATGTATTTACTTATCTATCTCAAACTCAGTTTCGTTTAGTTTGGTTTGGGGGTATAGTCTTCCAACCCCACACTACAACCCTTGTTCTAGACCTGTGGTGGCAGTACAAAACATTGTCCTCCAATGTGTTCCCCTGGCAAACAGGGCATTAAGGTCAAGTGGCCTTCAGATGAGGCCACATGCACTGTATCTGGGTAAACATCGTTATAAATGTTTACCTGCAGGCTGCAGGCCAGGAAACGGCTGGATCAAACCCACGCTAATTGCTCTATGGTACCTCCATGGGGCAGCTGTGGCTCAGTGGTAGAGCGGGTCGTCCAATGCTCGTACTGTAAGGTCAGCGGTTCAAATCCCGCCTCCTCCTGTCGAAGTGTCCTTGGGCAAAACACTGAACCACAAATTGCTCCCAATGAGCAGGTTAGCACCTTGCATGGCAGCTGCCGTGTGAATGGGTGAATGAGAGGTCATTGTAAAGCGCTTTGGATAAAAGCATTATATAAGTGCAGTCTGTTTACCATTTACCTCATAAAATGCACAGTAGTGTTCATCTGATATCACTCTGAAGATCCATGTGAGACACATTTGAAAGTAGCCTATATATGGAGGTGTTCAGAGCATCATGAACATCATGTCATTTCCATATTCTGGTGAGCAGCTCAGAGGGAGTAGTGTCATTAATAATGAGTTGTAACAGGTGTTCAACATCACCAGGGGTTTGGACCTCACCTCAGCACATCTGCCGCTGTTTTAACTATGTGCCCCACAAGAAAGTAGGGAGGGAGGGAGGGCAGCAGGGTTTTGGGGCCCCCTAGTGGAAAAGCTATCAACGGACCTTGACGGAACACAAATAGCACCAACAGTATCCTCACTCTCGCTGAGGTGGAAATTGAATGTTCAATCGGGAGAAAATAAGAAAGAAAATTGTTAAATTCACACCTGTCTGTCTGTGGCCGGGTCTGACACCCATACATATTCGGCAGGTTCTCCTCATTGTAACAGCCTATGTGATCAGCACCAAACAATTAATTAGATTAAATAACAGGGGGATAAACCCAGGTGACACGTTTGGTGAATAGCTTACAGCCAGGAGGGCATGACAGCAAACGCTGCAGGCCTAGCCTACAGAAACAAGTCCAATAATGGACAAACTAAGGGCAGTAAAACGTCACCTTCAACTCAATAGTGAATGTGTGCCTCAACAATTTCCCTCTTGCGATCAATAAAGTAGCCTAGGTCTATCTTATCAATTTCCCTCTGGCGATCAATGTCTATAGCCTATCTTATCAATGCCCCTTTTTCTCAAAATTGCATTGCTCAACCTATGGTGAAACAAGTGGCACTCAAGTAGCCGATGATAATGGATCATGGAAACAGACATACAAGGTTCGATCCGTTATAGGCTACTTCTCCAGTTTGGGAAAATCAATAAACCGACATCTCCCCATCCCCAATCCCCATGCTGCAGCCTGTGCCCAGCTCTAGTCGAGCTGACAGTGACAGCGCGCATGCGCAGTGTATCCACGGGCTCGGTGGGTGCTGAAGTTGGGCGGATGGAAGAAAAGCAGCGCCGATGTAGATTAAACATCGGGATGCAGATTTACGATGCAATTAGACGAGCATCAACACTAAAGCACATCTAAAGTGACCACTATCGGGAACTGACAAGCAGAAATAAAACGGTAAGATGATGAATATTCTCGTGCCACTGCAAATGTCCCACAAGCTATCTCGCTAGCACGTTAGCATTGCTAGCCTCAGCTGCCTCCTCCTCCTTGTAGTGAGATAACGGTCTCGGTCGGTCAAATTGAGAAGAGTGTATTATTATTATTATTATTATTATTTTCTCACACTGTTCATGCGACAATGCGTCTCTTGGGTTGCTTTATCGGTGGTGTATGGCATCGTTTGATGTCAAATAAATGAGAGGGGCTTGTCTTCGCAAGCTACAGTCTACCTGCAATGTGGGTTCATCAGATGGTTCGAATCCCAGCTGCAGGAGACCAATGCGAATCAGCCCAACAGCAGCAGGGGATGACAGCTATAGCTGGATGCGAACAGGACTGGAGCTAGCGAGCTAATGACATACGGTACATGCATAGGCCGCTAACATACAGTCAGCTGTAGTAGCTGTGTCACAAAATAGTATTGATTCTTGCATTTTACAATAATCATCAAGTATTGGACGTTATTAATTTAGCTTCCGCCATGGGCTTTACATAGCTATGGGTGTCTCTGCGACCAGAAAAGACCCAGCATCGCCCTCGATCTGGGGTCTCTGATCCAGTCATAGATCTGGGGTCTGATCCAGTCATAGATCTGGGGTCTGATCCAGTCATGGATCTGGGGTGGGTTTCTGTGTGAAGGGTCGGTGGTTCTATTCCCACCTACGGTGACAGCAGCCCCCAGCCACGCTATCGTTTTGCCACGGATATGAACACGTATAGCTGCAGCTAAGCTACTGTTATAAAAAACGCCCACTATGTAAAGTGACATTGCACTAAACTCAGTTGACTGATGCATTTTTTTGTGATGGCAGCATCATGTGTTTTCAAATGAATGCACCGATGCACTGGTAATAAGCTAGATAACCTATATTAGGCCTTTTTGTAATCAAAATAATACAAAATTTGTTTTTGTTAATGACATCTCCTATTCTATATGTCACTATTCTTTGCTGGAAGTTGACCATTGATACTGTATACACTGTACAACAATGGACGCTGTGCTGTAATGTTGCACACATGACCTAATTTGTATATGAGAAGCTTTCAAAAACATATATATAAGGAAACATTTTACTAGTATATATATATATATATATATATGTGTGTGTGTGTGTGTGTGTGTATATATATATATATATGTATATATATATATATATATATATATATATATATATATATATATATATATACACACTACTAAAATATTTCCATATTACACACAACTTTGCCTCTGAATGGATGCAATTCCAAATTAAACAGGTTTTGGGGAAGGATTAATCTTCTGCAAATCCATGGGTAGACATATTTAATTTATATGATACATATATTTTTAAATGCCATGATGCTAGCATCACGTTTTATCTGTGATATATGGTGCGAGTTTGCTAGTGTTTTTATTGTCATCTATGCCAATGTTACTGGAATAATTACACTTTAGTCGATCACCCTCGTAGTGTTCTTACCGTCCTACAGTCCTCATTTGTTGTGTCATTTAGCCTGGGCCTGGCTGTTATGTCACCGGCAGGGTGACCCCCTAGGGTCTAAAGGAGAACACACACTGAGGCCTAAGTCCACATTGGGCAACATGCATGTGTTGTTCTTACATTATTGATGTATATAATAGAGACCTCTCTGTCTGTGTTTCAGATGTTGTATTTCGGTTCCCCGTTTGCTGAACTCAGCAGATGGTCCAATCACTGAGTCCTTCCTGAGCCCCACTGCAGCACCGGAGGAGAGAGAGAGAGAGAGAGAGAGAGAGAGAGGGAACGACAGAGAGAGGAGGGGGGAGAGAGAGA
>NC_140235.1:4290190-4310190 GCF_949987555.1 Borostomias antarcticus
GTCTAAGTGCGCTAATATTTCTGGAGATAATGGCAACATTGAGAGGGCAGCAGCCAGGCAGGACAAGCCTCTTGTTTGTGTTTCGCCAGCCTCCCTCCTCCTCACTCCCCCCCCCCCTAGCCGATCCAGTCCTCCTCCCTGCTCTCTCCCCGCCTCCATTCGAACCCCCTCACCCCCCCCCGCCCACCCCCAACTCCCTCGCTTCCGCTGCCTCCCGCCAGCCCCCCCCCCCCCCCCCCCCCCCCCCCCGAGCTTGGCTGCGGTCTTATCTGGTGGAGAAGCAGCTATTTCCATCATCACATCACATGCAAAACAGCTGTGAAGAGCATGCTGTATATTTAGAGAGTCGGGAGCAGGCTGGGAGCCCGTGGCTAGTCGGCCCGTTACTCCGGCACAATGGACACTTTGATGGAGACACGGACGGGGAGGAAGTGAATATTCAAAAATAGACTCCTCAGCGCGGAGCGGAGCGGAGCAGGGAGGAAGGACTTGTCATATGTGGTCGCAGATAAAGACGCGGTGGCTCTGCCACCGACTCTTTGTGTGGCTGCTGCTAAGCCGGGTCTCATTTGCAGCCTGTGAACCGTAGAGTTGGGCCATGATGAACTGTAGAGTTAGGCCTAGAGTCGTCGTATTTCCCACTGTAGCACATGGGCCTAATCGTGCAGTTCTCTGCCGGTTGTCTCTCCTCTCAGATAGTTCAGCCGACCATGTTGGCGCCAGGTTTATGAGTCTGCTGGTCTGCTCTGGACCTTTTAAAGGCGCCCTCTGGTGGCCAGAGGCGGTGTCAGATCAGTGTGAGGTCCAGGAGGACTGTGTGTGTGTGGGGGGTAGGTGGGTAAGGGGGTGGTAGGAGAACGGTCAGGACACGGCTACAGACGGAGGCTGGGACAGTGGGTTACAGATGAGATGGAGACGGAGATTGAGGAGGGAGGCTGCGGCCTTCCTGAGGCTGGAGAGGGAGGCTGGGGGAGGAGGCTGGGGAAGGAGGCTGGAGGGGGAGGCTGGAGAGGGAGGCTGGGGAGGGAGGCTGGGGAAGGAGGCTGGAGGGGGAGGCTGGAGAGGGAGGCTGGGGGAGGAGGCTGGGGGTGGAGGCCTGGGAAGGAGGCTGGAGAGGGAGGCTGTGGGAGGAGGCTGAATAGGGAGGCTGTGGGAGGAGACTGGAGAGGGAGGCTGGGGGAGGAGGCTGGAGAGGGAGGCTGTGGGAGGAGGCTGGAGAGGGAGGCTGGGGGAGGAGGCTGGGGAAGGAGGCTGGAGAGGGAGGCTGTGGGAGGAGACGAGAGAGAGGCTGGAGAGGGAGGCTGGGGAAGGAGGCTGGAGAGGGAGGCTGGGGAAGGAGGCTGGAGAGGGAGGCTGTGGGAGGAGACAAGAGAGAGGCTGGGGAAGGAGGCTGGAGAGGGAGGCTGGGGGAGGAGGCTGGAGAGGGAGGCTGGGGAAGGAGGCTGGAGAGGGAGGCTCGTTAGCTAGTCAGGCCGCAGGCTGGAGCACATGAGGGCCGGGGTAGAGGGTTCACACACAGCACTGTACACCACGCACAGCGTAGCTAAAGGGACAGTAACCTACACCCAAATGTGCCAGTCAGATGCCTGCAGAGCTCTGAGGTAGTCTGAAGTCACAAGGAGTTAATGTCCCTGTCCCTCCCACACTGCTAGCAGTTGCGACCCGAGGGACAGATCTGGAGGAAAGTCTAACGATTCTATAAACAAGGGCAAACTGCTGATGTGTTGCCTTAGTAACGGTCCTGTATGATGTCCTGTTGCAGGAGCGAGGACCGTCTGGAGAGGACAGAGCGACAGACGTGCACTAAGATGGACAGTATTGAAGACACAGACGAGCAGTAAGTCACCTGACCATCTCCACGCCTGTGGGTCAGTCCACCGGGGCGGTGCGCTGGCGGGCCTGGGTCACGGCCATATTTAAACCCCAGCCGGGGACAGGGGTGCAAACTAGTCACCTTTAGGCGAAAATGTCCGCTTTTAATCCAAAATAGGTCATGTGTGTGATTGGTGTAGATCCGGAGAGTTTTTGAAATGGGGGCTGGGTCTGCAAGAACAGATTCACAGGTAAATTTGCGTCCTCGGGGGAGGAGCTCGTTTTCTGGTCTACTCCAAAACTAGAAAAAGAAAAAGAAATGGGACACTCAAGCTCTCGATGCTGGGCGATTTATTTAGACAACGTTTTGGCCTGGCGGCGTTTGTCAAAGTCTGGATTTCTCCGAAACTAGATCCGGTCACGCCGCAGTGTTGTCGTTCCAGTCACTGCGAGTTAGAATAAGACATGGACATGCTGTACCACGCAAAGTTTTCCAAGATGTTTTTGAAGAAACTTGCCTCATTGTAGACATGATGCCCCTTTTTGGGAGCACAGAGCAGAAACCACAACTGTAAAGCGAATAGTTTCCAGAGTATCACGGGAATGAAATGAGAGAACGTCTTCTGAGTTGTCAAAAGACAACAAGTCAAAAGACAAAAAGAAAAGCAGTGTTTGGAGCCTGCACTCTCATTGGCCGGGTTTCCCGAACGGGTTAAGAAGCACTTGACTCCAAAGTACTTCTTAACTCCCATACAAAGGGTTCCTAAAGAAGGTTATTTTTCGGGAAACCCGGCCATTATGTTTCGCTATGCTAGTTACATGTACTGTATATCAGCTGTCTAGCTAGCACTTTAAGCCAACTAGACTACCTAGCTATGTTGCTATAGTGGCTAAGTTTATCTACAGTAGACACAGCCCCTAAAGGTAACGTTAACTAGATTGCAAGATTGATTGATTGATTTTATTTATTTTTAAGACAGGGACAAGGTACAGTAGACATTTACCCTATAGAATAGGGAGAGATGCACTGTACAAGGTTATAGCTAAACAGCTAATTTCCACCCGCAGTCCCTGGGCAAATAAATATAGTCAAAGAAGACAGCGAAGTAGCGCAGTTTAGCTTGTGTACGGTTTGTATGGCTGCTAACAAAGTAAGGCGAACTGACTTTCACTTTCAAATAAGCGTTCTACCTCTATAACATTTCGAAAATTAACCATTTCCAATTTGGTTTTATAAAATCTATTTTGTACCATGATAAACTAGAGGGCTGGAAGTACCCTACCAAATCAAAAACTAGAACATTCTATAGGCCTACTGGTTGAAATAGGATATTTTACATTCACACAGGTGTTAGCTCTACTTTGAGATTTTGTTACTTTGTTATTCATTGTCACGATAATAGATGTTTCTGTATGGAAGGTAACATAAAGTTGTATTATTATTATTATTATTATTATTATTATTATTATAAATCCTCAAATTGACAGTAATGTGCAATGGTTTTTGGATAGGCTACACAATTAAACACAAAGCTGCCTAGCTAGCACACTGTCTGATTGTGTGAATTAACATGTGTGAACTACCCCTTGAAAATAAAATTATAAAATGCATGGTCTTCCAGGATCTTTCCATGAAGAGTGAAGAGTTTCTATTGGACGAGAGTCAGAGAGATTTATTGTGTTTGGCCGTATTTCGCATCTCCGTGCCGTAAACTACAGGGGCGAGGCCAGAATATGTAGGGGCGTGATATTTAAATGACGATTGTTTTCATCCGCACCGCCCGATCATCCGTACGATGGGATTGGCGGCGTACGAATGTTTGATAGATCACACGTGGACGCTGTCGTACCATCATTTCTGCGCTCGGATCTGCGCTTGGACCTGCGCTCCTTGGATAAATGAGGGCTAGTGTGTGTGTGTGAGTGAATGTCATGACATCTGATCATTTCTCAGTATATTTCAAGTACTGTACATCTATTTCTAAAGACAGCCTACTTCTGCTCTGACACAGAGGGAAATAAAGGCTAAAGGGAAAGGTAGTACTCTGAGTCAATACAATCAATCAAAGAAGGATAATTCAATATCTTCGTCCCTAATATTTCCTCCAGGAGGGGCCTATATGAGTTTGGGAGGGGCATGGAATCTGATCATTTTCAAGTATATCTATTTCTATAAAGACAGTACTTCAGCTCTGATACAGAGGAAAATAAATGGAAAGGTACAGTAGCACTCGATACTCTGAGTCTAAATCTTTTGCTTACAATGATGTCATGCGCTACTCACACATTCTATGACAGTGGGTTGGAGGTGCAAACAAAGTTCTTCAACATGGATTTAATAGGGTGCCCCTATGTGTGTCTCAAAGAATGAATCAGAGAAAGATAATTCAATAATTCAATTTGTTGTTCTGTGTTGTAGTCCAATAAAGGGGTGCAGCACCACCTAACTAGAACCACGATGTTAATGGTCTCTCTTGAGAAATGACGAATCGCTGAAGAATTCACTGAAGAAGTCACTCCAACACAGGATAGGAAGCGGGGACAGACTCAGGTTTATTACAGAAGTTCAGCGAACAATGGACACTCAGCGTGGTCTACGTCCCTCTCTGCCTGCCTGTTCTGCCTGGCTGCCCTTCTCCAAATCAGCTCCAAGGTCTTTGTGTCATTCTATAGGTACTCCTCTACCCCCTCTGCCAGCCAATTTATGAGATAAAGGTCACCAAGGGCGCCATTCTACTCGCCAGAGATATCCACTGTGACACCTTGTAAGATATCCAGCCATCCGAGACACCTCCTATCTGTCCAGGATAGTGCACTCAGACAGGTCCGTCAATCTAGCGGTCTGGATCTTACCCCGGAAGAATGTGACTCCCTAGGCTTGTGAACATAACCTCACCAGCTACATCACTCAAGGGTGACCCTTACCGACACCTTCTCCCTAAGGCCTCTGCCCCAACGCACACACAGGCAAACGTCTGGTCTCTCTAGCTCAGTGTCCCTACTACAAAACACATGAACAAACAAGACATTTCTCTCAAGATTCATCAGTATGGGCCGCTCAGAGAGACCTGCATGGGGTGAAGGAGGGCTGCGCCCCAGGGCCACGGGAAGAGGGGCTCATCTGCCGGGAGTTGGGGGCAGCGGACGACGGGGCGCCGTGGAGGCAACGGGGGGGCAGGACGCAGCCCATTCAGTCCGCTCTCCGGTGGGTGGAGGCACAGCAGCCATGTCTTTGCACTGCCCTTTCCTGTCCTGCACCCTGTCTTACGGGCCGCTCACACGCTTGCGTTTGATGCGTCAACATTGACGGATGCCATTCACTTTCAATGGCTGCAGCCAAATGGCATTCTGGTTCCGTTGTTGTCCCGGTGCGTTGCGTTGCCTGCGTTGCTAGCGTCGAAAGTTGAGAAATGTTCAACTTTCAGATGCGTTGCTGGAGCTGCCGACCAATCAGATGTCTTGACGGAGAAAGACGTCATCGAAAGGCGGGATTTTCAAATTTTCCGATACCAAGATGGAGGACAATCGCTGTTTGTTTGCAGGATAGGATGTACCCAATACCTGCGGGCACCACGTTCACGTTGCCTCAACCACAATGCATAGACGATCGCCACACATTCGACCAGATTAGCATCCATGACAGCACTAAACGAAAAGCCTGGTGGATTTTCAAAAAAGTGCGCGCTAGCAGGTTCGGAAAATCTACTGGCTGTTGCGAGCACAGTTTCGGACAATGTGATTTGTTGTTGTTGCGTGCGGCAGACACGCCTTCGGCCATACGTTGACGGACACGCATCAAACGCAAGCGTGTGAGCCCGGTGTTATGTCGTCTGCAACAGCGTATGCCTTGACCCTAGTCAAAATGTGTGAAACATATACATGGCAAATAAAACAGATCTTGAATCTTGAAGTTTTGCCATGAGTGAGGAGGAGGTGGGGAGGACTCATCTAGAGAAACATGATAGTCACGGGGGACGCACGGCCCCTCAGGCATCGCCCCCGCCGCGTCCCTCCGGCCTGTCGGCAGGCGTGTGACAGAGCTGTGTGGAGCGCGCAGCAGGCCGACATCATCAAGCCCTCCCACAGCCCCTGGGCAGCTGCCCTGGTCATGATCCCTAAGAAGAATGTGGACGACCCGTGGCTCTCCACCGACTAATAATGTGACCAAGAAAGACTCGTACCCAGTGCCACGCGTTGACGAGTCCCTGGAACCTGGTCTCAGGGTTCTCCTGGTTCTCCTCCTTGGACCTCCGCGGTGGCTATTAGCAGGTACCTCTCTCCCCAGAGGCCAGCCCCGAGACAGCTCTCTGCGCTGGGCAGGGGTTGTGGCAGGGGGTCCTCAGCTTTGGACTGGACTGGAAATATCAGACACCCAATGGAATGCAAGGCCTGTGGATGACGAAACGGTCACATGGCTCCTGGAGGTGTGCCCGGATATATAACCCGGGTGACCCCCTCACCCAGGCTCGGGGTGGTAAAAGGATAGCCCCTCGGCCCTGAGCCTGGAGGGGAGAGAAACATCGAAACCCACACGAAGAAGGAGAAGCTTTGGACTGTGTAAGAAGTGCCCCTACTGTGAGCGGAGGGAGACCTGAGAGAGAGACCTGCATGGGGTGAAGGAGGGCTGCGCCCCAGGGCCACGGGAAGAGGGGCTCATCTGCCGGGAGTTGCGGGCAGCAGATGATGGTGCGCCGTGGAGGCAACGCCGGGGGGGGGGCAGGACGCAGCCTGTTCAGCCCGCTCTCCGGTGGGTGGAGGCACAGCAGCGACCACCATGGGTGGCAGGACTGAGGTCTAGGTTCGGGACGGTGTGCTGCTGCGGGCGTGGAAGGAGCAAGGACCGGGGGGGTCGGAGAGGCTGGAGGTGGTGGTCTCCGAAGGTCTGCGGGAGGCGGTGCTTAAGGCCATGCACGGAGCAGCAGGGTCTTGGCATTTTGGGAGTCACTAAGACGCTCTGCGGTGTCCGCCAGAGCTTGTGGTCGCCCCGTCACTCCGAAGCCCCTGCGGTCGATCGACACGGTCACGGCTTTTTTCTGTCTGGGCCCCGCAGTGGTGGAACGAACTGCCCACTGATGTCAGGACAACAGAGTCGGTGCCTATCTTTCGCTGCGGGCTCAAAACTCACGTCTTCAAGAAGTACTATCCGGATCCTTCCTCTTACACACCTATTGTACTTATATGTTGCTACTATTAGCCTAGCTTCCAAGCCATATGATTCAGTGGGTAGTCCCTAGCGATTAGCGGTAGACTACAGTAGCTACCTAGTAGTTGTGTTCGCTACAGTATGTCTATCTCTAAGGGTAGCTAGCTAGCTAAGGGTCTGGTTAGTGCTACTAGTGAAACTATAAAGAGTAGATTTCTCAACTTTGCACACGTGCCCATTGTCAGATTCCTTTAAGGAGGTTGACACACCAGGACATGCTAAATGCATCAGTCTTTTTGCTCAAATGCCCTTTAGGCTCACTGTCGAACCGAGTGCCACAATTGTCTGCAACATTTTTATCAACTCGCAGTATTAGTGTGCTACAGGTTTCTGTAAGTGAGACCAACAGCAGGAGCAAAAGAGACACCAGCACCTGAAAAGATAAGGGAGAAAATAAAAATACTGTGTGATAAATCCCCATATCCTCATGCTAAAATCAACTATAAACCCACATTTTATAGCTGATATTTCGCTCGCATATCTCCCAGACGGGCCTGTTTGAAACCCATCCTGCTCACATGCTGGTTGTGTGTGAGGAACCATGTTATTTTTAGCTAAGTGATGACCCTGGTGACCCAACTACTCACAGAAGTTCATGTTGTTCCTTGCGTGTGTGAATGAATGAAAGTTTATTTTCGTGTCATGTCCGAGGACCCATCCCTTACGGGATTATAAGACACCATAAACGATAAACAATAATGAACTATTGTGTGTGTGTGTGTGTGTGTGTGTGTGCGTGCGTGCGTGCGTGCGTGCGTGCGTGCGTGCGTGTGTCCAGGCACCCCAGTCTGGAGGAGCTGGTGTCCTGGGCGCGGAGCTTCGAGATGATGATGCGCTCGACGGAGGGGAGGGAGCTGTTCCGCGAGTTCCTGCGCTCGGAGTACAGCGAGGAGAACCTGCTGTTCTGGCTGGCCTGTGAGGACCTGCAGAAGGAGACCAACCCCACCACCGTGGACGAGAAGGCCAGGATCATCTACGAAGACTACGTCTCCATACTGTCCCCTAAAGAGGTACGGATGGAGGGAGGGAGGGAGGGAGGGAGGGAGAGAGGGAGGGAGAGAGGGAGGGAGAGAGGGAGGGAGGGAGAGAGGGAGGGAGAGAGGGAGAGAGGGAGGGAGGGAGGGAGGGAGGGAGGGAGGACCCAGGGTTTCCGTTACGCACGTTTTACATTATTGCTGCCGCTGCTTCAGAATGGAGGATTTTTGTGTCTGTGTTTGTTTCATGGATGTATTAATAGATTTAGGTATATATAATAGGTTTGTTTACTCTGCGCAGCGATACACTGCGCAACGGAACGAACGGTCGTCCGCTCTCTCTCCACTTTGAGGATGAGCAAGTAGAACATTGACAGGACGTCAATAATTAATGGGAAAGTCGTCTTTTTTTCCAGTAGCTTCCATTAGGGATGCTCGATATATCGGCAGTCATATCGGTATCGGCCGATGTTAGTCGTTTTTTAATATATCGGTATCGGTCCGATTTGCAAAACACATACACACCACCCAGGGTACAACAAAACCCCCAATAACCCCCCGCTAATGACTAGAATATTTTAAAAAAAAAACAACAAAAAAAACACTCAAGCCAGTATTTTTACAGGATTTACTAAAACCACGTACCCTACACGCTGATGTTGTGTGGATTTACTAGAACCACGTACCCTACACGCTGATGTTGTGTGGATTTACTAGAACCACGTACCCTACACGCTGATGTTGTGTGGATTTACTAGAACCACGTACCCTACACGCTGATGTTGTGTGGATTTACTAGAACCACGTACCCTACACGCTGATGTTGTGTGGATTTACTAGAACCACGTGCCCTACATGCTGATGTTGTGTGGATTTACTAGAACCACGTACCCTACACTCTGATGTTGTATGGATTTACTAGAACCACGTACCCTACATGCTGATGTTGTGTGGATTTACTAGAACCATGTACCCTACACGCTGATGTTGTATGGATTTACTAGAACCACGTACCCTACATGCTGATGTTGTGTGGATTTACTAGAACCACGTACCCTACATGCTGATGTTGTGTGGATTTACTAGAACCACGTACCCTACACGCTGATGTTGTGTGGATTTACTAGAACCACGTGCCCTACACGCTGATGTTGTGTGGATTTACTAGAACCACGTGCCCTACACGCTGATGTTGTGTGAGTAAATGAATTGAGTGAATGGATGAATGAATAGCCGTGAGAACATGAACCCAGAGAGTTCCCATCCCCCATATGAAAGCGTGCTTGCCCCGCCCAGGTGAGCCTGGACTCGCGGGTGAGAGAAGGCATCAACCAGACCCTGGACGAGCCCAGCAACCTGATGTACGAGGAGGCGCAGCTGCAGATCTACACGCTGATGCACCGCGACTCCTACCCCCGCTTCCTCAACTCCTCCGTCTACAGAGACCTCCTGGACAGCAGGAGGCGCTCCTGCCTGGAGACCTAGAGGGCCAGGGTGTCCCTCTCCCGCCGACCCCCCTGACCCCCTCGCCGGCGTCCCTCCGAGACCTCTACTTCTACTACCGCCCACCCTGACGGACGGAGACGGACAAGGGTTTGATCTCTCCTTTTATTGAAAAAAAAAAAAAGACACGGAGATAAAGAAGGAGTGAATTGGTGGAAGTGAGTGCTGGCCTGCCTGTCTGTCTGTCTGTCTGTCTGCCTGTCTGTCTGTCTGTCTGTCTGTCTGCCTGTCTGTCTGTCTGTCTGACTGACTGTGTGGACCAGCACCAGACCTCTCAGGCTACTTGGACTGAGAGAAGGACTGAAAGGACAAACCCACTACTTCTGTACTGTACTGTCCACAGCACTCCTCTCCTCTCCCCTTTTCTCTCTCTCTCTCTCTCTCTCTCTCTCTCTCTCTCTCTCTTCTGTCTCAGATCTCTACACCACGCCTCAGACCCAAGTTGTTTTTTTTACAGTCCACATCCGACATGGCTGCTGTGTGACTGAGGCTGTAGGGCTCAATCCTTCTAGAACCTTCTAGAACCCCCTGGCTGTGCATGAAAGGTTCTGGAAATCTCTCTCTCTCTCTCTCTCTCTCTCTCTCTCTCTCTCTCTCTCTCTGATCTCTCAGTTTGACGTTCTTCAAGCCGCCGACTGCAAAAGGTTCTAGGAATATTCAAATGTATCTATCTCTTTTCTCCTCCGACCGGTGGAGGGGGGGCACTTTGCACGCTAGCTCCGCCCCCCCCCCCCCCCCGCCCCCCCCTCTCACGTCGAGCGAGAACAGACTCGTTTCAGCTCGTCCTCGTCTCACTGAGAAGACCGTCAGGCCGTCGGCAGCACCCGTCCGTCCCAAACGTCCGTCCACGTCCACTTTCCTTCTTGACAATTCTATGTGCGGGAGAAGTAAGGGCTAGAATTGTGGTTGGGCAGCTACACGTTTTAACAAACTTTTACTTTCCACCGAGAGAGGAAAAAAAAAAAAAATCACAATGCCTTTACAGTACATATATGTGAACGGGCTGCTAACCACGCTTTAACCCCCCCCCCCCCCCCTCCCTCCCCCTCCTCCCCCCCCCCCCAACTCAAGCACAGGTAGGGTAGGGTAGTGGGGGACACACTGCTGGAGAAAATAAATCTAAACACTTAAGACAATAAATCATTATCAGCTCTCGAGCTCTCGAGACGACGAGAGCCCGGACAGTTTACTTTTTAGTTTTCTAATTGTATATATATATTATAATATACACATGGTAATCACGTTGCCTTGTTTTCTGAGGTTATGTATGAGAAGATGGTGTGTTTATATTTCGGGGCCAGGTGTCTGGTGTTGGAGGGGGGTGTGGCTACTGTGGACTGACCGCTGGGTCAGTCCCTGATTGGCCAGCCCAGTAGAACCGGCACCTTGGTACTGCACCAGCCCACTGTACTGGCAGACGTGGAGGTCCGTAGTCTCCTCTAGTCTACCAACGGTGTGTGTATGTAAATGTGTGCGTGTGTGTGTGTGTGCATGTATGTTTGCTTGCGTGCGTGTGTTTCGTGAGCCAGGCAGGCGTTGGGTTCTCCGGTGACTAGCTAAGGGACTTCGACACTCCTGCTCACCCCCTTTTGTCCAGCCCCAAAACTGGCCAATACACACTCTGGAGACTAGAGGAGGGGGCGGGGTTTATTTTATTCGTAATGTTGCCAGCATGCATTCATTATTATGATGTGTGCAACATACTGTATTGTACACACTTATGAGAACATTTCGAAGAGGGTCCTGACATTGCCCCGACATGAATATTTGATGTGTGTGTGTGTGTGTGTGTGAAGTTTATGAGAAAGACCACATCTAAACGCAAAGGACTCTGTCCTGTCTGATGTGTGCAGTAGTGAGTGCATTAGTCCTCTATCACTTAAGAGAGAGAGACTAGTTCGTAGAGAGACCGCGTTCCCGAGGGGTAGCTAACCTATAACCTTTTGTGCGCGGCGGGATCGTTCGGTTAGTGAAGAGTTGAAACAGTGCCACGCCTCAGTGTGAGTGTAATGTTGATGTTGCCACCGAGCCAATCTACCTGAAGCTCAAGTTGCCAAGGCCAGTCCATAGTTCCCCGGATACACACACACACACACACACACACACACTATTGAAGTGCAATTGGATTATATGACTAGTCTTTTGCTTTTGTGCTCAGCCACGCCGGTGAAAGTACTGTATAACTTAGCGATGACAGCCATTTAAACATCCAACAACAATTGTACAGTAAGTTTCCCTATGTGGTTTTCCCACCGACACTAATGCCTAGGTGGGTGTACAGTATGTACAGTAGGCCTATGTCCACTGGCAATAAAACGCTCATGAGGTACATGTTGATTCAGAGGACTAGATCCATTGCGATCCATTGAGATGATGAAGGTCGGTGCATGCACCACAGCGGTCAGATAATATGTAGCTTTTCGAGGAACTCGGCCTTGCGTCTTTTCAGACAGGTGACCCCCTAGACCCGATCGCAGCAGTGTTCTCCTGTAGCTTAGCCGCCCCTGAGTGTTCCACCAAGCAGGCCATGAAATCAAGGTGCCATCGATACCAAGTTTACAAATATGGTGGCCTGGCAGTCGTCCCGGAAGGGGCGGAGTTACCTAGGACCGAGGTTTAGGCCTACGTTAGCTCACTGTCTCAGCCTAACAAACACCTCAGAACGATTAGGACTCGGACCTTTGAAGACTTGGGCTTGTGTTTGGACAGCAAGGGGACGAGCAATAGGCCAGCGTTCTGCACGTCACACATCCTCTTGACTTTGACTGACATTGAGATTTTTATTGACGGCGAGGAAAGAGCTGGTGGCGGTTTATTTAGTCAGCATTTCAAGCGTGGGATTTTTTTTACAAGCAATGACGTTAAGCGAGCGACGCCGCGTCGTCGGTTTAGAACTTTCGGACTTTTTTGAATACAGAACGAGGGGCTGACGAGTAGAACTGCGGCTATGGTTTTATTGACGAAGAGGCGTAGAAGAGAAGTACGTGACGACGGGCCCGAAGGTCACGACCCGGTCTGCGCGCTGGGCTCTTCTGTACAGAATCTGTCTGTAGGATGTTTCACTACCTCTCATGTTGGTTAATTTATTTCACATCATAGTCGTCAAGTGTACACATTGTTTTTTAGATCTACTTGAAGCCTAACACTGTAAACAAAATGTGCACAGAAACATACATGTACTGAAGGGGTTGAGAGAGATTAGCCGAGTCGACTTTTTTGTTTTTCTTTGTTTTTGTTGAAATGTGTTCAGCTGAACTAGATTTTTAGATCTCTATAAAGAATTCAGGAAATACACTGTCTAAGGGCTAATCCATTTTGCCTATGCAAATCTGTTACTGCGGAGACGAGGAGAAGGGTCGAGCTGAGGTACAGTACCTTTCAGACCAGCTAGATGGAACAAGGTTTACAGTACATTGCCCTCTGCTGATATTCTTCGATCTTATTCAGCAAAAATGTATGCTTATTTTTGTGTATATTATAACTAGTAATATACAGAGTAAAATAGTATATATATATATATATATATATATATATTTGTATATATATATATTTGTATATATATATATATATATATATATATATATATATATATATATATATATGCAGATATATATGTATATATAGCATATATATGCAGTATATCTATATGTATATCTATATATATATATATATATATATATATATATATGCGCCTTGGTGATGAAAAAAGGCACCTTGATGATAAACAAATAAATGTGTGTTGTTGTTCCTGTGTTCTGAGATCTGGGCTGAATGACTCATGACTGGAAGATGTACCTGAAAATACCTGAACACAACCACCCACTATTTACACACCTGCCCACACATTCCACACACACACACTGACGTGCTATCTTAGAAGAGATGTTGAAACCACCAGACTTTAGCAGAGATATCTACCTCTTGATTGCCAGATCCTGTGAATCCCTCTACCTGGCCGTCCATAACATGCTTATAACGTGTTTATAACACGTTTTTATGACCACTGCGACCACTCCTGACGAGGGTTGTGGTGACAGGAGAAAGGTTGTCATGGTAACTGAGGTACTCAAGTATTATGACTGCGCTCAACGCTGACGACCTTGGGGGAAGTGATCTGATGGACCTCCATGATAACGAAGACCTGGTTAATAATGACTGAGGTGAACTGGAATGAATTCCGCCTCATGAATCTTCATCACACCACATTTCTTCTTGGCCATATGGTGTACAGTCAAAGATACATGTATTACTATTTATAAAACATACAAGTGTAGCCACATTCAATCAAGCTCACATTGCTGTATTTGTGTATGTTGTGTATATACAGTACCTAACATTTTTCCTGTAGTTAAATGAGATTGATGAATGGCCATGGGTTTTATGGAAATGCCCGGGAAATACCTTTTCGGTCTAGAGCAGGCCTGGCCCCTCTCCTGATTGGTTCAATCTGAAATGTAGGACAGGAAGCAAAGGACCCTTGTTTGTCTTACCTCTGTGAGAGGCCCCCTTGACATATGCGTCATGTTTTTGAGATAGGGATCATTTTGTACAGGTGTTTGGTTGAAGTATCTTTTTCAACGCACAAGACTGGCAAGGCAATCACTCCGTTTATTGATTTCGATGCCTGGATCTCCTATCTCCCCCTGTCGTGAGGGGCCTCATCCCAAGACAGAACGACTCTTTTAAAGTCAATTGCGTGATTGAAAGTGATATTTTTTATTAAGCATGCTTTTGCTAAATGAAATAATAATTCAGTTATTTACCATAAACAATACTGTATGAGTATATATTAAAGTACTGCAGTATGCAGACAATTAGTAATGTTGGAACTCTTTTGAGAGGTTTATATTTTCCTTCTAGTATCTTTCACTAATATTGAGGATATGAATATTGAATTATTGGGGTGTGTTCTCATAGACTGCCTGAATGACTGAAACCCTCTTTATATTAATGAGAATAGGTTATGGTTGGTCAGTTCAGACAAGGTGACAGAACTCGGTTGCATGATTTTACTGAATTGCTTTTAATGACCTATAGGCCATTTCATATCAAGCACTTTTTGAGGGCATCCAGAGAGGTTGTTGTGCAACAACTTTTGGTTCTTTCTGTTTGTCAAGACAAGGTTATGGAATGAGCCTTGTAACCGGGGGTTACAAGCTAGGGGGGCTGTAGAATCCTCTTAACCTAAAGTAATATTATCCAGCTATACTTAACTAACTCATCTACAAGGGCTGGCCACCGCACTTGGCACTCCTACTACGACCTTATCAATTAAAATAACTAGTACTGGGGACAGGAGAACAATACTAACTCATCTTTAATACAAACAAAATAACAAACACACAACAACTTAATAAATTCAAATAAAACCCTATACTAAATATACTAAACCTATACTAAATCTAAACCCTATAATAAATCTATTCTGAATCCATATTATAATTCCTAAACTATGGTACCAGCTCGTTGGTCGACTTGTTTGGGGGGGTGGAGTCCAAATCAGTGATGACATGGGCGATGACAGGTTGACTGATTGATGTGCAGGTGTTGTGCCGAAAAGGGGTTTGCCAAAATATAACTGCCCCCCCACTAACTCATGATTGTGTGTTCTGTCTGGGTAGATTAATTATACACTTATGATTATTGTTAGCGACTAACAACTAACTGTCCTATCAATTAATCTGTTACAAACTAGTGGCTAGATAGGGTACAGCTACATTTGGTGTAGAAGGTTCATTCCCATAAATGCAGAGACCGGTCAAACCCTAACCCCAACCCTATAGTTAAGCCTAACCTTAACCTTAAACCTAACCTTAACCCTAACGCTAAATGGCCTCTGTGTTAATGGGAACTAGCCTTTGCCGTCCCTGTACACCGGCCATAGCTGTAGGCCTACCCCTTCTACATCTTCGCGGGGTCCAAAGATGATGTCTCAAGTTACAACCAATAAACAAATTAAAAGATTAATTAATTAATTAAAATATGGGAATCAACGAAACCAATACAAACAAGGGAGGATATCTAATCCAAGTCAGGGTCATCACAGTATATCCTGTATGTCCAACTAACTATCAGAGTATTATGGTCCTATTTGAAGCGTAGTCGGTAATCTCTCATACTTGAATATGAGCAGTCGTGTGTAATATTTACATCCCCTCTAATGTCTACCTTTATAACTATTCCATGGCAAGATCATTTAGTAGCTCAACAAGAGAAAAAGTTAGCCTACACATTATGTTTATTAGTAGGCTTCAAGTCACTCAATTTAGTATAAATCAGATTAATACAGTAGGATAATAATTTCAGTACCAGTCTCCTCCCCCCTAGCCCAGTAGTTTTATCAACCTAACTCTACTAAGGTGCAGTTCTCTTCTGAGAATGTTCTCCTCAATAGAACAAATCTATCCTCTCCTAAAAACGTTCCCCTCAATAGAGTAGTTCTACTATATCCTTCTCTCTTTAGGACCTGGGGAAGTCCCGGCAGACTATAGGTTTAGAGAACCCTGGATCCAGCTGGTCAATTCTACCTGATACTAGTTATTACGAAAGCCACTGAACTCCCAGGATACCCCTTGGCTTCATTGCGGCCATCAGTGTCAACCATCAACCATCAGAGGCTAAAGAAATGAATTTTAATTAATGACAGCAGTTCCACTGCAATCGTTGCGTCGCATTGGACGCCAGCGTCTGACATTAGCAGAATTTCTTGATTTTTGACTGTAGAAGGTCGACGCTGACGGTTGATGCTGCAGCTGCAGTGGAGCCAATATGCCGATAGGGTGCAGTTACCGAACGTTCTCCTGTTGCCTAAAGCCTCTTTTTCTTCTAGAATGTGCCAAAACACAGACAGTAGGATGACCCGGCCCTCTCTGCTCTGGAGATATTGTGCTTTTCTTTTCTTGCACTTTCTTAAAGACAAACCAGTTTGCATCCCACTGTCATCATGGACTTGTGTTGCCCGGTTGTGGCTAGATGGGGGTACAGCTACGGCCAGTGTAGAAGGACGGTAAAGGCTAGTTCCCATAAACGCAGAGGCCATTTAGCGTTAAGGTTATGGTTAGGTTTAGGGTTGGGGTTATTTATGGAAGCTAGCATTTATGGAAGGACGTAGCTGTACCCCATCTAGTGACAACCTCACAGCCTGGTGTCTATTCGCTTGGTTTCCGGTCTAGAGTCCGCTGGTATCCTGACACACAAATGCCAAATTGAGCAGCCTCTCACCAGTCACTATGAATAAGAATAAAACAGGGACATATCAAACAAAGGAGCCTATTGCAGAAGGAGTTCTTGGCGCATCGCATCGTAGGTTTATGGGGAGGCGTGTTTTTGGACAGTATCCGCATAGACCGGAAACCACAACTGCAAAGAAAATAGGCCCCAGGCTAGTCAAACCCTAACCCCAACCCTAATCCTAAACTTAACCCTAACCTTAACCCAACTCTATACCTAAGCCTAACCTTAACCCTAAATGGCCTCTGCGTTTATGGGAACTAGCCTTTACCGTCCTTCTACACTGGCTGTAGCTGTACCCCTTCTAGCCACCGGGTTGCCCTCGTTAGATGGAAGTTGAAAAAGGCAATGTGGGCCTCCTCCTTGACTTTTCCACTTAATGCTGACATGAAAATTTGTTTCGCATGAGCAAACGTGAAAAACACATTTGTCATGGAGTTTTCATGGGGATATCACATTCAAACCCATGTCCCGGAGATTTTGACAAGCACTGAACACCTGGGAGATATTTATCATTCAGCAGAGAACACATGTGCTCCCCACCTAAGACCAGAATGGTAAAATCTATAAGGATTACGTGGACTATATTCCCATCAGGTAATACTGAAATTGTAACGTTTGTGTGAAGAAAAAAACCCACAGAAAAACGATTCACTTTTGCGGTTTTAATTGTTTTGTATTGTTTTTGTTTTATTTATTTTAACTCGTCTATATTTCATTAGTTCTTTTATAACTCAAAAGACAGTGTTCATTCATGTTTAACTTATATTTCTTAACATAATGTATGGATCACCTTTCTGTTAGCGCTTGTGGAACTGTGATACATCTGGATGTGAAGTTCAGTCTCTATTTGTTTACACAATGACATCTTGCATAAGAGAATATTCCAATCTATTGTAAACTGCCCTTGAATATCTATGTGTAATTTAAATAGTGCTGCTAGAGAAATAAATCAATTCTAAATGTAACATCTTACAATAAACACTTTTTAGACTTTTCCTCCAATGTGATTGTGAGTTTTTATGAGGTGTGTGTGTGTGTGTGTGTGTGTGTGTGTGTGTGTGTTTGTGTGTGTGTTTGATGCTTGATAGAGGGGCGGCTCTAGCTCAGTTGGTAGAGCGGGTCGTTCAATGAATCCCAGCTCTGACTGTCCACATGTCGAAGTGTCCTTGAGCAAAACACCTAACCCCAAAATTGCTCCCAATGAGCAGGTTAGCACCTTGCATGGCAGCTGCTGCCATTGGTGTGTGTGTGTGTGTGAATGGGTGAATGAGAGGCCATTGTAAAGCGCTTTGAGTGCCGCTAAGGTGGAAAAGCGCTATATAAGTACAGTCCATTTACCTGATACATGTGGAGACAAGACTAGAGATCAGCCTGGTGTTTTAAATTATGAGGTAAAGTTAATTCCTAACTTGTATTGTCTTTATGAGCTAACACTGAAATACCCACCCCACCTGCCTACCTCTATTCTGTAACCTATTAACTAAAGAAATATGAAATACCTGTGAATGTTGAACCTCAGACCCCCGGAATGAGCATCATAAGAACCCTTTACCCAATCATGAACCTCGATCAACCAGATGGGCTTTACCTGTGAGTGAGGAGGTGGAGGACAGTGTGATACTGCTGGACAAGTCTATGACGCCATGTGAATTCTCCAAAATGGCCTCCATCTTTGCTCTCTTCTTCAAGGGGATCTTTGATTTAACATTGACGAATACTGTAAGTGAAATGTGCTTCTTTACACAGCGTCACGTCAGGTTGGGGATTTCTCTGAAAGAATGATGCTTGCATTTTGCAAAATGGTTGCAGAAAATCCAAAAGGAGCCTAATTCTCTCAATTCAACTTTATACAGTACATCCCCTCATATCAAAACGGTTGTGTGTATGGTTTGTCTATGTTTATGGTTTTGTACAACTTTATTAACACACCACACTCAGTGCGGTCTCCCTCTATATTGTAACTTTAACACACAGAATAAAAAAACAGGTTTAAAAATCCTCTGTTTATTCCAGTGTGTGGACATGTTAGTTAATTGACATTCAGACGACAGGTGACACCATGCTGTGTTTGAGAAGAGGAAGAGGAGGAGGAGGAGGAGGAGCAGACAGGTGGGTCTGTCCTCATACAGTCTTAAGCTCCGTGTGTGTGTGTGTGTGTGAGTGTGTTGTCTCATACAGTCTTTTGATCCATGTGTCTGTGTGTGTGCGCATGTGTGTGTGTGTCTCCTCTCAATCAGTTTTCTGATCCGTATGTGGCTCCTGGGACGCCGAGGCAGAAGCCGAGGCCGAGTCTTCCTGGGTTTTGTCCAATCCTTGGCTGCAGCCTCGGTCACCTGACTGCGTAGTGTCTCTAGGACCAATGGCTGTGTTGGAGTAGGTGGCGTCTATACTCTCATAGGCCTCCGAGGTCCACTGTGATGGGAGGGGAGAGGGGGGACAGAGAAAGACAAGGATTCAAACGTCATTCCATGACATTTCTGCACACACACATTCCTCTATAGGCAAGGCAAGGCAAGTTTATTAGTATAGCACATTTCAGCAACAAGGCAATTCAAAATGCTTTACATGAGACATTAAAAGCATCAAGACAAAGTGCAAGAAACACATAAAAGGTCATATAAAACGAAATGCAAAAAAGGACATTTAAAACTAAAATAAAATACAGGAATACAAGTTACAGTGCAGTGTATGAATAAATAATTATAAGAATAAAGTAAGAATAAATATTTCATTTAATAAAAAGCAGCGGCAAAAAGACTGAAGAGACTAAAGTGAGACCTGCACTTTTCTGGAAGTTTGTTCCAGATATGTGGAGCATAAAAACTGAACGCTGCTTCTCCATGTTATGTTTTAACTCTGGGGACAGAAAGCAGGGTATAGAGTAGCAGTATGTGTGTGTATGTGGGGGAGGGGTTAGAAGTCAGGGGTCAGGGGTCGGTACCTGAGTGGCCCTGCTGCAGGAGCGGTGCGAGGGCCCGAGGGCGATGTTGACGCTGCTGGACGACTGCGTGTCGGTGGTGTTGCCCCCCTCGGCGGCCGACAGGCCCGAGATGACCAGGCCGCTGGAGAAGCTGCGCTTGCCGAACAGCAGGCTGAGGGTGGACGAGGACGAGGACGCCTGGCTGGACCGCTGCTGGGCCGCCGCCGCCGCCCGTTGGGAGCTCAGGCCGCCCGCCGTCGACAGCCGAGGGACCTGGGGAGGGACGCAACCCGGGAGGCGGGGAGGGGTGAGAGTCTGTGTGTGTGTGTGTGTGTGTGTGTGTGTGTGTGTGCGT
>NC_140235.1:4315190-4316628 GCF_949987555.1 Borostomias antarcticus
CCCCAGTGTTTCTACATTTGCTTTCTCTGTTTCTATAGTTTTTATAGCTTTTATTCTAATTTACACTATCTTTCCATCATAAAGACATGCAACGTATGAATGTGAATGAATGTTGGTGGTGGTCGAAGGGGCCGTAGGCGTTGATTGGCAGCCACGCTTCTGTCAGTCTGCCCCACAGATGTAGCTTACCACCACCGGTATGACTGTGTCTGAATGAATACTGGACTCTGTAAAGCGCTCTGGGTATCATGAAGGGCGCTATATAAATCCAACTTGATTGATTGATTGATTTAATTTTTTAATTATTTTATTTTGATTGTTTCTTTCTGTGAAGATCTATTCTCAATGTGTTTTTACGATTCATGTTTTTACCCATCTCTTTTTATGGAAAGCACAATGTGCATTAGTATGAATGGTGCTATATAAATAAAACGACGTTGTCATTGACCTGCTCCAGCTTGTTAGCGCAAGTACTGGATCCACTCCAGGTAGACGTTGCAGAAGCTGGCGCGGGTGACGCCCTGGAGGCAGTGGACGTAGTCCTCGTCCATCTTCACGCTGAACACGCCGGGGGTCCGCGCTCGATGTGGTGCCACTTGGTGTAGGAGGTCAGGGCTTCCTGGAGAGCCTGGTCCCTCAGCCACGTCTGCAGCTTGGAGCTCTGGACCAGGTAGAAGACGACGCTCTGGCGGGGGAGGAGGAGAGGGAGGAAGGAGGAGAGGGAGAGGGAGGAGGAGAGGGAGGGAGGAGGAGGAGAGGTCGGAAGGAGGAGGAGAGGGAGATGGAGAGGGAGGAGGAGAGGGAGGAGGAGGAAGGAGGAGGGGGAGAGGGAGATGGAGAGGGAGGAGGAGAAGGAGAGGGAGGAGGAGAGGGAGAGGTTTTAAACTAAACGTGAAGCAGGTAGTAGACAGTAGATGATGCTATGGTACTCCAGAGGAAGGAAGTGTATGAATAATTAAAGTGTGCTATATAACCAAAATCCATTATTATTATTATAATTATTATTATAATTATTATTATTATACACCATGTGTACATATGTATCCTGCCTTGTATTAAGATACTAAGAAGAACTACTACTATCTACTACTACACACTACATCCAGATCTTACCTTCAGGCACTATGTGAGGAGGAGTTTGTTAGTCCAGGTTAAACTAGACTAGTTCACGTCAGACTAGACCAGACTAGACCAAACTAGGTTAGCTGAGACGTAAGACCCCACCTTCAGGTAGTAGGTGACCAGCAGCTTGGTAGTCCAGGTTAAACTAGACTAGTTCACGTCAGACTAGACCAGACTAGGTTAGTTAAGACGTAGGACCCCACCTTCAGGTAGGTAGGTGACCAGCAGCTTGCGCAGGTCGTAGACCTGCAGCATGGTGGCGGCGTTGTTCTCGCTGATGCTGTAGCCCTCCAGCAGGTACTTGGTGGTGGTGACC
>NC_140235.1:4321828-4354328 GCF_949987555.1 Borostomias antarcticus
GGGTCAGTGTTAGGAGGACGATGGTTTTTAGGAGGAGAGGGTGGGGGGGGGTCAGTGTTAGGAGGAGAGGATGTGGTGGGGGGGGTGAGTGTTAGGAGGAGAGGGTGTGGGGGGGGGTCAGTGTTAGGAGGAGAGGGTGTGGTGGGGGGGGGTCAGTGTTAGGAGGAACGGAGAGGAACTCACTGGATGCCCAGCTTCTTGCGGTGGCTGAGGGAGAAGCCCTCGTTGGTGAGCGCGCTCAGGACGACGGCGGGGTAGACCACGTACTTCTCGAAGCAGAGCAGGCCCGCGTAGAGACGCTCGAACCACATCAGCCGGGCGTCCTCTGAAACGGGAAAAGCCCGCGCCACAGTCAGTCCGGCGGCGTCCTGTGAACGCCGCACGCCGTCGTACCAGAAACGTGTAACGCGACGCTCATTCACAAGGGGAGGGGTTAGCGAAAAACATGAGGGATTCAAATGAAAACTTTAAATGATTTCGGGCTGAGTTCTTCGTCCGGTCAGAGTGAACCGGCGGTAGCAGTGGGTTTGGAAAGCCCCCCGGGGGGGGGAGCACAGGCCTGACCTCGCGGTTCGAACTGTCCGTACTCCTGGCTCTTGAGGACGGGGTGGGAGATCCAGAGCCAGGGGTGCTGCTTCCTCATCTGGGGGATCAGGTAGTGGGTGACCAGGCCCACCGTCCCCGCCAGCGCGTACAGCACGATGGTGACGAACGGCTGGGGACAGGGAGAGTATGTGAGTGGGGGGGGGGGGGGTAAAGGGAGAGAGGGATGGAGGGGGAGGAGGAGAGAGGGATGGAGGGGGAGGAGGAGAGGGGAGGAGGAGAGAGGGATGGAGGGAGAGAGGGATGGAGGTGGAGGGAGAGAGGGACGAAGGGAGAGATGGATGGAGGGGGTGGAGGGAGAGAGGGATGGAGGTGGAGGGAGAGAGGGATGGAGGTGGAGGGAGAGAGGGATGGAGGGGAAGGAGGAGAGGGACAGGGACAGGGAGAGTGATGAGAAGTGAGGGGGGTTAAGAGGGAGGGGAAGAGACTGATTAGAACAGAATAGATCTTTATCGTTGGTTTTGCAAATGAGTCTTTATCTTGCAGTCCTTATTGCAAATGACAGTCTTTATCTTGCAGTCCTTATTGCAAATGACAGTCTTTATCTTGCAGTCCTTATTGCAAATGACAGTCTTTATCTTGCAGTCCTTATTGCAAATGACAGTCTTTATCTTGCAGTCCTTATTGCAAATGACAGTCTTTATCTTGCAGTCCTTATTGCAAATGACAGTCTTTATCTTGCAGTCCTTATTGCAAATGACAGTCTTTATCTTGCAGTCCTTATTGCAAATGACAGTCTTTATCTTGCAGTCCTTATTGCAAATGACAGTCTTTATCTTGCAGTCCTTATTGCCCGTCCTTAGACGAAGACGCTAATATAAGACATCAGTCATGGGTTGGACTAGGATCATCGTAGTTAAGAGAACCATAAGGGTCCGATTCACTCACCTTGAGGGACAGGAACACGGTGCTCGCTGTGATGGCGAAGGTTAGTATGTAGGCGATGGAGCACACCACCAGATCTGAGTACAGAATCTCCTTCTGCAAACCAGGGGGGAACCAAGAGCCAAATGAGTCTGATATTTCGTACCACCTCTACCTATCTACAGTCAACAGACAAGAGGACTTGTTCTCACCACAGAGTTCCTGAGCTTCTCTGGAAGGGGATCCTTGATGCCTGAAGTGTCGACATCCTCCTCTTCCTCGTTGTCCACCAGGGCTGGCACCAGTTTGGACTTGATCAGAGACCTGAGGGGGGTATACTGTGTTTTTGGTCTTTTTTCTTCTTTTTTTTTTAAACTTGTGCTGACTGTAAACTATTATATTATCCGACATTGGGCTTTATTTTCATGCTGGGTGCTAAGTGATATGTGCTACTGTCACTCAATATTTCTTGCCTCCACCGAGTTTTGTGCGCAATGAAGACGTCTGTAAATTGCAAGTTTGGTGCGTCTTCATTGCACACCAAACTCACCGGCACAAAAATTGTGCCCAGACAGAAAAAACATAGACAACTGGCCAATAAGTCAGCCAAACAGCTTGCTAGCCAGCTAGCTAATCAGCCAACTGGCCAGCCAGCCAGAGACAGCAGCTAACCAACCAGCCAGCCAACCAACCAACCAACAAACCAACCAACCAACCAACCAACAAACCAACCAACCAACCAACCAGCCAACCAACCAGCCAACCAACCAGCCAACCAACCAGCCAACCAACCAACCAACCAACCAACCAGCCAACCAGCCAACCAACCAACTAACCAGCCAACCAACCAACCAACCATCAAACCAACCAACCAACAAACCAACCAACCAACCAACCAACCAACTAACCAGCCAACCAACCAACCAACCAACCAACCAACCAGCCAACTAACCAACCAACCAACCAACAAACCAACCAGCCAACCAACCAACCAACCAGCCAACCAACCAACCAACCAACCAACCAACCAACAAACCAACCAACAAACCAACTAACCAACAAACAAACCAACCAACCAACCAACCAACCAACCAACCAACCAAAAAAACAGCCAACCAACCAATCAACAAACCAACCAACTAGCCAGCCAGCCAGCCAGCCACAGACAGACAGACAGACAGACAGACAGACAGGCAGACACACAGACGGACAGACAGACAGACAGACAGACAGACAGACAGACAGACAGACAGACAGGCAGACACACAGACGGACAGACAGACAGAGACACAGCAGCCAACCAACCAACCAGCCAGCCAGCCAGCCACAGACAGACAGACAGAAAGACAGACAGACAGCCAGAGACAGACAGGCAGGCAGACAGACAGATGGACAGACAGACAGAGACACAGCAGCCAACCAGCCAGCCAGCCAGCCACAGACAGACAGACAGACAGACACAGCAGCCAGACAGACAGGCAGGCAGGCAGGCAGGCAGACTTACAGGAGGACTGAGGGATCGCTGCTCTGGCGGCTCAGGTGGTAGGAGAAGACCACCAGTAGACCACAGAAGCTTGAGAACAGGGCCGGAGTGTGCTGCTCATCCCAGGGCTCCTGGACAACAACAAACAAACAAACAATCAACAACAACAGCGACAACAACAGGGAGGAGCCACAGAGTTCAAGACAGTATGAGGAGTAAGGTTAATAGGAGATGTCAGCACAATATAACATCTCTGGCAACACTGTCTGGAGAGCCCTACCGTATGTTCCACCCCCCTCTACCTACACCCCTGCTATTTCTAATGCCATAGCTACAGTACTTACATCACCATGCTTTCCTGGGGCTATTTTTACTCATACTCCCATTGCCACTCTCTTTAACACCGGCAGTTAGAAATACGAAATCAACAACCAGAGAGCCCGGTCCCAGCCTTCCATACAGCACCAACAACAGAGTGTTAACTACTGATAAAAGCCGTTATCACATCTGCCTCTCCTCCGCTCTGCTGTACTCTGCTCTGCTCCGCCGCGTCGCAAACAACAGAAGTGGCGGTTAAAAGATGTACTAGAGCACTCAAGCGAGCGGCGAAAGCTGTTAAAGGAGTAGTAAAGGGAAAATGCCTGTTTAGCCCTGTTTTAAGGTTACTTCTGATCATATACAATGGTTCAGATCAAAACGTTGACAAAACTAGCACTTTTGAGAAAGTCTGATAATTGCTCTACCACCGTTTTGGTCATACAATGGATGTGGGTGGGCATCTTGAAAAATCTCTCAAAAACATGTTAAACTATTAAAATCTCGATTTCAAAGACTCCTACTCCTTTAAGTCGCGTTCCTTTAAGCGCACACGCCCGCTGTCAACCAGGGTTTTTAATCCCGTTCCCAGACGTTTTCTGTTCTCTCTGCTCTCTCCCTCCCAAATATCTCCCTCTCTGATTCCGTCCACGCTCAAAGACACAGCGTTCCTGGGGAGAAGGGCGGCGTTCAGGGCGGCTGTACCTTGAGCGCCCCGAAGCAGAAGCCGTAGAGGAGGGAGAAGGCGGTCAGGCTGCGCAGGATGCTGTACATGGCGGAGTGGAGGCCGGTGGCGGCTACGGCAGCAAACCACAGGGTTCAGGTTAGGGTCAGACACAAACCACAGGGTTCAGGTTAGGGTCAGACACAAACCACAGGGTTCAGGTTAGGGTCAGACACAAACCACAGGGTTCAGGTTAGGGTCAGACACAAACCACAGGGTTCAGGTTAGGGTCAGACACAAACCACAGGGTTCAGGTTAGGGTCAGACACAAACCACAGGGTTCAGGTTAGACTCAGACACAAACCACAGGGTTCAGGTTAGACTCAGACACAAACCACAGGGTTCAGGTTAGACTCAGACACAAACCACAGGGTTCAGGTTAGACTCAGACACAAACCACAGGGTTCAGGTTAGACTCAGACACAAACCACAGGGTTCAGGTTAGACTCAGACACAAACCACAGGGTTCAGGTTAGGGTCAGGAATAAACCAGGACAGATCAGAAACAGAAGAGGTCAGATAAGCCTCACAGCCTTTTTATGGAAATACTGTGTGCTATTGATTTGTACAAATGGTGCTGTATAAATAAAATGACATTGACACGCAAGCACCGGAGGTGAGAATGTTAGATATTTCCATCGGATTCATAATATTTTTTGAAATGGAAGCGCAGAGCTCCACAGACCTGTCCCGCCGAAGAAGTGCATGTCGATCTGCTCCAGCAGGTAAATGACGAAGGTGTTGATTTGCGGAAACAGGCCGATGAGGAAGGTGATGGGGAAGCAGTAGGTAAACCCTGAAATAAAATCAACGACAGAAAACTGTCTTTCTACGACCCACGGAGAAGCCTCACAGACTGGACTGAGATCATTACCGAGTCTCATAACTGAGTTTCCCTGGGAACTGCAGTTCAATAGTGTTTAGGATGACTGTAAAAGGTCAGCCTGACATGTATCCCCATTTTGTTTCACTTCATTATTCAGTCTGAACAGAATCCCATTTCATTTGTTTCTGAGATGGGCGTTGCTGAAGGAGTCCTCAGCGATTAGTTCGTCCCCTAACCAATTAAGTTGAGCAGTTTTATTCAAAGGATTCATTCAAAGGATGCTGATTTATTCCGGGGAGCCATGGTGGTGCTGAACCTGGTTTTGTCGGGTAGTTTTTTTCTCTGCTGATTCGTGTAGCTTGGGGGTCCCTCTTCAAAATACAGGAGGGTGCTCGGTGATATCCTCAGAGCATTTTCAGATATTAACCCCTTTATGCCCCAAAATCCCATAAAAATTATGAGATTTAATGCAAAATACTTAAAATCAAATTTGCAACGTTTATTCATAAAGGATATAATGTATTGTACAATGTATTTGATTTCAAATTAACAAATATTTACCCTTTTAGGGAAAAGGATAAAATGTTTGTGAAAATTCAACCAAGAACCAAGAGAGCCTTTCCAGACCCTGAATCACATTTCGAAAATTTGAAAATTCAAATTCAGGGGTGAAGCCAGGCAAGTAAAAGGTAGCTTCCCAACATAGTCCAAGCTTTCTAAAATGCCTAGCCTACTAACCCTCCTCGCCCAGACCCCTAGCGAGCATTAAAGTCTTGAGTTCTACTTCTGTAAAGCTACAGTGGATAGAACGGTCCGGTGACGGTTGGAGTGGTTCTTGGCCGTACCTACTAAGACGTCTCGTAGGAAGCGCAGCGTGTCTGAGATGGTGATGGTGATGCCGTAGACGGTGGAGACGGGGAGGTCGTCCATCCGCAGGGTCGTCTCCAGCAGCCAGATCAGGCTGCAGAAGATACAGAAGTAGGCCGCTCGGCTGTAGGCTACAAGCTGGTTGTGGCCCTGTGAAGGGAGAGCAGCAGAGGGAAAGAGATACAAGGAAGACAAGGAAGGGAGAGAGAGAGAGAGAGAGAGAGAGAGAGAGAGAGAGTCACTGGCTCTGGAGAGGAAATCTGGAGGAACATGATAATTTCCTATTTCTCTGAACAATTTCAGCTGAATGACTTTAGGAAATGTAACATAGACTCACATGTGTGGGTGAGGCAGCATCAGGTTGGACACTCTGCGACACAAACACCAAGACATTAGAGACTTGCCATGTTGTGTGGTTGACAGTCTGTACAGTATGCTATCTGCTACTGTATACAACAGATGACATTGACTGGCATGGTCTGTGGTACCTTGAGCAGAGAATACTGGCAGCTGGCGATGACAAGGCAGAATTGGAAGACCCAGAAGTCTTTGAAGCAGCCATGATTGAGCAGCAGGAAGCCCAGGAACGCCACCAGGAAGGCCATGAACACCGCCACTAGATTCTCCACAACATCATGGTTCCTATTGGGCCACAAGCCTGTCAATCACTCTGATCGTCTCAGTCCCTAGCCAATGACAGGCAGCAATATTCTTGGTCACGATCACCTACAGTACTACGTGATAGTTCGCACCCAAAACATTGACTTTGGAAGTTATTGTCAATTGTTAGATGATAAGTTCTTATTATCATAGTGTTTCTATTGCTCGTTCTACAGTTCCTCACCAGACGCTGTTGTGGGCGGGGCTTCTATTTACCTGTCCAATAGGGCGAGCAGGGTGAGTCTGTCGTACAGGATGTTGACCCACTTCCCTGGGAAAAGCTTGAGTTTGTAGTAGAGCTTCCTGGTGGGCTTCTCCTGAGTGGAGGTCTCCGATGACTCATCTATGGAGTCCTCCTCCTGGGAGGAACACAGAGAGGAAGTCGTGTAATTGTGCGACACAGCTAAACGTTCTCGTAACGTTTGGATGTTGTTCTTCTATCTCTGTCAGAGCACTGTGCTTCTGTGCTGGCCTTCACATTCCATTTCCATAGTTATGCGGATGACACGCAGCTGTACATCTCTGCCGAACCAAACGATGCTACAGCTATGCACTCCATTATCCTACTTGTCTTTTGGCAATAAATAAATGGATGAGCAATAATTTCTTAAAATTAAATGATGACAAAACTGAAATCCTAGTAGGCCCCAAAACATAACACAAGACTCTGCAACCAGAACCACAAGGAGACTTAGAATTGATTTTAAGGTCCTCCTCATACAAAGCCATTGATAGGCAAGGACCAAACTACATTAGTAACTCTCTTGTTAACTACGTGCCTTGAAGAACACTGCGACCATCTGGCGTGACGATAACACTGTCAAGCTAGCTAATGTTAGTGGCACTAGCTACTGTAGCTAACGTTACAAATGACAAGCAGCTAGCTATTTTTTGAGCCTCCCAAAGACAGAACAGCTGAGATATGAGGTCTCATAGTTAATTTGGACATTTTCAAAAGTTTTCAACTTGCTAGTGTTTGATTGTTACCTCCGACTCTACAAGACATGTGCAACCGAATGCTTTCATGTGCGGAGCCTTGAGCTCTCTGAGCACCCTTTCTAGTTGTATGTCTATTTTTATGTGTCAAGCACTCTGTACATGTCATTTCTTTGTTTTAAAACACTGTAGTTTTGAGCTACATTTTTTGTATGAAAGGTGCTATACAAATAAAGTTATTATAATTATAATATTATTATAATTATTATAATTATTATAATTATTATATTATTATAATGATACTAATATGATGATATTGTAATCACTCCTGTTCCAACACTGCTGCTTTACAGTAGTAACAGCAGTTGACTTTGCTTAGTCGTGGAAAAGGAGCAGAGTGCTTTTTGAAAGGCAAAATCTTAAAGAGACTCAAACGACCAGAATGCACTTTTCATCAATCCCTATAGTCATGCCTAGCTAGCATTCCTGCCCTGGCCAGCCCATTAGTTACCTCAGCAGGTCCAGAGAATGGCTCTGACTGTCGGCCACTATGAGCTACGAGCTGCACAGTGAGAAGAAGAAGATCTACGGCCGTGGCCGAGGCAGCCTGGGCTCTCTGACCTGCTACCGGACAGTATTCACTGTGAAGACTGGCTACTGCGGTGGACTGAAGGGATGAGTCACGGTCATAGTCATAGTTTTAGAGTAAGCGTTATAGAGTCAGAACACTGCAAGGCCAAGTACAATGGTATATGGATTGGGGTGAGGAAGCAGAAATAGAATAGAATAGAATAGAATAGAATACAATAGAATACAATAGAATAGAAGAATGTGAGTGTGTGTGTGTGTGGTGGGGGGTCACCTGAAAGATCTCTGGGTGTGTTCTACGAGGGCGGAGTCTGTGGGCGGGGATGATGCGTCGCTGGAAGGGACAGTCCGCGTGCCCACCCACCAGGCCATCCTGGCACTCCGAGTTAGAGGAGGTAGAGAGGAGGTCACTGGACACACACACACACACACACACACACACACATATATATAGATTAAGTGAAAACAAAATAATAATCTTTAAGAGGCTTTAACATGTACCGTCTTTAGAGGCTTTCAGTTAAAAGCTTTTTCCCTTTAGTGCTTGGTGTAATATATCATATCCTATTGCAACCAATGGACTTATTACTAATAAAACAACCCTTCGGTTATGAGAGTGAGTAAGAGGGCGTTACCACATGTTGCCAGTGATAAGCTCCGCCCCTAGAGGAAGGTTCAGGGCTCTCTCTGCATACAGCTTCCTGGGTCTGTCTCCTGGAAGGCAGAACACACACACACACACACACACACACACACACACACACACACAGCCACAACAATCAGAGGTCGAAGAGTAATCCACCAGGTCCATATGTGCAGGGGGTGATAGAGTGTAGAAGGTGTAGCAGTAGTGTAGTAGCTACTCACTGTGTACTGTGTGGAAGGTGTAGGCATCTTCCTTGTTGGTGGCCTCTGGCCTGCAGATGACCTGCAGCATGGAGCTCTCTGACTGGGAGGTCTGGGAGGGGAGGGAGTCGTAGTCTGGATCCTTCTCTCTGTCTGTCTGGGGGCTGGGGAGGGCATAGAGAACAACATTACTCTGGTCTCACACACACACACACACACACACACACACACACACACACACCATGGTCTCTCTGTCTGTATCTTGTGAGCTGGGATGCTACAATGAAAGGAGGAAGCTGACTGGAAGTTGTCATCCGCCTTGATTTTGTGGGTGAAATGCCTTGCTAATGGGCACAACAGTAGGATATATTCACCGTGGATCTGAAACCGATCCGTTCGGACCCTCCACTCTCTCATGATCTGGTTTGTGATTCAAACCAGCAACGTCCAGGAGGTCGGCTACCTGCCCGCTGTGACCATCTTTTTCCCATCCCTTTCATCTCTATTTTCCATATCTCTCCACGCCGTTACCTGTCAGGGGAGACTATGGGGATAGGCTTTTCAGAGACGGCGAGGAGTGTGTCCACGGTGGCCAGGCTGTTGGGTGGGTTAGGACGCTCCTGCTCCTGGCTCTCCGTGTTCGTCTCTGTGATCAGCTCGTCGGGTCTGGTAGTCCCACCCATTTCCTCTGTCAACAGGGAAGGATTTTTTTTTTTTAAACAAAATTTTTGACCTTTCGTCCATCTCAGTTATCTCTAACGTATAGATATTTAGAGTTAATATACTGTAACTTATCTCTTTGAGGCACACAAAAAAAATGTGCAATGTGCAGCTGATAAATCAAACAAATTATACTTTTACAAAGAAGAGGTCTATTAGCCCCACCTTCCTCCACTGCTCTCTCCTCCTCCTCTGGCCCCTCCTCCTGAGGGTTGGCCCCGCCCCCCCGGGTGCTGATGGACCCCAGCAGCGACACAAACTCCAGGAAGCTGGTCTCGTTGGGCGTCTGGCCCTCCTTGGCCTCCAGATCTGATTTGGAGCTGGTCATGGTAGGGAGCTGGTTCTTGTTCTGGGCCCGGTCCGCGATCAGGACCGCGTCCTTCCCGCTGTCCATGCTCAGGCCTCGGACGTGCGTCCTGCCCCCGGGCCCGAGTGCGTAGCGGCCCAGGGCAGGCGGGATCCGTAGGAAGCCCTCTGTGTCCATGTTGAGCTCTGGGGGGTCGTTTTCGTCATGGTGGGAGTGGACGTCGATGCCTGAGGAGCTGTCCAAGTTGTCATTGGTTAAGTGAGGACTGGAGCTGTTCCCATTGGTCAGCTGGGGGCTGAGGTATTCCTGGTCTGGCTGGCTGGGCTCCAGGTGCAGCGCTGCTGAGTCAGAACTCACTAGATTGATCTCAATGTCCTGAATGGTTAACGACCGCTGGGCGGAGTCTGCCTCGGAGATCGCCTCCCCTCCCCCCTGCCCCTCCTCCTCCTCGGGCGAGTCAAAGGTGATGACGGGGATCCTGATGCGGCAGTCGTCCGCGCCAGCCCCGCCCCCTTGGCGGTCTCCGCCCCTCTGGGCGTGGGCCTGGGCGGACTCCAGGATGCTCTGCTTGACTGACTCCTCCAGCTCGGCGGCCATCTGGGCGTCGCAGCTCATGGTGATGATGATCTTCACCGTGTCGCTCTCCTCCAGCCGGGCGGACGGGGGGCCCGACGTGTCCACCAGGACCACGGCAATCTCATCCGAGCAGTAGGTCTCCTCCAGGGGACTCTGGGCGGGGTCGGGGGCCGGCGCAGGGGCCGGGGGCGGGAGAGGCTCCGGGAGGTCTAGGGGGGTCTCCAGGGTGTTGTTGTTGGGGTCTTGGGGCTGTTTGTCCTCTTCCTTCACCTCCTCCTCCCCTTCCTCTCCGCTCTCTGGACCACTCCCCTTGGAGGGGGGCAAGCCTTCGTCTGCGTCCTCCCTGTCTGCAGCGTCCCCCGAAGCCACCCGGCCGACGGCTCCAGCCTCCCTGCCGTGCCCAGAGCTGGGCCTCTGCTGGGCCTGGAGGAGTGGGGCGGCCTGGTCAGGGTTGGGGCTGGACAGGTCATCGGGGGAGGGCTCCTCGCCAGGCTGCAGACCCCCCTTGGTTCTCTCCTCCTCCCCACTCTCACCCTGATCTGGAACAGACCACGGATAAGCCGTTAATAAATAATAATAAAAACAAATATGGACATGCACATGGACCCTGCGCAACTAGCATAATATTCTGATGTTAAGAATGTTTCATTACATTTAGGACATGGCATGACGACCATATTCAATTAATGTAACAAAGAAATCATACTCCTAGTAAATAAATTACAATGGAAAAAGAACTGTATTGTAAAAATGCAGAACATGGATTAAATGCTATTTTAAATGAATATTGCATTTTGACTGTTTCCCCAGTCTGTTTCATTGTAGTCTAGATCTGATAAATTGTTGGAATGCTCACACTAAATAGAGAAAAGTCTATTGTGTTGTATTGAATTGAATAATTATGTTCTGAGTGTAGCCGTTCATCCAAGCATGCTAAGTTTAGCAATCTCCTCCTCTGCACCCTCGCCATCGCCAGACTGTATGAGGTCATTTATTGGAAGAAGGCAGCTGATGGCTGCATGCCTGTCTGGGCATAATGACGCTCAGGCGGGAGGGGAAGGAATCAATTCATCTCTGAATCCATAACAGGGACAGCCAGAGAAACCGTGCATCTGCAAGTGCAGCATATGAGAACACAGAGCAGCTATTCCCCCCAGCTGTCTTGTAAAGGGGAAAGAGGAAAGGATGGAAAGAGAAAAGGATACCATACCTTCAGTAGTCTTCGCGTCCCCTGACTTGGGACACTCCTGTTAGGGAAGACAGGTACAGGCCGTGAGTAGAACGGAGAACATTAAATCTCGTCTCTAAAAAAAAATGGTGTCGTATAGTAATAGTCTAAATGTGTGACCCCGGCCTTGTAACTGTGAGGTTGTGCGGTGGTCTAAGCCGTCCGGTCTACTCACCACTCCTATCAGACCCGGGTCCGTCTCTGTCTGCTTCACCGTGACCTGGATCACCGGACTAGACCTGTTCCTGGTCAACATCGTCATGGCAACGCTATCTGGTACCGTGCTGCTCTTCCTGTTTGGAGAGAGAGTGGCGGGTTGTGGTTGGAATCTACAGTATATTTCAACTGTGTGTGTGTGTGTGTGTGTGTGTGTGTGTGTGTGTGTGTGTGTGTGTGTGTGTGTGTATGTATGTGTGTGTGTGTGTGTGTGGTGTGTGCGTGTGTGTGTGTGTGTGTGTGTGTGTGTGTGTGTGTGTGTGTGTGTGTGTGTGTTACTCAGCAGCACACTTTCCTAAGCAGTGTTAATCTTGCCCTCCAGGCCGGAGTCGTACCTCAGGCTGGCGGGCAGGCAGGAGTCGGACGCGTTGCTCTTCTTCTCTGGTCCTCTGCTGACATCAGAGAGACTGCCCTGGGGCACTGCTTCGCCGCGGTCAAACATCAGATGGAGGCGGTAGTTGGCCGCCTTGATGAGGATGAAGAAGATGGTGACGCAGGTGCAGTAGATACTGAGGGCCATGGTGGTGGGGGGCAAAGCCTGGGGGGGGGGGGGGGGGGGCATAAACACACAAGATATCAGAACCAACACAATAGCACTGCTCATGCCTCAGGTAGTACAGCCAATGGCCTCCAGAGGCTATGCAATCTAAATATAGGTGCTTAGGCTATAGCAGAGATTAAACTCTCGAGACCCAGACAGTCTAAGAACCAACCAATGGAGATTTAGCTTTGGAACGAAACAGATTACAAATTATCAAGTGATTTGCAAATAATAACCTAGTTTTACAGGAAAATTGCATTTAGTATACATTGTGAGGTGAAGTAACAGGAAAATAAGACAAACCCTATATCTGCTCTACAAATAGGTCTAGATTAGTGGGACAAAATTATGCAACATTACATAAATTATAATTAACTACCCCAGCACTGCACAAATACTACAGTATATTGGGTCATGGTCCTTGATTCAGATTATATCGGCCTATAAATAATAATAATAATAATAATAATAATAATAATAGGCCTAATAATAATAATAATAATTCGCCAAATAATAATAATAATAATAGTGATTAATTTTATGTATAAAGCACCTTCTATTGTGAAACAAGCTCAAAGTTCTGAAACAATCACAAGGTCATTAAGAAAACAGAAACACTAATTTATCAAATAGACATGACATTAGCATAGGCTATAAAAACAAAACATCTGGAATGGTGTCTACAAGCATCTTTTCCAGAAATTATCATTCCAGTATTTCATGAATGACGCAGAATAGCCTACAATTGACTCCCGATGGATGACTACTGTAGCCTATTTATCTGATGCTGGAGGAGGGGATGGCGAGGCGTGTCCGTGTGCCACCGCATGTTGACTATCCACGCAGCCATGCGTTTCATCACCGAACAGCATGCAGAGAAAAAATGCGACAATACAATTTTCTTCTCGTGTAGGCCTAATGAATGAATGGACATCGCAATTGCTCTGCTATTAAAAAGACAGCATAACAAGCAAATGTAGCCTACTTGTTTATATGAAAGGACCGTGTTAGTCGATGACAAAAGCATTCCGTGACGCAATCGTGCATTTAAACGTTATGCACAGTGCGGCCTTCCAAACTCACCAAATGTAGTGACAGGGGAAGCATAAGAAGGAATATCCACAGATAAAGATGACAGGAATTGTTGAATTTGTTTTGATCTGGGTCGTGATACCATCCTCCTGTCAGTGATGCCCAAACCCCCTGCCGCAGGGTCTGGACCGCCTGCGAGACCATCCTGTCAGCGGGTATTGATGCTGCTGCTGCTACAATGTAACACGGCGCACAAATGCAAGTCGACCCATTCACTCCGCTGCTGTGTCACTATCCATTGTCGTCTCTCTCAAGCAATTTCTGTCGGTAATAACCGCATCGTTCCATCCGAGTTTCAGGTCACTCGTTACGGCTGTGGTGGTCCTCATTCTGTCCGATCTTGCTCTGTCGGTCCAGCTGCGCTTCTCTCCAACCCCCCTCCCTCTCCTCTCCTCTCTTCCCCTCTCTTTCACCTCACCGACGTTGCGTCTCATACGCACGAATCGCGTGCGGGTAGCCTGCCCCAGAACGCAATAGAAAGGCCTAAAACGTTATTGTAGCCTAGATTAAAACAAGAATTGTATTCTAATCCTACTTATTAATGGCCCTGGTCCTGGCCCTATAGCTGCGGGGGCTGGAGTATGGCTACTGTTCATTTATTAACTTCAAAGAGTAGACTAATTAGGTAGGATGTTGACTGCTGTAGGGTAGGTGGCTAGAGTAGCCTACTTGATTCCCAGGTGGAAATTGCAAAATGTCTCTGAAGAGGGGAAGCCTGTTTTTAGATTCCATCATACATTTCACATAATGTTTTCCAACTTGAAATTAAAAGTCATTTTTAATTACATTCAACAAACATTTAATCAAAGAAACGAGGAATGACATATTACGCTATACCTCCATGTAAAACAACCATATAACGCAGCTGATTAAGAAAATAAAGAATGTCAAACATTAAATCAAAATTAATATACACAAAAAAAATAGATAACGATTCAAAGCTTAGCCGTGCAGGCTTAGGTCTACATTTCCTTTGCTCATGTTCTGACCAGGCTGCCTATTCTGGTAGTTGTCCAGGAGGCAGGCTAAATGAAACAGGCAGCCTGCAATCGATAGCAACAGAGACGTCTTGTGTCCTCACTGAAGTTTAGGGAAGGAATGCTTTATTTGGTCTCCTAGTCCTCCTGTGGGTGTGGGTGTGTGTGGTATTTCATTGACTGGCCCAATGGCCAGAGCCATAATTCTCAGCGGGCTCTCCTCTCATGATTGTAAAGGATGCTCCTCCCTGCTCTGTCCACCGTTCCCTCTCAGGTCACATGGTCGTTAAGCCACCAATCCGCATGTACTCTGCTAAGCATCCCACGACCCAGTCGGTCAGACAGAAGCCATGGCGTCGCTGATGGCTTGTTTTGATCAAAGTTGCTGGAACTTTTCTTTTGCGCTATTATTCTGGAAATAAACGATGGATGCGATTCTGAATGGTTCTAATTGCGCGGGGAGAGCATATACATCTGGAAAAACAGGATATCCTAACTTGTGCTCCAAGTTTGCAAGTGTCAAGGCAGTGAATTATCTGACCTAAGCTAGCTAAGCTACTGGGTCTGGAATGCGATTATTAACTGCAAACTAGGCAACTGGCAAAGAAACAAGTTAAAACTTTGCAAACACCAACAAGTGAACAGGTTCGTATGGTATGTTTCAGGGGATGTCGCGTTGTTTTAAAACAGAGTTTATTTCGCCTGATGGACTGCAGGTGCTCTTCTGCCACCTGAGATACGCCGTAAGGAGCTATTTAGCTAACCTAGCATAGCTTAACGTTAGCCTGTCTTGGGACAAGCCAGCTAACGCTATTATTACCAGCTCCTTTAACCCACGTTAAGACCAGGGAAACACTCACCTGGGTACCCAAACTAAAATGTTGCTTACTTTAGAGATATAGTGAAACTCTGGAGTTCAAAACAGCTAGATAGATAAGTTTGCTCAGTTGCAGTATTGACCCACAAAGACACTTTTCCCTGCGTGGCTACGTGGATAGTCGCAAACGCGCTCGATCCGCCAGCAGAAGGACTTTGGATACGTGACCTCGGGCCACGCGGGTCCCCCCTCCTGCTCACTGGTGATACTGTGCCCTGAGCCGCCTGTGCACTTGGCAAAGGTGCTTTTGAACAACTTTTTGGTCACCTGTTGCCATTTTAAGATTTTGCATCAACAGCTGTGCACCATATGGTGCGACTACAGCCTCCGAGAAATGGATGTCTCACCGACCGGTTCCCCCAACGGTGACGGGCGGCCGCACAGCACGGGAGACCACGCGTGGACGGAGTCCCCCTCCGCCAGGGCTTGGGCTCACTCCGCTCCCCTGTGTCCCCGCTCTCTCTGGACGGCCATCTACGACTACGACGCTTCGGGAGAGGACGAGCTTAGTCTGCGACAGGGGGATGTGGTGGAGGTGCTCTCGAAAGACGCGTCGATATCGGGAGATGAGGGCTGGTGGACGGGTAAAATTAACCACCGAGTCGGGATCTTCCCGTCGAACTATGTGACCTATCAACCTGCTATCTACAGACTTCCCGCCGGTGGCACCGTGGGGGTGCGGGAGCGTGTCCCGACCGCTCCGGTACAAATTCCTTTCAGTGAACTCGTTTTAGAGGAAATTATCGGCGTGGGTGGATTCGGTAAAGTGTACCGAGGGACATGGAAAGATCAGGAAGTCGCCGTGAAGGCGGCCCGACAGGATCCCGACGAGGACATCACAGCCACGGAGGACAGCGTGAAGCAAGAGGCCAAGTTATTCGCGATGCTTCAGCATCCGAACATCATAAAGCTGGAAGGCGTGTGTCTGGAGGAGCCGAACCTGTGCCTGGTGATGGAGTATGCCCGCGGGGGGACTCTGAACAGGGCTCTAACGGGACGGAGGATCCCCCCTCACATCCTGGTCAACTGGGCTGTTCAGATCGCCAGGGGCATGCACTACCTGCACGAAGAGGCTGGGGTGCCCATCATTCACAGAGATCTGAAATCCAGCAACAGTAAGCAGTGTTTCTGTCACCTCCTCACTCAAACTAATATCCCAACAGCACTTATAAGACCACAGAGCCACCTGTTTTCTTATGTGCATTTTACTGAGTGTCAGAGTATGGGTGAATCAGCAGTATAAACCTTGGGGGTGGATCTCGGGACAAAATCATCTTTATATCCACTAGAGGAAAGCTAGCCCGTTATGGTGTGGGGCCCTGAATCCTCGGTACATGCCATGAGGAACCATTTCCTATGTTATGTAGGTTATGTTTCAGATGGGCACACCATCATCAGAATATTAATACACTGATGTCAGAATACAGTAAATTTCATACACGGGTATAACGTGGGTTATCTCATCCTGGGAGGTGAAACAACAGTTTATGACTTCCTTCATTAGATCACTAAGGGCATTTTTTAATTTCCAGAACAGGGTCACAATAGAAAGGGAACTCTTTTACTTGCATTGTTTTCACTTGACTTGGCCGTCAGGAAACTTTAACCGACACATCCACAAACTGGCCATCACAAGCGTGTAGTGTTTGAGAAGTGCAAGTTAAGACCTTCCGGGAGGCTAGGCTGTCCGTGTGAGATCCTCCCTCCCGCCCTCTCCAGCTGTGTGTCTCTCTGGCCTCCTCATATGGACTCCAGAGGACTGGACTGAGCCATACAGTAGCTGACCACCACCACTCAAGCAACACAGTATGAAGCCGGTTGACCGGTCTGCCTGGCATGTGTGAACCACAGAAAGAGATAGTGTATTACTGATTAGTGTGTGTGTGTGTGTTTGTGTGTTTGTGTGTGTGTGTGTGATTAGTGTGTGTGTATGTGTTATGCGTATATATATATATATATTAGGGATGCACCGATGCATCGGCCGAACATCGGCATCGACCGACCGATGTTGGCCTTGTTGACTGCCATCGGCCCATCGGCAAATAAAATGACATTCACCGATGGTAGTGGCCGATGTTATGTCGCAACAATTACTGCTTTTTTTGTTGCAAAACGTAGCCTACCCAGCTGCAGATTCGGAGAAGATCTGTGAAGTAACACCGCAAACGCACGTGTAGTTTGCTTTCAAATTAAAGTGAAATAAAAATCAGCGTTTTGGAACCAAACTTTTTCTTTGTTTCCCTGGCACAAAAGGGGGAATATAAATAAAATAAAATAAACATCGGCCGGATTGTTATTTTAAACATCGGCATCGGCCCAGAATTTTGCAATCGGTGCATCCCTAATATATATATATATATATGACAGAAAAGAGTAGGCTAGATAGAGAGATGGGTGTCTTTGTGAGACTGGATAGAGAGATTGTGTGTGTGTGTGTGTGTGTGTGTGTGTGTGTGTGTGTGTGTGTGTGTGTGTGTGTGTGTGTGTGTGTGTGTGTGTGTGTGAGAGTGAAGTGGGGAAGTTGGGGGTTGTGTGTGTGTGTGTGAGGGGGGGGGGGCTCTGAAGAATGTGAGATGAGGTCAAAGTTTGCTCAGCTGGGCCCCCCACCCCCTGAAATGTTGTCCAAATAAAGACCCTGAAAACACCCACCTTCTAACCAGGTCCTCCACCACATGCTCTGGAGTGAGTAAACACTCGGGTCTGTCCACTTATCAGGCGTCATTTTACCGTGATGTGGTCTGGGTACTGGGGGAGAAAATAAAATAGACTCATTTAATTTATCTGGTGATTTGAACTTATCTTTACAAAGTCCTACAATTCTAGTGAATCGATTTTTACCTCAGAAGTTGACCATCGGAGTGTTAGACCTTGATGGGGTTTCCTCTACTAGTACCTCCACCCTCCTCAGCGTCCTCCGTGTGAATAATGCATTGTGGGAGTGTAGTAGGGTAGATTCGGTAAGTCACCTAGCTAGCACTCTTCACCGAGACATCAACACTTTGTAACACGACACTAGCTCAGAGTACAGCATCTCTCTTCTGTGGTGTTGATAGTAGCTGGTCTTATCAGCCCGGCCTCCCCGTAACACTGAACCTTGTAGTGGGAGTTAGGGGAGGCGCACGTGCTACTCAGGGCCCGATTGCCAGATCTTTGGCATAGTTGATGGGATTCCCGTAATGGTGAACAGCCCATCCAGAGTGGTGCAGATCTGCTCATGGACACAGACATGGTGCCCTTGGAAAGTGCACTTTGCCCGTTGAAGACTATCAACTACAGTGTCTGATAATGAGCCAGATGGAAACACTCTTGTTTCAGCTAATCTGGTTGTGTTAGGCACACACCCACACACACACACACACACACACCACCCCTTTGCTACTAACACCAGTCAGTTTGTTTGTTTTTGCCACTTCATTGTGACTAACGGACAACATTGGTGTGGCTTGCTGACTTTAATTGGAAATAAGGTTAGAGTTTCAGTTGATCTTTATTTACAGACCAACTCTACCAATGCCAATCCAAATAGAGGGAGATAAAAAGTTGTTCTCTTTCTTCTGGAGCAACATATCGGAATACGGAAAGGCCACGATGTCTGACTAGAGAGTTAGACATAGTGCCCCCCACCCCCCTCCCAACAGAGGCCATATATTCTCTCTGTTGTTTATAGTTAAACCCCAGCTAATCAGCACAGAGCAGTTGGGGGGGGGCAGCTTAGAGGGCCCAACATCTGTGGGAAGCATTGTTGTCCAGGCTTGTCCCGTTGTAGATCAGGGCAAATGCAGAACACACAGCCACTGCCAACTACGTCCACACCTTCCCAACGCGCCGCACTCATTTATCAACCTACACTCAATTAAGTACACACATTCGCCTACACTTATTTGGTCAGTGATTAAGCGTAAGTGGGAACACATAGAAGTCAGAGAGATTGTCAGGTCTTTGCGTTGTGCCTAATCTGTTAATTCCCGGGTTGCAGTAGGAATGTGGCTAATGAGGACCAGAAGCTTAACATAAGTTTGCACAATAGAGTGGTCAAGCACTGGTTGCTAGGTGACTGCAGCCAAAAGAATGCTTCGACGGCAGGGTCCCAAAGCCTCGTTTTCATTATATTTAATCTCCTCAAGACCGGCTTCCCTTTTATTACTAACCAGGGTGAGTCCTTCCTCCCTCCCTCTCCTCGGCGGTTGGGACTAGGGCGCGGAGGGGTCGTAGAGAGACAGGTAGCAGAGAGACCGAGAGTGGATCTTGAGCCCGAGTACTGAGAACGCAGCCACGCTGAAACCTGGCACAGAGCCTGCCCTCATAACACACTTAAAATTTCGAGTTTCGGGCCCAACTGAATCCAGAGGTAGAGGAATGTCAGGCATGCATGTCATTAGAATGTCACGCTGTTGGAAACGAAACCCAGAGAACAATAGTGTCCCAGTTAGTGTCGGGCAGTAATCTTCATATTGTTTCGGCTCTGCCTGTCTCTAACTCAATGTCACTCACTCTCTCTCTCACTCTCAGACCACAGTCATCTCATGATTCACCAGAAACTCTTTATCCTCTCAGCAGTCGCAGAACTGCAGACAGTGGAACCCGTCAGCATTCTAAAGAAGAAGCTTTCTCTCCCTCTCTCTCTCCCTCTCTCCCTGCCCCTCTCTCCCTTTCTCTCTCCCTCTCTCTCTCTCTCTCTCTCTTCCTCTCTCTCTCTCCCTCTCTGTCTCCCTCCCTCCCTCTCGCTCTCTCTATCTCTCTCTCCCTCTCTCTCTCTCTCCTTCCCTCTCTCCCTCTCTCTCTCTCTCTCTCTCTCTCTCTCTCTCTCTCTCTCTCCCTCTCTGTCTCCCTCCCTCTCTCTCTCTCCCTCCCTCCCTCCCTCCCTCCCTCCCTCCCTCTCTCCCTTTCTCTCTCCCTCCCTCCCTCTCTCTCTCTCTCTCTCTCTCTCTCTCTCTCTCTCTCTCCCTCCCTCCCCCTCTCTCTCCCTCCCTCCCTCCCTGACCTATACGTAGTAGTAGATGAATGTCAGCAGCTCCCGGTGAGTTAGGGAAGCATGACTACGTGTCGCAAGGCAACGACTCTGCCTCTTCCCCGCCATCGGCCCCCATTGAGGCGCTGACAGTTACTGCCGTCTCCGGAGAAAGAAAGCAGGGGGAGTGAAAGAGAACGAGTGGAGATGCTTTCACTGTTTTCTTTTTTACGGGGCCACTAAAGCAGCGGGGTCCATTGTCGGACGCGGTGAAAGGAAGCGGTCCCAAACCGCTGGAGAAACCCCGACTCAACCCAGCCAGGGTCGACTTGTACTCTTACTGCGCCGGTTTGAACCGCGCTCCCGGGTTAACCGCACTCCTCTGCGGATGATTGGAATCGCCCTGTTCGTGTGGTAGATGACTGGACAGGCTAGTGGGAGACATGGGTTCGAATCCCTGCGGCGTCTTACTTGTTCTCTGACTTCTTAGGCTAGCTTTACTCATGGCCGCCTGCTAGCATGTTCCCCTTTACACCTGCTAAGCAAAGTTAGTCCTGCTCTCTGCTGACAACACTACACAACGCCGCGCTAGGCTACAGTACCACACAGATGTGTGTGAGCAGTGTTCTCATTTCCCAGCAGTCTGTGTGGTGTTTAAAAGCGCACGCTGAATCCTCCAAAGGACGGTAGAGGAGAGTGTGAGAGAGTGTGTGTGTGTGGGGGGGGGGGGGGGGGGGTAGGGGGGGGGGGGAGGACATTCCTTGTGATAAATATCTCTGCCCCGGGCCGTGTTTCGCGGTCTCCCCACCTCAGAACCGCGTGTATTATCACCAGCCCGGCTCCGGTTCCCCACTGCAGGCCGGAGGAGGCGGCCAGCCGAGGAGGAGAGAGGAGGAGAGAGGAGGAGCAGGCCTGCCAGGGGCGCTAGGCCAGCAGAAAGCCTAACCCAGCTCCGGTTACAGTCTGACCATCAGTCAGGGAGGGGCCTGGTCTGTCCGCTTATCGATGAGGTGAACAGGCGGGGGGGGGGGGGGGGGGGGGTCATGAAGATGTTAGTTAGATCACTGATCTATAGCGCTCAGCTTTACTTTTAGTGTACTTTATTGAGTTCATTTGAGCAGGGACAGTGCATACCAATCCACCGTGATAGACATGAAGCATGAATAAAACTGTAAATATGCCAGCATTAGCAGGGTTGCTAATTTTCAGCTGCAGTCCTAGATGTTAAAGCCTGGTAAAAGACATAAGCTGCCTATAGCTTCACTTAGAACAACCAGAATGAACACTGACGATGAAGGTCCTATGGAACTGTGGAGAGCACAGTGGTAGGAAGTATTATTATTCCATAGGTTCTCAGAGAGGCGGAACCTGTTTGGAATGGAATGTCTATTGTCACATTCTCCCTCAGCAAAAAAGGTGCTTCCCCTTTGTTCGTGACTGAGATGGGTCTCCCACGACCGAGATGTAAGCCAAAGCTCAGATATTTCCGGAGGGGGGGGGTGGAGGGGACTACCGGGGTAATACCGAGGCAGGGTTACTCATGTGACGGTGGTCACCAAACCAGCTACATTGATATGTTCTTCAGTGCTTCGGCTCTATGGAAGGAGGTGCAGCTTTGATATGGAAGGCGACAGTGTTTTGCTGTAGATCTGATGGTAGAAACTCTCACTCTCTAACTAACTCTCACTAATTAATACAAAGTCTTTGATTGGTATTAAAACCTGCTCGCCTCAGCCCGACCCAGCCAAGGTCTCGCATACCCCTCCCCCTCCACCCCCCTTCATCCTCCTCTCCTACAGCCCCCCCTCCACCCCCCAAACTATTTCCTCCATTGAAAGGGGGCGTTGCCATTTGGCTCCTCTTCCTATTGGTCAGGTGCATGGCTGTGCTCTCTGCCTCCTCTTGTCTCTTTTCTGGTCGTTGGCTGTAGAGGTCAACCAATTAATCGGTTTGACGATTAATCAATTAATCAAAACTATCGTTATCGGCTGAACTGGGCTCTGATAGTGGCTAATGGCTGCACAGCCATTGTAAATAGACCGTATTCAAACGATGTAGGCCTAATCCACCAAATCACACTTAGGCATGTTCCGTTACATTTTTAAATATACTTTTGATATGCAGTATATTTTAAAAATGTTTTAGCTATTAGCTATGTTGAATTAACTGACACGGATCTGGACCACAGCCACCCAGCAGCTGAGGAAAGGGAGTAGGCTCCTTCATTTGAACTTGACTGAAGACGAAAATAAATGGGATTTTAATTAAATGTCCTGGATATAACCTTCTACTCTTGGGTGAGAGGACGACATTCTTAGAGATTCTCCTCAGTGAAACGCAATCGTTCATAGAGGGAATGAATAATGAAGGAAATATGTTATGCACTATGCTTAATAGGTGACGGAGGGCAGGTGTGTGCAGGTAGTAGAGGCTTAAACACCTGAGACAAGAAACATGACAGGTAGGCCTGATCCCTTGAGTTGGAATTATACTTTGCTTTTTAGCCTAGTTTGAGTTAGATTTATTTTTATTTTTTAGGTATTTAGGTTATTATTTATTTAATCTAATTTATTTAATTATTATATATTATATATTTATATATTATAATATATTAGATTATATATTCTATATTTAATTATATTTATTTAATTATATTTATTTAATTATTTATTTAATCTATTTAATTTAATCGTCCAATTAATCGGCTATCGGCTTTTTCCTGTTCCAAACTCGTCATTATATCGACCTTTAAAAATCCACTATCAGTTGACCTCTAGTTGGCGGGGCTCTGTGCTGTCAGCCAGGTGGGTCAGTTTACTCCTTACCTACTTCTCTCATTGGTCAGCTTGTGTGTCTTTGCCGTCTTGTGGAGACTCTTATCTGTTTCTACTGAGGCCAAACTGTGGAAATAGACCATTATCAACACCGAGCATGGGAACACAGGTCCCTCAGAGAAAAGAAATCTGTGTGTACATAAAGACACACACAATCACACACAAGATAAAGTGTGTGTGGGTGTGTGTGTGTACCTCTGGCTGGAGTGTTGAGAGTGGAGGAGCCAAGGTCAGTGAGAGCTGATATGGGTCTTAAAGATCGCCTGCCTTCTTCTATTCTCGGATTCTGTTACACTTTCTCGCGCCCACACACAAGGATGTCTGTTCTGTAGTAGTTAGCCTACTGTAGGTCCTGATAGATTTTTATAAGAGACGTAGAGAGAAGGCTTGGCCATGGCCAGCCCTAATTCAGGTACAGTGATCGTCTGTAGCCCTACCGGGCCTCCATCGCCCTGTGTTAGTACTTAGTACACAGCACTCGCAAGCATCCTCAAAACTAAAGGGAGAGTAATTGGATAGCTCTCACTGCATTTTTTATATTGTTACACTTTAAAGGACTGACACAAAGCGAGGGGGTTTCCTATGCACTGAAATTCATGTTACATTTTAAGTCTGCCTTAAAGAAGGCTACAATCCTCTGGCATAATCCGACACCCGGTGCTTTTTAATGCCTATCGGATGGAGGCAGGTATGTTTGGTGTAGCCTTACAGACTGGTTGAGTGGCTCTGGCAGACTTGAAAGAGTAAAGAATGTTGGAAGACCTGAGGACAGGGCTTTTATAACGGCGTTGCCCCCCCCACCCCCCCCCACCACCACGGAGAGAGATGGAGAACCTGAATGATCTGCTCCCAGCATGCAGAGGTCCTATTGAAATGTCACCAAACACCTCACCTGCAACCCTTGCTCTCTTTATCTCTCTCTCACCCGTCTCCATCTCTCTCTCTCACCCCTCTCCATCTCTCTCTCCCTCCAACCTCTTTCATTTTTTCTACCCCCCCTCGGCAGTTTTATTACTTGAGACGATCGAGAACGACGACATCGGAAGGAAGACCCTGAAGATCACCGACTTCGGCCTGGCGCGCGAGTGGCACAAGACCACCAAGATGAGCGCGGCGGGCACCTACTCCTGGATGGCGCCGGAGGTCATCAAGTCCTCGCTCTTCTCCAGGGGCAGCGACGTCTGGAGGTGAGCGGCGCGGTCGGTCGGTCACACGGCAGACTGCTTCCCCCGGAGCCGGTGCGTCCGAGGTAGACCCCGGAGTGTTTACGTCTCCCAAAAACAAAGCGGACGACACTCGCTAGGGATGATGCTCGCCCTCGCTCTCCGGCCTGCATCCGGGGTGACGCGGTGGTTGAGTGGCCTGTTTTCAGGGTATATGACATCACGCTGTTGAGTCTACCTTTAAGTCAAAGTTCTGTCACCAGCGCTGATTTGACGGCCATTAGACGCAGATACTGGGGTGAGGTTTCCATCTACGATTGTGTGTCCCCAGACACAAGATGTCGTAAAGGTACACAAGATGTCGTGAAGGTATTAAAGACACAATTAAATCAATAATGTACTTTTTTTCTGTTTTGGATCACATCCTTGGTCATGGTGTGTGCCTAATTTATCAATATAGGCCAAATATTTTTAACAATTTCTGTTTCGTTGTAGTCTTCAGGTCCTAGGATTTTTTCTTCCTGTAAAACGGAATCTCCCGAGTGCTTACGTCAGCAATGCAAGAGCAAGGTCCAAAACCATAATCTCACGACATCCACCCATCATTCAACACTATCCGTCTATCGAATCTGTCTAAAGTTATTATAAACCGCCAACTTGTCAACGTTCCAGTCAAATTAAACGTTATGTCCCGCCCCTACAGCCTGTTTCAGTCGGAAATACGTCAAACTACGGTAGTTGGATGATCTCAAATGTTCAGCTGGACTTCTAAGTTCTGAATAATTTCCTGTGTGTGTGTGTGTGTCCAGCTATGGCGTCCTGCTCTGGGAGCTGCTGACCGGCGAGGTGCCGTACCGGGGGATCGACGGCCTGGCGGTGGCCTACGGCGTGGCCGTCAACAAGCTGACCCTCCCCATCCCCTCCACGTGTCCCGAACCCTTCGCCAAGCTCATGGAAGGTAAACCTCTCGTCAGAACACGCACACATATCGTACCGTATCTATAACCCAGGATGGTTTATAGATGGTTTATAGATGGATGATTACAGCCTGTCGTTCAGGACCGCTAGTTCCGATACCCGTTGGAGCACACAGTCAGTTACTGGCTGTTCAGTCCGTTATAAGCCCCTGAGATATGGGTATCGAACCAGACGCCATAGAGAATGAATGGGCAAATGTATTTTGCTCCTGAGCCCAAGTCCCAACTGAATGGTGGTCAATGGGGTTATTCACTGCTTATAACCACACTAAGTGACTCCTCGATTTGCTTAAAAGCACATAACTAGATTCAGCAGGCCGCAAGATCGACCAGAAGATGACCAATTTCATGCAAAAAGTACTATTGCTCAGAATGTTTTTAGCATAAGTGAATGGAGTTGGACATAGCAAACATTAGCATCACGGCTAGCGGATATTTTGTTTGGCAAGTCCAGTGTGAATGATAGCTTGGTTTGGCTAACACTAGCAAGCTACCTAGTTAGCTACTATTGTATACAATGGGACTTCACAGACTCGTGCTTGTGATGTAAAAGGAGTCTCAATGAATGAATGAATTGGCTAACATCTAGCTAGCTACTACTGTTACTTTCTAACGGCTGGCTCGACTTGGGTGCAGTAGATATGTACACCGGAGCAGCCCTGTTTTATGTTAAAATCATCCAAAACATACATTAAAAAAAAAAAAAAATCCAGCCCCCTCAGCGTCTGCCCGGGACCCCTGCCGGTATCTGTGCCAAATATGAACGCTCTCAGGCAGACGGTGTCCGAGGAAAAGGGGGACAGTCAGACAGAGGTTTGGTCATTCATATGTTAGATTAGAGGTTGGATAGGTCCTGTTAGTGGCCTAGTAAGTTAGCCTCCTGAGACCATCCTGTTCTCGCCAGCTCACATTCTGTTCCTCTCCGCACATCAGTCCGCTCAATAGAACAGAACAGTACTGTAAGCACGTAATAGATGGGAATAGACAGATGGCTCATCCAATCACGTGCCTGTATTTTTTTTGAAAGTGCCTGCCCTTTTCCAAACAGTTTCCAGTGGATCCTTCCCAGATGGTTGTGTGAAACAAACCATCTGGTGCGTCAGGTTACTAGCAAGTAACCACCAGATCAAAACTCCTCTAGATGGGTTTATATTTACCTCACAACCCTCTAGAACGACGTGTGTGTGTGTGTGTGTGTGTGTGTGTGTGTGTGTGTGTGTGTGTGTGTGTGTGTGTGTGTGTGTGTGTGTGTGTGTGTGTGTGTGTGTGTGTGTGTGTGTGTGTGTGTGTGTGTGTGTGTGTGTGTGTGTGTGTGTGTGTGTGTGTGTGTGTGTGTGTGTGTGTGTGTGTGTGTGTGTGTGTGTGTGTCTGTCTGTCACAGAGTGCTGGGACCAGGATCCCCACGTGCGTCCGACGTTCGCCTGCATCCTGGAGCAGCTGAGCGCCATCGAGGAGGCGGTGATGGCCACCATGCCCCAGGACTCCTTCCACTCCATGCAGGAGGACTGGAGGGTGGAGATCCAGGAGATGTTCGACGAGCTCCGCACCAAAGAGAAGGTGACAGTCCTGTACAGGGATCACGATCACACGCATGTGATGCACATAAACATGAACACAGACAGACATTCACACGCACAGCACACATAGGCACACACACGCGCACTCCCTGTCAGACAAGACAAATGCTTGTGCGTGTGTGTGTGTGTGTGCGTGTGTGTAAATGGTAAATGGACTGCACTTATATAGTGCTTTTCCACCTTAGCGGCACTCAAAGCGCTTTACAGTGGCCTCTCATTCACCCATTCACACACACATTCACACACCAATTGCGGTAGCTGCCATGCAAGGTGCTAGCCTGCTCATTGGGAGCAATTTGGGGTTAGGTGTCTTGCTCAAGGACACTTCGACATGTGGACAGTCGGAGCTGGGATTCGAACCACTGACCCTTCAATCATTGAACGACCCGCTCTACCAACTGAGCTACAGCCGCCCCGTGCGCTTGCGTGTGCGTGTGTGTGCGCGCGCGTGTGTGTGTGTGTGTGTGCGTGCGTGTAGGCAGCCAACCGAGGAACCATGGGAGCGCTCTGATCGGCTCCGCTTTTAATTGGTCACCTTCTGTAGGAAAGCTAATCATGCATTTAACAAAGCTTACCATTAGCCCTGGGATGGTTTCAGCATTTCCCCTTGTTAAGCCTTTAAGCCCCCCCCCCCCACACACACACACACACACACACACCTCCCACTCCCCCTGCTCTCGTTAGGCTAACTGCGCTCGTTAGGCTAACTGGGATTCGTTAATTGAGAGCGAGCTGCTGCAGATTCAGCGGGATCGTTGAGCAGCACACCGACTTGGCTAATCGCGCCCCGTGTTTAAGTCCTTTGTTACTTTATGTCGTCTATAGGGGTTTGGCGGTTCCCGTCGTTTCCCCAGAGATAACCGGTTGGATTGTAGTGTGTCACGTCTGATGACTGCCTCGGTGACGAGGGCAGACGCTGGTTTCAGCAGGTGCAATTTGACATGCGAAATCCGACTCTGAGAATCAGATTTCACATGTCGAACTGTACCTGGTCTTGTCACCAAAGCACTCATCCTGCAAGAGAACATCACACACACACATGCACGCATGAACACACACACACACACACACACACAAACACACACACCTTTCCTGCCAGTCCTCACATTTGTAAAACTCCCCTTCATGCTTTCCCTCATGACTTTGAGGCTACAGTGAGTCTATGTTGTATTGTTTCGTCTTAGGGGGGGATAAACGTGTCTCCCTCTAACAAATCACAACGCTGCGTCATAAAACGAGCTTATTTGTACTTGGGTGAGTCAGTAAAGTGCTCTAAGGCAGCTTTGCAGAAGTAATTCAGCTGGGATTATTCCCTTTGCTGAGAGGAATAAACACTTAAGCAGCTATGATGGGATGTGGGCCTAATCCCACTGCTTCCGGGGTGCGGTGTGTGTGGTCGTGGTTCTGTTAGTTGACTTCTGTCTGCCGTCTGTGTTACTGGCTGTACCGTCCGTCTGTCTGTCCGTGTGGTAGGAGCTGCATTTATCATGAGGAGGAGTGGACCTGAGTCTGACCCCGTCTGTCTTTCCGCCCGCCATTCTGCCTGTCTGCCTGTCTGCCTGTCTGTCTGTCTGTCTGTCTGCCGCTCTGTCTGTCTGTCTGTCTGTCTGTCTGCCACCCTGTCTGTCTGCCTGACTGTCTGTCTGTCTATCTCTCTGCCTGTCTGTCTATCTATCTGTCTGCCTGCGCTACACGCTAACCCGTGAGCCCCCACTCCCCCCCCCGTCGGTCGCTCTCGCACGCCCGTGGCGCCCGACACTAAACCCCGCCCCCCCTCCCCCCTACTGTCCCCCAGGAGCTGTGCTCCCGCGAGGAGGAGCTGACCCGGGCGGCGCTGCAGCAGAAGTCCCAGGAGGAGCTGCTGAAGAGGCGCGAGCAGCAGCTGGCCGAGCGCGAGATCAACGTCCTGGAGAGGGAGCTCAACATCCTGATCTTCCAGCTGGACAAGGACAAGCCCAACGTCAAGAAGAGGAAGGGCAAGTTCAAACGCAGCCGCCTCAAACTGAAGGACGGCAACCGCATCAGCCTGCCCTCAGGTGGGTACCTGCGTGTGTGTGTGTGTGTGTGTGTGTGTGTGTGTGTGTGTGTGTGTGTGTGCGTGCATGCGTATTTGCCCTGCCCCTCTACCTCTATCTGTATTCTGTCTGTCCGTCTCTGTGTGCGCCTACCTCTTTAAAAGCATCTCTGTGTCGACCAGCTCAGTGACCTTGTGGTTAGAGTGTCCTCCCCGAGATCGGGAGGTTGGGGGTTCGATCCCCGGCCGAGTCATACCAAAGATGATTAAAAAAAATGGTACCCAGTGCCTCCCTGCTTGGCACTCAGCATCAAGGGTTGGACTGGGGGTCAAGTCCCTGCGACACTAGCGTCATGTCCAGGGGGTGAACTTGTACATCAAGCTGCCTCACGCTAAGGAATCAGGATAGGCTCCTGCGCTATGGGTCACTAGGCTCAAGAACCATTGGTTCAAGTCTACTTACTATGTTGCCATCTCCAGTATTAAACTCTTCCTTATGTGTGTGTGTGTGTGTGTGTAGACTTCCAGCACAAGATCACAGTGCAGGCCTCGCCCTCCATGGACAAGAGGAGGAGCCTGAACAGCACCAGCTCCAGCCCGCCCAGCAGCCCCACCCTCATCCCCCGACTACGCGCCATCCAGCGTAAGCAGCTCTACCTCGGTGTCAGTAGGGCTACCCCATCATCAGTAGGGCTACCTCATTATCAGTAGGGATGCCTCATTATCAGTAGGGCTACCTTATCAGTAGGGCTACCTCATTATCAGTAGAGCTACCTCATCAGTAGAGCTACCTCATCAGTAGGGATGCCTCATTATCAGTAGGGCTACCTCATAATCAGTAGAGCTACCTCATCATCAGTAGGGCTACCTCATCAGTAGAGCTACTTCATCATCAGTAAGGATACCTCATTATCAGCAGAGCTACCTCATCATCAGCAGGGCTACCTCATCATCAGCAGGGCTACCTCATCATCAGTAGGACTACCTCATCATCACACACATGTGTTTCTCCCCCCAGTGTTGTCGTGCGTTGAGAGCATCAGAAGGGACAGTATGTTTGTGTATCACCAGGATGTTGACCTGACCAGCGAGCTCTCCGCTGGGGTCAGGAAGGAAGGCAAGCAGCTGTGTGCTCATTGGCTAACCCGGTGATCCGCGCCGTGGATTCTGTGTGCTCGTCGGCTACTGGCGATTCCCAGTGTGGAGGGTTGTTGTGCTGTGTGTTCGCTAACGTGATTCCAGACGCGGAGAGTGGCGTGTGCTCATTGGCTAACCTGATTCCGGCGTGAGGGGTGGGGGGTGTGGCTTTAACACAAGTGTTGTGCTAACACACTTAGCACACTCACTTTCACTCATTACACAATAAGGGCTCTAGTATATCCACTGAATAGCAGGTCGTTAATGACACATTCCTCAGACTGTTCAGTGGTTTTACTATGTGCAGAAGGCTGTACAGGGGTCTGTTGTCTGGTGTACTGATTCCAGTGTCAGTAGAGACTTGTTTTCTGGGGTTCGGTACGGTCTACAGGGTTCTGGTGGGGATACGATCTTCTCTATCCAACATGAACTGGAGTCTGGGGCCTTCATGTTTCTATGGCTGTGGATGGCGGAGGCCATCTTCTCTAATCATCCGCTCCCTTCCAGAACCGTCATAACACCCTTATAATGCCTTAATAACACCTTCTAGCTCCTGGGCTGGAAGGTGGGCCTTGAAGACTAACACACAAGCTGTCAGAATCTGGACCGACTGATGCCCTGGACCAGTCTTGGACTGGGTCCTCCCAGTCTACCAGGATAGACTCCTAGCCATGGTCTACAAACACTCACAGTAAACTAATCACTCATCGTATTCATCAAATGTCCAGATTATGAGGGGGGTACAGACTGGATAAGAATTAGTGTATGGTCAGTAGACCAGTTAGTCGAATATTTGGTCGACCTGCTTGTTAATACTGGCAGTTGTTGACCAGTTAGTCGAGTGTCTGTGAGCCGTTTTCTGGGGGCCTATCCTGGTCAGTGCAGCGTTCCCCAGACTGATGTCGTCCCCCGCTGGTTACAGTGACCTTGGACGAGAGCAACAGGACGTGGGGGCGGAGCACCAACTTCCGGCAGGAGGAGTTCGACGACGTGAAGGACGTGAGGGGCAACAAGAAGAAGGGACGCACCTGGGGCCCGTCCTCCGTGCAGACCAAGGACCGGTCAGCCTGCGCCGAGAGGTACAGTAGGAGGTGTAGTAGGAGGTGTAGTAGGAGGTGTAGTAGGAGGTATAGTAGGAGGTGTAGTAGGAGGTGTAGTAGGAGGTGTAGTAGGAGGTGTAGTAGGAGGTATAGTAGGAGGTATAGTAGGAGGTACAGTAGGAGGTATAGTAGGAGGTGTAGTAGGAGGTGTAGTAGGAGGTGTAGTAGGAGGTGTAGTAGGAGGTGTAGTAGGAGGTGTAGTAGGAGGTGTAGTAGGAGGTATAGTAGGAGGTATAGTAGGAGGTATAGCAGGAGGTGTAGTAGGAGGTATAGTAGGAGGTATAGTAGGAGGTATAGTAGGAGGTGTAGTAGGAGGTGTAGTAGGAGGTGTAGTAGGAGGTGTAGTAGGAGGTATAGTAGGAGGTATAGTAGGAGGTGTAGTAGGAGGTGTAGTAGGAGGTATAGTAGGAGGTATAGTAGGAGGTATAGCAGGAGGTGTAGCAGGAGGTATATTAGGAGGTATAGTAGGAGGTATAGTTGGAGGTATAGTAGGAGGTATAGTAGGAGGTATAGTAGGAGGTATAGTTGGAGGTATAGTAGGAGGTATAGTTGGAGGTATAGTTGGAGGTATAGTAGGAGGTATAGTAGGAGGTATAGTATGAGGTATAGTAGGAGGTATAGTAGGAGATCTAGTTGGAGTTATAGTAGGAGGTATAGTAGGAGGTATAGTTGGAGGTATAGTAGGAGGTTTATAAGGAGGTATAGTAGGAGGTATAGTTGAAGGTATAGTAGGAGGAATAGTAGGAGGTATATTAGGAGGTATAGTAGGAGGTATAGTAGGAGGTATAGTAGGAGGTATAGTAGGAGGTATAGTAGGAGGTATAGTAGGAGGTATATAAGGAGGTATAGTAGGAGGTATAGTAGGAGGTATATTAGGAGGTATAGTTGGAGGTATAGTTGGAGGTATAGTTGGAGGTATAGTAGGAGGTATAGTTGAAGGTATAGTTGAAGGTATAGTAGGAGGAATAGTAGGAGGTATAGTAGGAGGTATAGTAGGAGGTATAGTTGGAGGTATAGTTGGAGGTATAGTTGGAGGTATAGTAGGAGGTATAGTAGGAGGTATAGTTGGAGGTATAGTTGGAGGTATAGTTGGAGGTATAGTAGGAGGTATAGTAGGAGGTATAGTAGGAGGTATAGTAGGAGGTATAGTTGGAGGTATAGTTGGAGGTATAGTTGGAGGTATAGTTGGAGGTATAGTAGGAGGTATAGTAGGAGGTATAGTAGAAGGTATAGTAGGAGGTATAGTTGGAGGTATAGTTGGAGGTATAGTTGGAGGTATAGTTGGAGGTATAGTTGGAGGTATAGTTGGAGGTATAGTAGGAGGTATAGTAGGAGGTATAGTAGGAGGTATAGTAAGAGGTATAGTAGGAGGTATAGTTGGAGGTATAGTAGGAGGTATAGTTGGAGGTATAGTAGGAGGTATATAAGGAGGTATAGTAGAAGACAGAGAGACACACCGAGAAACAGGTACAGAGAGAGAGAATTGTTGGTCTGCTTTACCATC
>NC_140235.1:4359328-4519328 GCF_949987555.1 Borostomias antarcticus
TGAAATCTATTTTTAATTTTAATTCCGATCTTGACATGATCTTCAAATAATGAAATTGGACTTTACTGTAAACATTCTTACAGTAGATCTCAGATGAAATGAAGGCTACAGTTAGGATCACCTCAACCAAATGTTGTGTGTAATGTACATGTGGTTTAACCAGTCTGATCCGAGGAAATACCCTTTGTGAATGGAGGAAATCCTGATGTCTTGGGGTGTTTTTTCCATTCCAGTCGTTTTCTCCCCATGCCCTCATTCACTCACCTGGAGTGTGTGTGCGTGCGTGCGTCCGTGCGCGTGTGTGTAACTAGGTACTGTACTGCCCCAGAAGCCTATTCAGTCAGGAGAAACATCATACCACTACAGATGGAATGTAACACAGAGCCTACTGCTCTTTCTCCATGCGACATCATGATGGACACGTACTGTTTACGCAGACCTACTCTATACATTCCTGTTAGTGAACATTCTGGAACATGTCCTGGTCTTGAACGGGCACCAGTTGTTTCACCAAAGCTCCAGCCTCTCCACTCCCGAGAGGCTGATATTCATACTGTGTTGTTAACCAACCGTTTGGTTTGTGAAATGATGTACAAGTCAAATTGACAGAAATGTATTTTATATAAACTGATTTGTTACATAGTACCTGTGTACATACTGTTTATTTGTGTTTTGTCATTTTAGTTTCTGTGTATAAATGGCTTTGACAAAAGCTGATTGGAATGGCCCTATGATTATTCATGTACAGAATCATACATGTTATATGTGAGCAGGACTCTTCATGGTCTGAATCCAACCTATTGGCATCCTGTTACAAATCCAGACAATGCCAGTGAGGCTAACCAAGGTGCATTTCCCCTTTGCTGTGGGGAAGTTATGGTACTAAATATCGAACTGTGAAATCCGTCATACAGGCAGGTGCATGGAGATGACGTTGGAAGATGAATATATGATGTAGACTCGCTCGTAGATGATGGTTAAGGGGACTGTTGGTGGTCGTTCACACAGAAGTACTGTACTCAGATTTAAACTGACACCTGAAAGACGTTGTGAGATAAAACCTTCACGTTTGTACGGCCTCCATAGTTTCAAGATCATTTTCTAGAAATGTCCCTTGTGTGAATCAACCACAATAAAGATCTCCTCAAGGATTTTTTTTTGACAAACGAAAAGGTGTGTTTTATTTCCATGTGAAAGCACAACCTGTACAGTTTATGACATTGACAGTTATATTTGAAGAGTTCATTTGCAAAAACAGATATGTGCACTTTGATACATTTTGATAAATCAATTTTTCAATCAAATGTCAACATTAAATATAAATTAAATAACAGTTTGATGGTTTTGATTACGTAAAGAAGAGTCTTCTTTATTTAATCAAAACAACCCAACTGTAATTTAATTGATATTTAATGTTGACATTTGATTGAAAAAATGATTTATCAAAATGTATCAAAATGCACATATCTGTTTTTGCAAATGAACTCTTCATTTGGCATATTTGCACATTTGTATTTGGCATACACATCATACAGATTCGGCATACATAGTAAAACAGGTGTGTGGTCTGTAAGTGTCTGTCCACCAAAGCCGTCAAGTACTGGTCAGGTCACTGTTTCAGTTCATTCTTCTCCATTTCTCTTTTGCGTTGACAAAGTTGATTTGAATGATCCTTCGAACTAACAGTGTCACCATAGTCTACAGTACACCTGTAACAACGGAAGCTAACCGTAGCTAATCCCACACACATGAAGTAAATGTTGTGGTTGGTAAAGTGCGTCCTTCTAGGCAAGCCCTGAGGTAAGGATGGACGAATAAACGTGTGAATCAAATCCTTCCGGATGAGTGTGGTCAGCGTATCAGGTTGTGTTTCTGTTTGAGAACCAAAGCTCCTTCCTCCCCTGCAGGAGAGAGGAGAGGAGAGCAGGAAGACGATAGGAGAATGTTAGAATGGCCCACAGCCAAATACAGAAACATATCTGGATATCTTTACACATATCACTGATCTATAAATACCCCAACAAGGGACTAAAAGCATGAGGGGGTGGGAGTCAAAGGGAGGATTGGACAAAGCTAATTTTAGTCCCCAAGGCATGACTCCACTATCTGAAAATGTCCCTGGAGATCTTTCTTTCTTTCTTTCTTTTTCTCCGTCTCCTATTCTCGCGCTGTCTCTGGTGACAGGTGATACTTCTCCTCTCATAATGTCATCTTTTGTCTTTTTTTTCCCCTCTGTCTCTCTTGACTCCCAAAGGGGAACCCAGAGACTGTACAACCAGTCCACACACACACGCGCACACACACACACACACACATACACACACATCTACAGGAAATTCCAATGTGTCCCAAGGTGAAGCTTACATAATGTAAGGGGCAGATATCACCTGAGAAAGGCAGACACAACTGTAACAGAGCTGAGACAGTGTGTGTGTGTGTGTGTGTGTGTGTGTGTGTGTGTGTGTGTGTGTGTGTGTGTGTGTGTGTGTGTGTGTGTGTGTGTGTGTGAACACAAATAAAGATATATATATATATGTGTGTTTACCTGGAGGACTAAACAGTGCAGCGGAGCCCGCGGTCAGAGCGTGGACACACATCTCGGGGGGGTCCGTGGACTGCTGCGGCCCAGTAAGGTCTGGAGGGTCTGGGTCTGGAGGCAGTACATGGTACCGGGGCTCAGGTCTGGGATCTCCAGCTCTTTGATGCAGCCGTCGATCTCAAACACATCCTGGTCAGACGGGAGACAGGCCGGGTTGGGTCAGGCAGGACAGGTTCAGTATGGAGGAAGCTATCACTCCAATATCAAATACATAGATCTGATACTTGAAAGCATTTGAAGGTATTTAAGGTGTTTGATTCAACTGAAATGCAGAGATGGAGAGAGTCTTAGTGTCACTGTCTGGAATATGTAGAGAGTGGGTCGTATGCCCACCTCCCTTGTTCTCTGTAAAGCGCATTGTGTTGCCTCTGGGTATTAAATGCGCTATACAAATAAAGCTTTGATTGATTGATTGATTGATTGATTGATTGACTATACTAGGTAATCTAATTGTATTGCAGACTGTAGTACTGTAGATCTGGGTCTATCATGTACAGTATAACTACTGATCTTAACAAAGAACTCTAGTGACCTCTAGTCTCAGAGACAAGGAAAACAGTCTTTACGGATGTGTTCAAAGAGACTATAGAGTGGTTACCTCCTCTCCATTGGTGTGTATGAGGTAAACTTTATAGGTCAGCCTCTGCAGTTTTGCCAGGCTCATCGTCTTCCCATTGGCTGTCTTGTAGGGAGTGCGAGGGGGGCGTAGCTGGACCACAATTCTTTGCTCCTCTATGGTCAGTCTCATCTTGGGTGCACTGACAACAGCTGCAGGAGAAAGACGACCAACACAAGTCACATAAACAAATAAGGAAACAAACCATGTAACAACATACTGCCTTGCCTTCCATGGATGTTTCTCATTTGAGCTGTACCCCTGGACGGTGGTAGCAGTGATCACTAAAGTCTGGGGGTTAGTCCGTTTTATAACTCAACAAACCAACAAAAAGCCATCCACAAAGCACAAAACACTTGACTTTAACAAAATTCAAACAAAATCATAGGACAAGCCGCTAATAAGCAATACACAATATAAAACCTGTGTTTTAATCTTTAAAAAAAAAAGGATTAGGTGCAATGGGATATAGATTGCACGTTCTCTACAATTTAGCCAATTGTAGAGAGGGCCTGGAGATTTAAAATTGTTGCAATACATTTGTTTTGCAGATCTAGAGCTAAATGAAAAACAAACTTCTGGGTGTTGACACTTAGGTCAAGGTTCCCCTAGCGACAAGGACAGGAAGTGGGAGGGGTTTGAATGTTGGTGCATGGTGCTATAGGGTCGCCTACAGCCTTCCTGCCGTGGGAGGAACCATAGCATGTGGGCCAATGAGTCTTTCTCCCTTTCGCATCACCAGCAGAGGAAAGACAATTCAGGATGCATCTTATGAAGCGTTAAAGGGCGAAATAGACCCCTATTTTGAATCATATGAGTTTATGTATGAGCTTATGCTATGTTAGTTTATGTATGAGCTTATGAGCTTATATATAAGCTTATGCGGGCTGAGCATATTATAATCTGCTAAATGACTAATGTTATGTAATGCAGTGTTATAATATGCATGACACAATAATAATAAAAAAATAATAATTAATTAATTCATATATTATGATAAGGGACTCTAAGAGATTCAGTCTTTTAGAAGTAGATCTACGTTGACCTCTCGCTATAGACCAGCTCCCTGCTGCCTCCCCACCCAGACTCACTCTCCCAGCTGGGGCTGAACCTTGGCGACAGGACCCACGGGGATTGGCTGCCGCGCCGGGAGGCTTGGACCTGGGCGTAGTACCACTCTTTGGGTTCAGAGGTCACCTGGCTGAGGTCACAGGTGAGCCGGCTGATGCCCTGGCAACCGGCCACGTGACTCCACCGCTTCTCCCCGTAGCTACGGCACATGAGGGGGGCATCGGTAAGGGCATGATGGTGCATGATTACATTCTACTTTACTCACACGCACATTCCAAGATTCGTTAGGTTTCATAAGATGTTCAACATTTCAATCATCTCTGTATTACGATGATAGATTGAGCGGGATCAGTGAATGAGCTCCTCTGTGAAAACCACATGCTGTAGACCGCTGATTGGCTCTGCATCAGCAATTCTAAAATTTGGTTTTGGCGAACTACACCAGAGGGTGCCACCTCCCATAGAGGCATGCATTGTGTTAAGGAAATTCTTCTAATCATTAACAAATGAGTAGTCGATATGCCAAGGTTCCTCTTTGCAAGTCCAAAACTGGTTATTTTATTCTACAAATTTGCAAAACCAGGCTTTCTGGAAGGACACAGAAGCTCCGCCAAAAGCCGTGATTATCCTCAAACACAGAATTATATCCACTGTGAGTACAACCCAGACATGAATATGTGAATTTCCACTAACCAATTATATGAGAGGGTTATCAGAGAGTAAGGCAGTTCTACAGGTCAACAGCTGACCTGTATGTAAAGACGCCAGGTCACTGTTTATGGCCTTGGGAATCAGCTGCTAAGACATACTGTAGAAGAGGCGTAAAATTGGTTGGGTTGAGCAACCCCCTTCCTTATAAACAATGGCTAACCAGAGAAGTTTACCGTGAGGTGAGAAAGGGTGTTCATGTAAAAATGTTCTCACAAACCCACATATCCACATAAGTTCTGGTTACACTGGTGTCAGACATGAAACGATAAAGATCGATTTGAATTCCTCTATTACCATACATGGCTCCAAGCATACGTGCATGCTGAGAATCAATCAGCAACAGGGGGGCGCCCTTATACGGGCGTGTGGGCGTACCCACAACCACAAACCGTAAGCGTGAAGCAGATCGAATCAACCGTGACTGACGGAATTTTCATAGCAGGCTTCTAGTGCAAAGGTTACATACTGTATCGTAGCTAGGGAGATAGACAGGGAGAGACTATTGTGTTTCATATCAGTTTGAAGTGTGAGCCAGCTACTTCCATCTATCCCACGTACTGTACGGTCTACTGTACCAACACACGAGAAACCACAGCCATACTAATAACACAGAGCAATCTAGTAGACTTGGGGCCAGTCTAGAGCTATGGAGAACAGGCATAATCTGTCCGCTACTCACATCTTCCACTGGACAAAGTACTGCAGGTCTCCGCTGGAGTCGGCTGGCGGGTTCCAGTGGAGGACGTTCCTGTAGTCCACGGAGGTGAACCTCACATCCCAAGGAGAAAGGCTTTTAAGAGGGTGACCTGACGGTGAAGCAGACGGGAGTTATCGCTCACATAGACGGGAACACAACGCTTCTGCTGCATGTTTCTTCTGACCCCCAAGTTCTCACAGTCAGGATAGGACTCCACAAATGCACACTGTAGATACCCAGCGAGATCTTCGTTTTGTAGGACAGCCAATCCACTTATCAGTGATAACGCAGACTGTCAGATGGACAGACTGCCAGATAGACAGCCAGTCAGCCGGCCGGCCAGGTGAGGGTCTTACCTGCAGAGCAGAGGCTGAGACGGAGGTCCCAGAGCAGCAGCAGAGCCGGGAAAAGCAGATATGTCATAGTAACACCTGTTGAGGTACAGTAGGAGCTACAGGTGGACACTGTGCGGTACAGCTCTACATGCTCTTTATAAACCTCCACTTCCATGTCGGCCCCTTAGTTCTGCTTTTTTTTCCGTGATGTCAAAAGTAATACGCACAAACGTTTTGGTTTCATATCATCATGATACAGCATATGATAAGTAGTACATTACATTACATTACAGTCATTTAGCAGACACTTTTATCTAAAGCAACTAACAATTATTGCATTTAACGTAGGAAGAGCCAATGTACTACTACTTGTACAGTGCATCTTCTTTCTAAAACAAGTGACTAAGAGCATAATCTAGTGCTGAAGGCAAAGTGCAAGAATCGCAATCTAAAGTACAGTGCAATATAATATAATACAATAAGTGCTTAGGTGGGAGGATTGTTGTACTTCTTGAAGAGATGAGTTTTGAGCCTGCGACGAAAGATGGGCAGCGACTCTGCTGTCCTGACATCAGTGGGCAGTTCATTCCACCACTGCGGGGCCAGTATGTATAGTCTTAGTATTTAGCCAATGTTTACTGCTCTGTATATGTTCTTAGCCAATAGACAAACTTTTTCCAGAAGCTTGCTCGATCGTCTCGTTGAGAGAGGTCAGGGAAGAATTTTTACAGCTCACTTTTCTGGCCCCTTTTCTGGCCTACTTTCCTGTTTTTTTTGCTTCCCTCTGGAATATGTAGGGGTGGGACTTATGCCCACCCTCCCATTGCTCTCTGTAAAGCGCATATTGTTGCCTGTGTGTATGAGCTATACAAATAAAGTTTGATTTGATTTATACATTATATGGACAAAAGTATTGGGACACCTACAGTACACACAAAACCTACAGGAGTTTTATGACATCCCATTCTAAATTCATAGGTATTAATATTGAGTTGGAGTTGGTCCCAAAATGGTGGGAATTTTTGCCCATTCATCCAGAAGAGCATTTGTAAGACGAGCATATATGAGAAGTAGGATCATATACTATCATATACTGTGTGTGTGTGTGTGTGTGTGTGTGTGTGTGTGTGTGTGTGTGTGTGTGTGTGTGTGTGTGTGTGTGTGTGTATGTATATATATATGTATATATATAACATTACATTACAATCATTTAGTAAACGCTTTTGTCCAAAGCCACTTACAATAATTGTATTCAAGAGTACAATAGGTGCTTAAGAGGGAGGAGCCTGGTAGTATTTCTTGAAGTGGTGAGTTTTTAGCCTACAGTGAAAGATGGGCAGCGACTCTGCTGTCCTGACATCAATGGGCAGTTCATTCCACCACTGTGGGGCCAGGACAGAGAAGAGCCGTGACCGTGTCGATTGACCACAGGGGCCACAGAGTGATGGGGCAACCAATTGCCCCGAGGTAGCAGAGTGTAGTGGTCGGGGGGGGGACTTGACCATGGCCTGGAGGTAGGAGAGCTGTTCCTTTTATTGCCCTGTAAGCTGGTATCAGAGTTTCTGGATGCAAGCTGCTATAGGGAGCCAGTGTAGGGAACGGAGAAGGGAAGTTGTGTGGGAGAACTCGGGGTGGTTGAACACCAGGTGAGCTGCAGCTTTCAGGACAAGTTCCAGAGGTTTAATGGCCGACGCCGTGGTCCTTGCAAGGAGGGAGTTGCAGTAGTCCAGGTGGGAGCGTGAACGACAGTTCGTCATCCAGGGTCACACCCAGATTCCTCGCAGTCCAAGTTGGGGTCATGGTTGAGTTGTCAATGGTTAGAGCCAGGTCGCAGTGCGGGCAGCCCTTCCCCGGGAGGAACAGCAGCTCAGGTCTTGAGGTGGTGTGTCGCCATCCACTTCGAGATGTCAGCCAGGCACGCAGCCATGTGTGCTTCCACTTGTGTGTCAGAAGGGGGAAATGACAGGACCAGCTGGGTGTCATCGGCATAGCAGGAGAAGTCATGTGAACTAATGACAGAACCCAGAGATGTAGAGCAGAGGGGAAAAAAACAAGAGGACCCAGGACAGACCCTTGTGGAACTCCCGTAATCAGACTATGTGGTTCCAACATGGACTCTGGAGCGACCCATCAGGTAAGATGCAAACAGGGAGAGTGCAGAGCCTCTGACGCCTTTGTCCTCAAGGGTGGAGAGGAGGATCTGGTGATCTACCATGTCAAACGCACTGACAGGTCGAGGAGTATCAGGACAGAGAGAGTTTGCTCTCGCGGCGTGGAGTGACTCTCCCACTGCAATGAGAGCCATCTCTGTCGAGTGACCAGTCTTGAACCCGGACTGTTGGTGTGGGAGTCCAAGATGTTGTTCTGGTGGAGATTAGAAGACAGGTGGTTAAAGATACAGTAGTATAGTCAAGTGTTTTTGATAGAAAGGATAGAAGGGAAACTGGTTTGTAGTTTTTGACGTCAGAGGAGTCAAGTGATGGTTTCTTCAGGAGGGGGGTGACTCTGGTAGTCTTGAACACCGAGGAAAAGTATCCTGATACGTGAGTTGTGTTAATGAGGTGGGTTAGGAAGGGAAGGAGTTCAGACACAGTAGTCTGAAGGAGAGTGGAGGGGACAGGGTCTAGGGAGCACGTGGTGGGGCGGCTAGATGTAACAAGGTTGAGGACCTCGTTGGGGGAGACTGGGGAGGCAGAGGGTGGAGAAGTGTGGTTGGTGCATGGAGCATTGGCCCGGGGATGGGGGAAAGAAAATCTATATACAGTATAGAAAGAGGATATATATACAGTATGTGATAAGTAGTTATAATCTCTCTATCTACCTGCATTTGACACGTGGCAGGTGTTAATTACAGACCCAGAGCAACATGTGTGCCTTTGTGTATTTTGCCAACCCCAGGGCTTTCGCTCCCCAAAATGGCCCTCAGAAGCCCTCAGGAGACCTCTGAAAGGAAGACAGAGGTGGTTAGAAGACCTGCCTCATGTTCGATTTGATTTTGTCTGAGACCCTTTCATTTTGTAAAATCGAAGTCTAATTATTTGATTAAAGGACCAATCCACAGCCAACTGCTGAAGCTGTCTACCGGTTTTTGTCTGTGCCGCTGCCATTTTGAGAGGTTTTGGTGGTGACCCCTTTCCCCAGGGCTGCCACAGTATGTAAATGCTTGTGTATGTACACGGTGTGCTCCTCACCCACCAATGTAACCAACCCAGCTACTGACACACTTGATGCTGTCTACCAGCATATGTTTTCTACATATTAGCCAGGCAAGAAGCTTCTCCTGTGTAAAGATATTCTCCTGCAGTACAAAATGAGATCTCACGCAATAGCCATCAGTCTGAGCAGGCTGCAACACCTAGACTTGGAAAAGTAGTCCCTCTTCTATAGCATGTCACTCACAGGAAGTTGAATTCAAGATTGATGGGGGTCAAATAGGGGACCACAACTCCAATATAAGCTACAGCAAAGTGTGTAAACAGATCATTTAGACGAGAGGGTCAGAGAGGGACTGACGTTGAGTAATCAGGGGAGTGTTGAGGACTATATAACCACATTAATAAGGAAGACATGATAGTAGCTGAACTCAAGGGGTTTCTTCAGTCAAACCAGGAGAGACTCAAGCACCGAGTTATTCCAAGAGCTAATGGAGAGGGAGCAACTCTTTTTTCCCTGAAAGTTTGGGCTGAAACAGAAAATCCTGTTTACTGCTAAACAAGCGGAGACAGATATCACAGTATGGAGAAAGTCCAGGGAATGTTTTTACACAATGTGTATCAGTGCCTCGGCCTCAAAAATAATGATGTCCACAGGAAGTTGAGACCCCTCCTCTCACAGTGACAGATGAGGGGATAGGTAATTTATCCCAGTGACATGATAAATATCACCAGTGATGAAACAAGAGGCAGTGTAGGTTAGGGCCAACTCAGGTTCAGATTCACCCAAGCCTACACTGCCTCTTGCCTAACACTCTGCTACAAACCTACCACGCTCATGGACGAAGAACACGGTCATGACTCCCAACACTAAGACAGTGTTAACCGTAAAAAAAAGACCATGAGTGAATGGGTTGAGGCTTTTGACAAACATGACTGACTCTCCGAAACAGACAGCAAGATTGGTTTATTGATTTTTATTGATTTTTAAGACAGGGACAAGGTACAGAAGACATTTGCCCTATAGAATAGGGAGAGATGCACTGTACAAGGTTATAGCTAAAACAGCTAATTTCCACCCGCAGTCCCTGGGCAAGAGGTGTAGTCCTTCAGCCTGGAGTCTGAGTCGGTAACCTAAGTGTGAATGCAGCGGTCCAGGTAGACTGAGATAATACTGGGAGAAGACCGTCTGCATGGTGAGAAAACAAGTGGTAGACAACTCTGTGTATCAAGTCAGCCCAGAAACTAGTAAAGGTATCACAACGACTCCGCTGGAACCTGCTATTCCTAGTGAATGACCTACCTGTCATGGTGTGAGCGGCCCAGTTGATGTATTTCTTTTGATGTTCAGTGGCGGCTCAGACTTCATAAGAAAAGTGAATGGCCCATTGCACTGTATCGTTTAGCTATGTAAGCTCACCTGAAATCGAATTCACTATTCTAACTATTTTGGTTTATTTTCATGGTTTGAAACCATTCGGGTTCCCTGTTCTAGTGTTTTCTAAAAGTGAATATGCAGTATAATATGTAGCAGTGTTAAGATAAATAGGCCAATGTGCATGTGTGTGCATGCGTGGATGGGTTTTCACTGGTTAAAGGATCAGTGTGCGTTTAGATCATTTATTGCCACATATTTGTATGTGATGGATTTTTAATGTCCGTGGATTTTATTTTAATGAGAAACAAAAGAAGACAAAAGAGAGATTAAAATTAGAGATTACAAAATAGATTTAAGAGAATAACTATCCTACACCAAATACCTTGATCTCCAGTAGGCCTATCATAATTTCTCTTTCCTTACAGGAAAACTATTATCTGTGACATGTGTACATAGTTGTGTGCGTGTCATGCAGACCTGAATGAGTCTGGTATAGCATGGTGGGAAACTGACCTTTAAATTACTTCCTTTCTCTCAATTAAACTTCCTGTTTATGATAACTGATCCATGCAGTGACACTGCAGATGCAATGGAACCAACGTCAACCCACAGACAGAGGGAACTACTTGATAATTGTACTGTAGCTAATGTGACCTTATGACGAGGCAACACTGTTTGAGATAAGTCAGCGTGTTGCTCAGGAGACATCTTGGGCTGATGACAGATAATTAAGCCTGCAGAACGGAAGACTGGGGTTAGATCTAACACATTCTCCCCCCTACTGTGAATAAAATAAGTGTCGCGCAAATCTCATCAGATATTTTGTCTGTTTTACAAGTCTGGTAACAATAGGCCTACTATGTACTAGGTTTCTGGAAGAAACTTCCAGAAAACTGCAGGTCTGCTGCAACTCTCAGTTCTTTTAAATCAAGACTGAAAACGTTTCTTTTTGCCGCTGCTTTTTATTAAATCAAATAATTATTCATTCATACACTGCAGTGTAACTTTTATTCCTGTATTTTATTTTACTGCATTTTGTTTTAAATGCCCTTTTTGCATTTTGTTTTATATGACCTTTTATGTGTTTCTTGCACTTTGTCTTGATGCTTTTAATGTCTCATGTAAAGTACTTTGAATTGCCTTGTTGCTGAAATGTGCTATACTAATAAACTTGCCTTGCCTTACTAATACAGTTTCCCCTGACACTCAGGCCATGGGCTTAGAGGAAGTTCAGGTAGAGATTACCTTAAATGTCACACATGCCGTGTCTCTTTCCTTATTTGGTGGCCCCGGGTTTCCTTCCCCATCATATACAGGTGCATCCCCCCAAAATTAGAATACTGTGGAAAAAGTTCATTATTTTCCATAATTTAATTCAATAAGTGAAACTTTCATGTATTCTAGATCCATTACACAAAGTGAAATATTTCAAGCCTTTTTTGTTTTAATCTTTATGATGGTACAGTATGTTCAGTATGTTAATTTATACACTCAATACTTGGTGGGGGCTCCTTTTGCACAAATTACTGCATAAATGGGGAGTGTGGCATGGAGGCAATCAGCCGTGAAATATTTCACTACATGTGTAATGAGTCTATAATATATAAAAGTTTCACTTTTTGAATTAAATTACGGAAAATAATGAACTTTCCACAATATTCTAACTTTCTGAGATACACCTATAGATCAACAAAACTGTTCAGCCAATAGATGGAGAGAATGGCTGCTCCAGTGTTTCGGTGCTCTCCGTTTTGTGCTGTATGTTTTGGGCCCTGAATGGGGCCAGAGAGATGGTGGCCGACCCCTCCTACCCCGGTCACAATCTCTTAGTATATCCATGTAATGGCAGCGGACGGGACACTGAGAATGCAGCTTCCAAAAAATTATCGGTATATCGGTCACAAAAATCCCTGTCGGTCGGGCTCTAGTAGTCACCTCAGAGAAAAGGCTTTCATCTCTCGAAAAATGTCTTCACTTCGATGATTAACAAAATAATATTGTCTGTAGATGCGTTAATGTAGACCGAGTCAAAAAAGTCACAATGAATGGTCTCTGGCAGGGCGGTATACCGGGGTATAGCCTCAAATAGTATACCGACCTGGACAAGGGCTAACCCCACCCCCAATTATGACTGATATCAGAGGCTAACTGTGGCAAATATCTGGTAACTACTGTAGTGCTTTGCCAAGTCATACGTTTCTAAATGGTGTAGTTTTTCATTCAAGGTCATTCTAAATGACCATCCATAGACTTAAAGCACTTCAGTAGCACTAACATTCTCACAGCTAGTATTTATGTGAACAAAAAGTGAAACTTTTTTCAACTGCAAAAAAAGCCTAGAGCTCACGGCGCTATAGCGCTAAAAAGAGCTTGGAAAACAGCTCTCGTCGGGGTCATCCCTATATTCCCCGGGTCCTATGTTCCCCCCAAAAAAGGGTTCTATGTTCCCCGGGTCCTATGTTCCTCGCGAAACGCAAAATATAAATGTGATTATGCCATCGCATGATTTAATGCCAAAAGGGAAAAATAATATGCGTGCATTTTTTCACATCAAGTTTCAAAAATGTTGCGTAAACTTGGATGGACATGGATCAGACGTAGTCTAGCCTATGTGATGCGTAACGCGTAGAACCCTTTTTCGGGGGGAACATAGGACCCAGGGAACATAAAACCCGAAGAACATAGGACCCGGGGAACATAGAACCCGGGGAACATAGGACCCGGGGAACATAGAACCCGGGGAACATAGAACCCGGGGAACTCTAAAAATACAGCTCTAAAATACAGCTCCCCGGTGGACACGCACCCTTAAGGGAGCAGAGATACCCGTCAATGCATATCTATTAGACCTCCGGTGAATCGCACTGTGAGACACCTACAGTATGCCCCTAGACCCAGGCCCCCTAGACCCAGGCCCCCTAGACCCAGGCCCCTGTCATTTCAGGCTCTGTCTCCATCTGATTTAGAAGTCTAAACAATCCAACTGCCTTTAAGGAAAGGAGAGGCCTTGGGCTGATTCATCTATAAGACGTCTCCTTCAGCAAAATAAATTAGATCATCTGAAAAATGTAATCTCTCAGGCTGACCTTGATGTCCTGGTATTGTCTGAGTCCCGGCTAAAAAAAATCGGATAGTGGCTCCTCTCTAGCTCTGCAGCAATATAATTTATATAAGATCGATAGAGTTGGAAGGGGTGGTGTGGTTGCCATTTACAGTATGTAAAATGTTGCCTGTCTGTCTCTGTCATAAATGCCATTACTATTCCAAACTACAGGTACTTGTATTGAGGGTTGAACTGGGACCTACAGTAGTAGCACATTGTTAGTGGTTGGTGTCTACAGGCCTCCCAAGGCTGAATCTCTGGTATACTCTCTTTGTATTCACATTCAGAGATGATAGTGATGGGTGATTTTAATCTGGACTGGCGGAATGTTGCTTCTGGTTACTTGAAGGAAGTGAGTGGTAATCTGGGCCTTTCTCAGTTGGTCACTGAGACTACTAGGCCAAATCCTAAAAATGATGCTAAATCTACTGTTATTGATTTAATCTGCTCTAACCGATGTGACAGAATTTCTGCTTGTGATGTTTTTGATTTGGGTATAAGTGACCATTGTCCTACGGCTTGCGTTAGACCTACAAAGTTGGTGAAAACACGACCACGTATTGTTTCGAGGAGAAATCTTAAATCCTTCAATGCTCAAGCCTTTTTGGATGACATTATTGACTGTAATAGTTAATTCTCAGTTGAGTCTGATGACGTGCAAGTTGCCCTTGACTCTTTTGTAAAAACATTCAATCACTTTGTAGATAAACACCCCTTCTAAACAGACTAGGATTAAAGATATAATTGCACCATGGTTTTCAAGTGATCCGTCTACCTTGTTTAATGGTAGGAATCCTGCCAGACGCACAAGGGATACCCAAGACTGCCTTTCTTTTAGACAACTTAGAAATAAATGCACAACAGCTGTTCATTGATCCAATGATTTAAAACTTGATAATTAAAAAGTGTCTTTTTTTTCTTTGAGTGATACCCAGAAAAATGGTTGGTTCTTTCCCCATATATGTCAAGGGGAAAAGTATTAAAGTATTATAAGTATTTTGGGCCCCAAATGCATCAGATGAATTGTATACAGAGCTTGACCACTGCACTCAGAAGCACTCAGGGCTGCTTACATGTCCCAAACAGGCAGAGCGGAGGCGAGGTCTCACTCCAGGCTCAGCAGCTCCACGTCGAAGACCAGGGTGGCGTTAGGCGGGATGATGCCTGGATGGCTCTTGCTACCGTAGGCGAAGTCAGGGGTGCAGGTCAGCTTGGCCCTCGGGCCAACACTCATCTGCAGCGGTCAGGGACACAGGCACACCGGTCGATTTTAAGTGAAACAGCTGTGTGCCAAAACGTCTCTTCATGAAAGGGTTGGACATGACAGATAAGATCACTTGCAGGATGTTAACATTTAACATGTGTATAGTTGAGTATCTGTGTACAGTGGAGTATCTGTGTATAGTATAGTAGAGTATTGGTGTATAGTGGAGTGTCTGGAGGAGCCAGAGAGGAGGAGGATGAGCCAGAGAGAGAGGGAGGAGGAGAGAGAGAGAGAGAGAGAGAGAGGAGAATGAGCCAGAGAGAGAGGGAGGAGGAGAGAGAGACAGAAGATGAGGAGGAGCCAGAGAGAGAGGAGGAGGAGGATGAGCCAGAGAGAGAGGAGGAGGAGGAGGAGCCAGAGAGAGAGGAGGAGGACGAGGAGCCAGAGAGGAGGAGGAGGATGAGCCAGAGAGAGAGGAGGAGGAGCCAGAGAGAGAGAGGAGGCGGGTCACGGTTTACAAGCAAGCCCCCAGTATTCGAAATCTAAAGTGAAGGCCTATTAAACCGCGCCATCTTGGCTAGATTTGTAGTCATTTGGCTATTTCCGGTGACTTTTGTACTTGCGCAGTTGAGCTTTTCTGTCCGACGCGCGTCCACGAAAAAGTTCACGTTTATGTGAAATGTAGACGCACGTTCTCGGCTCTCCCCGCTTTGATTTAGCAATGAAAACCGGCTTGCATATTAAACTGTTTTTGTCAAATATATCCATTGGAGAAATTATTTCTTCATCCAGGCATCTTAGTTTTAACAGGTTAAATATAACTGAACATGTTTTGTTTGCTAGTAGATGGTATTCATTCCTTTGCGATAACGTTATTGCAGCCAGGCTAAATTCCTCCAGGGAGCCAGTGACCGGCGAGTTGAAGAGCTTCACTCCCCGCCAGCAGGAGCTTTGGCCGCGGCTACCGCATCTCGGATAACCCGCTGAGTTCCTGGCTGCTATTTCACACTCGCCCTTGATCAATCGAATCTTATCTCCGTATAAATACACATTAAGCCTATATCGCCTTATTCACCACAAAATATGTTTCAATCTGAGGTTATTTTCATAGATAGATTTTGCCTCATTTTTGATAATTTACTGCCATGCAGGCCGTCTGCGCTGTCCCCAGCACCACCTTAACAGAGGAAGTTTGAAATGTCTAAATATTCCCAAGCATGTATTTCCATTCGTAAATCACATTAGCTGACCTGCCCGGACAACTGCATCTCATCCGATAAACATAGCCTATGAACAATACATCCATGATGGCAAGCCAGAAACGCGGACACAAGTTCAAGCTCCTCCGCCACCTACGTGCTCCTCTCCCCCCCCACCACCCCCTTCTCCCCCCCCGCCACCCCCTTCTCCCCCTTCTGCCACCCCCTTCTCCCGCCTCGCCACCCCCTTCTCCCCCCACTGGCAACGTTTAATGCAAACTTGAATGGAGGTCCCCCGCCTCCTTTTCTTCTTCTCCTGCTGCTTTTAATGCTGCTTCACACAGGAAGTGTGGACCCACAAGGGATGTTTACTGTTAAGTAGTTGAGTGTGATTTGCATGGTCAGCTGGTGTGAACCAGAATAGTCTCAGGACTGTGTTCCATGTTCGTACCAGAAGGGCATCGTGTTTCTATGAATCCATTCCACAGGGGTCAGTAAATTGGCTGGCTTTGTGCATTTTACCTTCAATCATTTATTTTTGTATTGTATAGCCTAGCATGCTAGCTTCACTATGACGTTGGCATAACAGCTTCTGATGGCCACATAAAGAAGTGAACCTAGTTGTATTGCATTATAAATAAAAATGCATTTATTTCGGCCTTCCGGGAGTCCGTTTCTAAGAAGGGCCCGGCCGTGTGGCTACTGAGACGGGCCAGGGTGTCGTTAAACTGAGAGAATCCCCTTCCTGCTCCCCAGAATGGCTGTTGAGTGAAGCGACAGGCCGGCAGCCTGTGGTAATAATCAAGGCTTTGGCTGCACAAGCAGTTGATCCCGAGGACCTCGAGTGCAGAGAGCTGCTTTTCTAGTGACCAAATGATGCCGAGAGACTCGCCAGTTTGCGTCATCTGACAAAAATAGCCGGTAGAGATTTTCCAAACGCTTGTTTGTACGTTTGTTACACTGTAATCCAAGTATTTCCGTCCTGTTACAAATGGCTGTATTCTCATGTTGTTCTACTGAGTATCTTGGCCAGTTGTTGAAAAAATAAACATTCTTAAGTGCTTCTTTTCTTTAACGCCGGCTCCTGTCTGTCTGTGATTGAATGAGAGGAAAAACACCACAGACCAATGTTGTGGATAAACTTTATTTTTCATATTTATTTTTTATTGTGCTCATGTATAGAAAAAAAGGCAAGGCAGATGGAGTATTATATGTACATTGATTAACCGAGTAACAAAAAGACGATCTGTAAACCATGCAGTCCCAGGATGAGGTCAGGTGTGTGATGTAGCAGCGATGCAGTCCCAGGATGAGAAGGTCAGAGGTCAGGTGTGTGATGTAGCAGTGATGCAGTCCCAGGATGAGAAGGTCAGGTGTGTGATGTAGCAGCGATGCAGTCCCAGGATGAGAAGGTCAGAGGTCAGGTGTGTGATGTAGCAGTGATGCAGTCCCAGGATGAGAAGGTCAGGTGTGTGATGTAGCAGCGATGCAGTCCCAGGATGAGAAGGTCAGAGGTCAGGTGTGTGATGTAGCAGTGATGCAGTCCCAGGATGAGAAGGTCAGGTGTGTGATGTAGCAGCGATGCAGTCCCAGGATGAGAAGGTCAGAGGTCAGGTGTGTGATGTAGCAGTGATGCAGTCCCAGGATGAGAAGGTCAGGTGTGTGATGTAGCAGTGATGCAGTCCCAGGATGAGAAGGTCAGAGGTCAGGTGTGTGATGTAGCAGTGATGCAGTCCCAGGATGAGAAGGTCAGGTGTGTGATGTAGCAGCGATGCAGTCCCAGGATGAGAAGGTCAGAGGTCAGGTGTGTGATGTAGCAGCGATGCAGTCCCAGGATGAGAAGGTCAGGTGTGTGATGTAGCAGCGATGCAGTCCCAGGATGAGAAGGTCAGAGGTCAGGTGTGTGATGTAGCAGCGATGCAGTCCCAGGATGAGAAGGTCAGAGGTCAGGTGTGTGATGTAGCAGCGATGCAGTCCCAGGATGAGAAGGTCAGAGGTCAGGTGTGTGATGTAGCAGTGATGCAGTCCCTCTCGGCGGGAGAGCACAGGAAGTACACCTGAAGAACACAACACACTGTCCAGAGACCACCTGATGAGATGCATCACTTTACCATACAATAGTTGTTTATAGATTAGGACTGAGATGTATTATCTGAGAGGGTGTTGGTTGGAACCCCGGCTCTTCAATGAGCTTTGAGTTGAAGACGAGAGCTCCACAGAGGGCAGTTTGGCCTGGCAGGATGGAAGGGTGTAGCCAAACCAAGCCCTCCTCTCCAGCCTACACCACCTGGCAGCCCCCCTCACCACCTGGCAGTCCTCCTTCAGTCTATACCACCGGACAGTCCTCCTTCAGTCTATACCACCTGGCACCTCTGTGACAAGCTGACTGCTTTGAAAACAGTCTTTAATTGTGGCCTGTTCCCCACCATCTGATCAACTATAGAAGTTTGTGCCTAAAGCCTAGTTTTCTCAATCCATGCTCAAAACATGCACGGCTGGTATACTTCCATCCACTCCTGTCTCTTCCTGGGCGCAGCACAACAGGAATGAGAAAGAGGGGGGAATGGGTGAATTAATTGGAGTGTGCCGCCCTCTAGTGGTGAGAATTGTGAGTCTCATACTGAGAACCTAGGTCAAGTACACACACTGTACATTTGACTTGAGGTGCATTAGATTTATCTCTGAGTTTGAGGCCCAAGTATCAGAGAGCTAACCGTCTTTTATCCATATCTGGGCAACATAACGCATGAAAGAAACATGAGACAACTTTAAAGGTTATGTACATTTATACAGTTTCACAAATACAGTACGTCATTAACAGTAATGTCACATGACACACAGACATTCAGATATGGAGCAACATAGAACCATTTGGGGGAGTCGATCGCCTTGTTGAGAGGGGTCAGGGAAGAATTTTTACAGCTCACTTATCTGGCCACCGGGTGATTACTGTTTTTTTGCTTCCCTCTGGAATATGTAGAGGTGGGTCGTATGCCCACCTCCCTTGTTCTCTGTAAAGCGCATTGTGTTGCCTCTGGGTATGAAATGCGCTATACAAATAAAGCTTTGATGGAGTAAGCTCCTGGAGTATGTTTGTCTACCAGCTAAGAACATTTATAAAGCAATAAATTACATTTTCAGAGTAAGAGAAGCTAAAAGCATCATAGGAGAGACATGGCAAATACTGGTGTGTGTTTGCTATGGCCCAGGCCTAAAGCCGGAAGTGGGCTGGTGTATGTCTGTGTGTACGTGTGTGTGACAGGAAGTCCAGGCAGCTCACTGAGCACAGTCGTGGGATACAGTGGAGATAGGACCCAAACACAGGCAGAGAATGTTCAGAGACTTTATTCATGAATGAAATCAGTACAAGCACAAGACATAACAAGTAACCCCAAACTGAACAAACCAAATGTTGAGGCCAATGGGGGTAGATGGTGATGGTCTAGATGACACGTCTTCACACACCCTGGTCCAGCATACCAGAGTTTAGTTCATCAGCACTGTAGCCAGGGTCCTTCCTCAGCATGTCCACGTATGTTGTCTTTCGAGCACCACGTGTGTCTTCACCATGCTTGTGTTCCCAGAGGACAAGGTTTGAAGTGATGAGGTCAGGAGGGCGTTTCCTATGGCTGGCTATCCTCAGTCTCCGCTGACGTATCTTTGTGGTCAGGAGAGGTAGATCAATGTAGAGGTCAACTTTGTTCATGTGTTGCATCCACCAGACGTCCTTGACCTGAAGAGGTAGGCATAGACCATGTGGTTGGTAGGTGGGTGGTTGGGTAGATCGGTGTTGGTCGGTCTGTCATCGTGGGGTTATTTGTTATGTATTGTGTCTTGAACGTCTTGTTTCCGGCCAGGCTGTTAGCAGGATGTGACCTTGGATTTTTCCTGGTTCAGAGCCGGTAGCCCATGTTCAAAGATTGCAAGCTTTCTTTTGAACGCTTGAACAAAGGGGCAACTCGCTCTGACAAGCGGGTCTTGGACACAATCAGGTGACATGTGCTGACGGGACTCTTCACTGCGAGCCACCTCCTTCAGCCTGTCCGGCAGCAGCATCCCAGTGATGCGGGCTATCAGGATGGCTCGTCTCCACAGCCCACGGATGCGCCTCCGACGGAGAGTCGGATCCGGACATCGCCTCCAGTGGGGCTTGGGTGATCGTGAAACGTCCGCGTCAGATTGTCCCTTTACCAGCACACCACTAGACGCCATGGGGGTGGTGATCGCGAATGGTGGTCTAACAGATGGAGCTGTGATAGAAGGGACTGGGTCCGATGGACCTGTTACAGACGGGGCTGTGTCAGGTGTCCTCTTCATAAGAGAGTCCGAGGTAGAAGTGGTCGCTCCTTCACAGACTTCTTCCCACTCCTTACAAATGAGCCTCCGACGCAGAGAGAGCTCCGGACCTCGCCTCCAGTGGGGCTCGGGTGATCGTGGAGTGTCCGGCTCAGATTGTCCCTTTAGCGCCACCCCACTAGATGCCATGGGGGTGGATAAGGCGCTAGCGGGGCTGTCTCCTCTACTGGTCCTGGTCATGGAAAGTGGTGGACTGACAGATGGAGCTGTGTCAGATGGAGCTGTGTCAGGAGCCCTCTTAACCATAGAGTCCGAGGTGGAAATGGCCGCCCTTTGAAAGACTCCCTCCCACTTCTTGCGAAAGAGTCTCTGACGCAGAGAGAGCTCCAGATCTCGTCTCCAGTGGGCCGTGGGCGATCGTGGAACGTCCAGCCCAGATTGTCCCTTTACCAACACACCACTACACACCTTGTTCGTGGATAGGTGGCTAGTGGGGCTGTGTCCTCTACTGGTCCTGGTCATGGAGAGTGTTGGACTGACAGATGGACCTGTGACAGACAGGGCTGTGTCAGGTGTCCTCTTCATCAGAGAGTCCGAAGTGCAAGTGTCCGTCCCTTGACAGATGTCTTCCCACTTCTTACGAATGAGCCTCTGACACCGAGAGAGCTCCAGATTGCATCTCCAGTGGGGCTCGGGTGATCGTGGAACGTCCGGCTCAGATTGTCCCTTTAGCGCCACCCCACTAGATGCCATGGGGGTGGATAAGGCGCTAGCGGGGCTGTCTCCTCTACTGGTCCTGGTCATGGAAAGTGGTGGACTGACAGATGGAGCTGTGACAGATGGAGCTGTGTCAGGAGCCCTCTTAACCATAGAGTCCGAGGTGGAAATGGCCGCCCCTTGAAAGACTCCCTCCCACTTCTTGCGAAAGAGCCTCCGACGCAGAGAGAACTTGGAGGAGGACGGGGCTGTGTAAAATGAACCGGTGACAGATGGGGCTGTGTCAAATGAACCGGTGACAGACGAGGCCGTGTCAAATGAGCCGGTGACAGACGGGGCATAGGAGTCAGAACCTCGATCATCTTGTCCTGGACAGTCCCAATGGCTCGCATGTATCTTCGCATGCAGTCCCAATGGCTCGCATGCACGCATGCACCGGGCTGTCACACTGTCCAGCTGGCGATTTCTCCATTTAAATAATAGCCAAAGCGCGATCAGGATCACATAGAGCGCAATAAAGCAACAGAGGAGTTTCACATCAAGATCCAGGAACGGGGTCTGAAAGGGCGTCGCCTCAGGACCTTGGTTTGCAGGTCTACATGAAACTGGCACCCTCTCTCGGGTTCTAAAAAGATCAATTATTCCACTAGCAAACATGTTGGCAAAGATAGATCTTTAGCAACATGTTCCTCTCATCGCAAACACCGCACTGAGGCTTGTCCACTTGTTACAGCAGGATATGTACCTTGCCGCTGTGACGTGTACACGTTACGCCGTAGTGCCCGTGATGTCACAGACCGGATATAATTCTATCCGGTCTGTGACATCACGGGCACTACGGCGTAACGTGTACACGTCACAGCGGCAACACTGACTTGACGGCTAGTCCAGGCGGCCAGCTAATTGAAATAAATGTATACTAGATTTAAATAGATTTAAGCTATTTTCTTTTTGCTTGAGACCCAACGATACCCCTTATACACCCCCACATTCAGAATGAAATAGGTGCGCTTAAAAGGCTGGTCGGAATCAGTCCGTTAAATCCAGTCGTTAATTGTCCACGTTTTCGATAGAGATGGATAGGCATATTGGCGAAATTAAATAAAGAGTAATCGCTCTCTATGAATCATTCATATTCAAGGGCGTGTTGTTATTTTGAAGACTACTCGTAGGCTAGCAGTAGGATTTGAAAGGAGCCCACGATAGAGGCGCGCTGCGCTCCTGACCCCCGAGTGCACAGCCCATGATCCGATGAGAGAGAGCGGTGTCGTGTGGCCGATTAAAGCCCCCCGGGTCCTGTTATTCTGTTCATAAAGTAGCCTACTTTGAGACACAACCTCAAAGTGCTGACAATACGGTTTGTCTTCTCGTTCCGTTAACATTAGGCCTACCTGAATAGCCGCGAACCCAACCAAAACATAGTTTTGATGAAGACCGTTTGGAGACCAGTGCTATGGATGTAGGAGCACCCTACTGTATACTATTGAAAATTACCCATTTCTCATTCATGTTGTAAATAACCCTTAGTGAGGACTATTTATTAAGTAGTTACTTCCTGCAAGCCTTTATTTTTCTTAGTGCTGTTTTTTGGTTTGTTCATATTATGAGACCTTTTGGTAAACTAACCTTCTGTATTTGCTCCGTGTAACATTTTTGTTACCTGTAACCCATTAAGCACATAGCTGGAACGGGAACAAGGTATTGTTTGTTGTGTGATTTGTTTCGATCTAACTGTTAAGAAGTATTTAATTCAATTGATGCATTTCTACCGCAATGGCATGCTGATGTTAGCTCCTGATGTTAGATGTAGTTGAAATGAATGGCTGTAACGCGACGGTAATGCGAGCTTTCTTATACACCAATTGATATGGTCTACCGTTTAAGTTTGTATGTTGTTAGAGCTCATTTTATTTCCATCATCTCTCCTGTAGCTCTTGTTTCTTGAGGAAACTGCAAGGAAGGCATTGTGTTCAATATAAGGACGGCTGAACAATAAAAGGCTTCTGGAAACATCAGTGCGCTTCACCGCATTATCTAGTAGGGTTCTACACTAAGAATGATTTCTGAAGTGTATTTCACTCAGAAAAGTATGGAACGTATGACTTGGAGAACACAATCCTGAGACATGCGGGCCTCACAGAAACCTCCTGTCTTATCTCAGTTTAGGACCACATTTAGGATGTTTGCTATTACAGAAACCTGTTTACAATAACAATGTGCCCAATAGCAATGTTTATCGTTGCTAAGCAACCTCATACCTGATAGTTATGGTGCGTTCGTTTATAACTGGGAGGTGCAAATTGCGACTTAAGTTCATAAACAGATCTTGAATGTTGCTTTTTTGCAATGGATCAATCCTCTGTGTTCAGCTCAATCCTCTGTGTTCAGCTCAATCCGCTGTGTTCAGCTCAATCCGCTGGCTTCTTTTCACTGTTTAGTGACTGGATAATGTTTTCATTCTGTCCTTGGCTTGGGTGAGGGTTTCAGACTGTAGTAGGCTAGGGTTAGGGTTATAGGGTTAGGGCTAGGGTTAGGGTTATAGGGTGAGGGTTAGGGTTATAGGGTTAGGGTGAGGGCTTGGGTGAGGGTTTCAGACTGTAGTAGGCTAGGGTTAGGGTTATAGGGTTATAGGGTTATAGGGTTATAGGGTTAGGGTTATAGGGTTATAGGGTTAGGGTTAGGGTTATAGGGCTAGGGTTATAGGGTTATAGGGTTATAGGGTTAGGGTTAGGGTTATAGGGCTAGGGTTATAGGGTTAGGGCTTGGGTGAGGGTTTCAGACTGTAGTAGGCTGAGCAACTACTCACACTCTCCTGCACCACCATGACCTTCACACCATGACCTTCACACCATGACCTTCACACCATGACCTTTACACCATGACCTGCACTCCAGAGAATCTCCATTACTTAACCTAACCAACTCTGTTGCCCCTTCTCCTCTCCTCTGCTGTGTGCTGACCCCTATTTACCTGTGTGTGGTGACCCCTACCTACCCATGTGTGTCGCTTACATCTCACCTCCTCATCTAATGACTTTCTTCCCTCGCTCCCTTTCTGTCTCTCTCTCTCGCCACTTTCTCTCTCCATCTCTCTCTCTCCATCTCTCTCTCTCCTTGCTCTTTCTGTCCGTCTCCTCCTCCTCCGTTCTGTTCTCCCTCCCTCCCTTCATCTCTCCTCTCGCTCTCTCTGTCCATCACCTCTATCTCCTATCCGTTTGTCCTCTCTCCATCAATCAATCTCTCCTTGCTCTCTCTGTCTGTCACCTCCTCTTCCTCCTCCTTCTCCCCCCACCCCTCCTCTCCTCCTCCATGACCCTCCGCCTCTCTCCCCCCCCTCCACCCCTCCTCTCCTCCTCCATGACCCTCCGTCTCTCTCCCTCCTCCCCCCACCCCTCCTCTCCTCCTCCATGACCCTCTGTCTCTCCCCCCCCCACCCCTCCTCTCCTCCTCCATGACCCTCCGTCTCTCTCCCTCCTCCCCATCCCTCCTCTCCTCCTCCATGACCCTCCATCTCTCTCCTTCCCCCCCCCCACCCCTCCTCTCCTCCTCCATGACCCTGCGTCTCTCTCCCTCCCCCCCAGGTCGCAGCCATCGTGTTGAACTCAATCCTCAGGAAGGAGATCTGGCGCTCCTCCTCCTCCTCCTCCTCCTCCTCCTCCTCCTCCTCCTCCTCCTCCTGCTCCGCCACCTACGTGCTCCTCTCCCCCCCCACCACCCCCTTCTCCCCCCCCGCCACCCCCTTCTCCCCCCCTGCCACCCCCTTCTCCCGCCCCGCCACCCCCTTTTCCCCCCACTGGCAACGTTTAATGCAAACTTGAATGGAGGTCCCCCGCCTCCTTTTCTTCTTCTCCTGCTGCTTTTAATGCTGCTTCACACAGGAAGTGTGGACCCACAAGGGATGTTTACTGTTAAGTAGTTGAGTGTGATTTGCATGGTCAGCTGGTGTGAACCAGAATAGTCTCAGGACTGTGTTCCATGTTCGTACCAGAAGGGCATCGTGTTTCTATGAATCCATTCCACAGGGGTCAGTAAATTGGCTGGCTTTGTGCATTTTACCTTCAATCATTTATTTTTGTATTGTATAGCCTAGCATGCTAGCTTCACTATGACGTTGGCATAACAGCTTCTGATGGCCACATAAAGAAGTGAACCTAGTTGTATTGCATTATAAATAAAAATGCATTTATTTCGGCCTTCCGGGAGTCCGTTTCTAAGAAGGGCCCGGCCGTGTGGCTACTGAGACGGGCCAGGGTGTCGTTACACTGAGAGAATCCCCTTCCTGCTCCCCAAGAATGGCTGTTGAGTGAAGCGACAGGCCGGCAGCCTGTGGTAATAATCAAGGCTTTGGCTGCACAAGCAGTTGATCCCGAGGACCTCGAGTGCAGAGAGCTGCTTTTCTAGTGACCAAATGATGCCGAGAGACTCGCCAGTTTGCGTCATCTGACAAAAATAGCCGGTAGAGATTTTCCAAACGCTTGTTTGTACGTTTGTTACACTGTAATCCAAGTATTTCCGTCCTGTTACAAATGGCTGTATTCTAATGTTGTTCTACTGAGTATCTTGGCCAGTTGTTGAAAAAATAAACATTCTTAAGTGCTTCTTTTCTTTAACGCCGGCTCCTGTCTGTCTGTGATTGAATGAGAGGAAAAACACCACAGACCAATGTTGTGGATAAACTTTATTTTTCATATTTATTTTTTATTGTGCTCATGTATAGAAAAAAAGGCAAGGCAGATGGAGTATTATATGTACATTGATTAACCGAGTAACAAAAAGACGATCTGTAAACCATGCAGTCCCAGGATGAGGTCAGGTTTGTGAAGTAGCAGCGATGCAGTCCCAGGATGAGAAGGTCAGAGGTCAGGTGTGTGATGTAGCAGTGATGCAGTCCCAGGATGAGAAGGTCAGGTGTGTGATGTAGCAGCGATGCAGTCCCAGGATGAGAAGGTCAGAGGTCAGGTGTGTGATGTAGCAGTGATGCAGTCCCAGGATGAGAAGGTCAGGTGTGTGATGTAGCAGTGATGCAGTCCCAGGATGAGAAGGTCAGAGGTCAGGTGTGTGATGTAGCAGTGATGCAGTCCCAGGATGAGAAGGTCAGGTGTGTGATGTAGCAGCGATGCAGTCCCAGGATGAGAAGGTCAGAGGTCAGGTGTGTGATGTAGCAGCGATGCAGTCCCAGGATGAGAAGGTCAGGTGTGTGATGTAGCAGCGATGCAGTCCCAGGATGAGAAGGTCAGAGGTCAGGTGTGTGATGTAGCAGCGATGCAGTCCCAGGATGAGAAGGTCAGAGGTCAGGTGTGTGATGTAGCAGCGATGCAGTCCCAGGATGAGAAGGTCAGAGGTCAGGTGTGTGATGTAGCAGTGATGCAGTCCCTCTCGGCGGGAGAGCACAGGAAGTACACCTGAAGAACACAACACACTGTCCAGAGACCACCTGATGAGATGCATCACTTTACCATACAATAGTTGTTTATAGATTAGGACTGAGATGTATTATCTGAGAGGGTGTTGGTTGGAACCCCGGCTCTTCAATGAGCTTTGAGTTGAAGACGAGAGCTCCACAGAGGGCAGTTTGGCCTGGCAGGATGGAAGGGTGTAGCCAAACCAAGCCCTCCTCTCCAGCCTACACCACCTGGCAGCCCCCCTCACCACCTGGCAGTCCTCCTTCAGTCTATACCACCGGACAGTCCTCCTTCAGTCTATACCACCTGGCACCTCTGTGACAAGCTGACTGCTTTGAAAACAGTCTTTAATTGTGGCCTGTTCCCCACCATCTGATCAACTATAGAAGTTTGTGCCTAAAGCCTAGTTTTCTCAATCCATGCTCAAAACATGCACGGCTGGTATACTTCCATCCACTCCTGTCTCTTCCTGGGCGCAGCACAACAGGAATGAGAAAGAGGGGGGAATGGGTGAATTAATTGGAGTGTGCCGCCCTCTAGTGGTGAGAATTGTGAGTCTCATACTGAGAACCTAGGTCAAGTACACACACTGTACATTTGACTTGAGGTGCATTAGATTTATCTCTGAGTTTGAGGCCAAAGTATCAGAGAGCTAACCGTCTTTTATCCATATCTGGGCAACATAACGCATGAAAGAAACATGAGACAACTTTAAAGGTTATGTACATTTATACAGTTTCACAAATACAGTACGTCATTAACAGTAATGTCACATGACACACAGACATTCAGATATGGAGCAACATAGAACCATTTGGGGGAGTCGATCGCCTTGTTGAGAGGGGTCAGGGAAGAATTTTTACAGCTCACTTATCTGGCCACCGGGTGATTACTGTTTTTTTGCTTCCCTCTGGAATATGTAGAGGTGGGTCGTATGCCCACCTCCCTTGTTCTCTGTAAAGCGCATTGTGTTGCCTCTGGGTATGAAATGCGCTATACAAATAAAGCTTTGATGGAGTAAGCTCCTGGAGTATGTTTGTCTACCAGCTAAGAACATTTATAAAGCAATAAATTACATTTTCAGAGTAAGAGAAGCTAAAAGCATCATAGGAGAGACATGGCAAATACTGGTGTGTGTTTGCTATGGCCCAGGCCTAAAGCCGGAAGTGGGCTGGTGTATGTCTGTGTGTACGTGTGTGTGACAGGAAGTCCAGGCAGCTCACTGAGCACAGTCGTGGGATACAGTGGAGATAGGACCCAAACACAGGCAGAGAATGTTCAGAGACTTTATTCATGAATGAAATCAGTACAAGCACAAGACATAACAAGTAACCCCAAACTGAACAAACCAAATGTTGAGGCCAATGGGGGTAGATGGTGATGGTCTAGATGACACGTCTTCACACACCCTGGTCCAGCATACCAGAGTTTAGTTCATCAGCACTGTAGCCAGGGTCCTTCCTCAGCATGTCCACGTATGTTGTCTTTCGAGCACCACGTGTGTCTTCACCATGCTTGTGTTCCCAGAGGACAAGGTTTGAAGTGATGAGGTCAGGAGGGCGTTTCCTATGGCTGGCTATCCTCAGTCTCCGCTGACGTATCTTTGTGGTCAGGAGAGGTAGATCAATGTAGAGGTCAACTTTGTTCATGTGTTGCATCCACCAGACGTCCTTGACCTGAAGAGGTAGGCATAGACCATGTGGTTGGTAGGTGGGTGGTTGGGTAGATCGGTGTTGGTCGGTCTGTCATCGTGGGGTTATTTGTTATGTATCGTGTCTTGAACGTCTTGTTTCCGGCCAGGCTGTTAGCAGGATGTGACCTTGGATTTTTCCTGGTTCAGAGCCGGTAGCCCATGTTCAAAGATTGCAAGCTTTCTTTTGAACGCTTGAACAAAGGGGCAACTCGCTCTGACAAGCGGGTCTTGGACACAATCAGGTGACATGTGCTGACGGGACTCTTCACTGCGAGCCACCTCCTTCAGCCTGTCCGGCAGCAGCATCCCAGTGATGCGGGCTATCAGGATGGCTCGTCTCCACAGCCCACGGATGCGCCTCCGACGGAGAGTCGGATCCGGACATCGCCTCCAGTGGGGCTTGGGTGATCGTGAAACGTCCGCGTCAGATTGTCCCTTTACCAGCACACCACTAGACGCCATGGGGGTGGTGATCGCGAATGGTGGTCTAACAGATGGAGCTGTGATAGAAGGGACTGGGTCCGATGGACCTGTTACAGACGGGGCTGTGTCAGGTGTCCTCTTCATAAGAGAGTCCGAGGTAGAAGTGGTCGCTCCTTCACAGACTTCTTCCCACTCCTTACAAATGAGCCTCCGACGCAGAGAGAGCTCCGGACCTCGCCTCCAGTGGGGCTCGGGTGATCGTGGAGTGTCCGGCTCAGATTGTCCCTTTAGCGCCACCCCACTAGATGCCATGGGGGTGGATAAGGCGCTAGCGGGGCTGTCTCCTCTACTGGTCCTGGTCATGGAAAGTGGTGGACTGACAGATGGAGCTGTGTCAGATGGAGCTGTGTCAGGAGCCCTCTTAACCATAGAGTCCGAGGTGGAAATGGCCGCCCTTTGAAAGACTCCCTCCCACTTCTTGCGAAAGAGTCTCTGACGCAGAGAGAGCTCCAGATCTCGTCTCCAGTGGGCCGTGGGCGATCGTGGAACGTCCAGCCCAGATTGTCCCTTTACCAACACACCACTACACACCTTGTTCGTGGATAGGTGGCTAGTGGGGCTGTGTCCTCTACTGGTCCTGGTCATGGAGAGTGTTGGACTGACAGATGGACCTGTGACAGACAGGGCTGTGTCAGGTGTCCTCTTCATCAGAGAGTCCGAAGTGCAAGTGTCCGTCCCTTGACAGATGTCTTCCCACTTCTTACGAATGAGCCTCTGACACCGAGAGAGCTCCAGATTGCATCTCCAGTGGGGCTCGGGTGATCGTGGAACGTCCGGCTCAGATTGTCCCTTTAGCGCCACCCCACTAGATGCCATGGGGGTGGATAAGGCGCTAGCGGGGCTGTCTCCTCTACTGGTCCTGGTCATGGAAAGTGGTGGACTGACAGATGGAGCTGTGACAGATGGAGCTGTGTCAGGAGCCCTCTTAACCATAGAGTCCGAGGTGGAAATGGCCGCCCCTTGAAAGACTCCCTCCCACTTCTTGCGAAAGAGCCTCCGACGCAGAGAGAACTTGGAGGAGGACGGGGCTGTGTAAAATGAACCGGTGACAGATGGGGCTGTGTCAAATGAACCGGTGACAGACGAGGCCGTGTCAAATGAGCCGGTGACAGACGGGGCATAGGAGTCAGAACCTCGATCATCTTGTCCTGGACAGTCCCAATGGCTCGCATGTATCTTCGCATGCAGTCCCAATGGCTCGCATGCACGCATGCACCGGGCTGTCACACTGTCCAGCTGGCGATTTCTCCATTTAAATAATAGCCAAAGCGCGATCAGGATCACATAGAGCGCAATAAAGCAACAGAGGAGTTTCACATCAAGATCCAGGAACGGGGTCTGAAAGGGCGTCGCCTCAGGACCTTGGTTTGCAGGTCTACATGAAACTGGCACCCTCTCTCGGGTTCTAAAAAGATCAATTATTCCACTAGCAAACATGTTGGCAAAGATAGATCTTTAGCAACATGTTCCTCTCATCGCAAACACCGCACTGAGGCTTGTCCACTTGTTACAGCAGGATATGTACCTTGCCGCTGTGACGTGTACACGTTACGCCGTAGTGCCCGTGATGTCACAGACCGGATATAATTCTATCCGGTCTGTGACATCACGGGCACTACGGCGTAACGTGTACACGTCACAGCGGCAACACTGACTTGACGGCTAGTCCAGGCGGCCAGCTAATTGAAATAAATGTATACTAGATTTAAATAGATTTAAGCTATTTTCTTTTTGCTTGAGACCCAACGATACCCCTTATACACCCCCACATTCAGAATGAAATAGGTGCGCTTAAAAGGCTGGTCGGAATCAGTCCGTTAAATCCAGTCGTTAATTGTCCACGTTTTCGATAGAGATGGATAGGCATATTGGCGAAATTAAATAAAGAGTAATCGCTCTCTATGAATCATTCATATTCAAGGGCGTGTTGTTATTTTGAAGACTACTCGTAGGCTAGCAGTAGGATTTGAAAGGAGCCCACGATAGAGGCGCGCTGCGCTCCTGACCCCCGAGTGCACAGCCCATGATCCGATGAGAGAGAGCGGTGTCGTGTGGCCGATTAAAGCCCCCCGGGTCCTGTTATTCTGTTCATAAAGTAGCCTACTTTGAGACACAACCTCAAAGTGCTGACAATACGGTTTGTCTTCTCGTTCCGTTAACATTAGGCCTACCTGAATAGCCGCGAACCCAACCAAAACATAGTTTTGATGAAGACCGTTTGGAGACCAGTGCTATGGATGTAGGAGCACCCTACTGTATACTATTGAAAATTACCCATTTCTCATTCATGTTGTAAATAACCCTTAGTGAGGACTATTTATTAAGTAGTTACTTCCTGCAAGCCTTTATTTTTCTTAGTGCTGTTTTTTGGTTTGTTCATATTATGAGACCTTTATTTTGGTAACCTTCTGTATTTGCTCCCTGTAACATTTTTGTTACCTGTAACCCATTAAGCACCTAGCTGGAACGGGAACAAGGTATTGTTTGTTGTGTGATTTGTTTCGATCTAACTGTTAAGAAGTATTTAATTCAATTGATGCATTTCTACCGCAATGGCATGCTGATGTTAGCTCCTGATGTTAGATGGAGTTGAAATGAATGGCTGTAACGCGACGGTAATGCGAGCTTTCTTATACACCAATTGATATGGTCTACCGTTTAAGTTTGTATGTTGTTAGAGCTCATTTTATTTCCATCATCTCTCCTGTAGCTCTTGTTTCTTGAGGAAACTGCAAGGAGGGCATTGTGTTCAATATAAGGACGGCTGAACAATAAAAGGCTTCTGGAAACATCAGTGCGCTTCACCGCATTATCTAGTAGGGTTCTACACTAAGAATGATTTCTGAAGTGTATTTCACTCAGAAAAGTATGGAACGTATGACTTGGAGAACACAATCCTGAGACATGCGGGCCTCACAGAAACATCCTGTCTTATCTCAGTTTAGGACCACATTTAGGATGTTTGCTATTACAGAAACCTGTTTACAATAACAATGTGCCCAATAGCAAAGTTTATCGTTGCTAAGCAACCTCATACCAGCTGATAGTTATGGTGCGTTCGTTTATAACTGGGAGGTGCAAATTGCGACTTAAGTTCATAAACAGATCTTGAATGCTGCTTTTTTGCAATGGATCAATCCTCTGTGTTCAGCTCAATCCTCTGTGTTCAGCTCAATCCGCTGTGTTCAGCTCAATCCGCTGTGTTCAGCTCAATCCGCTGGCTTCTTTTCACTGTTTAGTGACTGGATAATGTTTTCATTCTGTCCTTGGCTTGGGTGAGGGTTTCAGACTGTAGTAGGCTAGGGTTAGGGTTATAGGGTTAGGGCTAGGGTTAGGGTTAGGGTTATAGGGTGAGGGTTATAGGGTGAGGGTTAGGGTTATAGGGTTAGGGTGAAGGCTTGGGTGAGGGTTTCAGACTGTAGTAGGCTAGGGTTAGGGTTATAGGGTTATAGGGTTAGGGTTATAGGGTTAGGGTTATAGGGTTAGGGTTAGGGTTATAGGGCTAGGGTTATAGGGTTATAGGGTTATAGGGTTAGGGTTAGGGTTATAGGGTTAGGGTTATAGGGTTATAGGGTTAGGGCTTGGGTGAGGGTTTCAGACTGTAGTAGGCTGAGCAACTACTCACACTCTCCTGCACCACCATGACCTTCACACCATGACCTTCACACCATGACCTTTACACCATGACCTGCACTCCAGAGAATCTCCATTACTTAACCTAACCAACTCTGTTGCCCCTTCTCCTCTCCTCTGCTGTGTGCTGACCCCTATTTACCTGTGTTTGGTGACCCCTACCTACCCTTGTGTGTCGCTTACATCTCACCTCCTCATCTAATGACTTTCTTCCCTCGCTCCCTTTCTGTCTCTCTCTCTCGCCACTTTCTCTCTCCATCTCTCTCTCTCCATCTCTCTCTCTCCTTGCTCTTTCTGTCCGTCTCCTCCTCCTCCGTTCTGTTCTCCCTCCCTCCCTCCCTTCATCTCTCCTCTCGCTCTCTCTGTCCATCACCTCTATCTCCTATCCGTTTGTCCTCTCTCCATCAATCAATCTCTCCTTGCTCTCTCTGTCTGTCACCTCCTCTTCCTCCTCCTCCTCCCCCCACCCCTCCTCTCCTCCTCCATGACCCTCCGCCTCTCTCCCCCCCCCCACCCCTCCTCTCCTCCTCCATGACCCTCCGTCTCTCTCCCTCCTCCCCCCACCCCTCCTCTCCTCCTCCATGACCCTCTGTCTCTCTCCCCCCCCCACCCCTCCTCTCCTCCTCCATGACCCTCCGTCTCTCTCCCTCCTCCCCATCCCTCCTCTCCTCCTCCATGACCCTCCATCTCTCTCCTTCCCCCCCCCCACCCCTCCTCTCCTCCTCCATGACCCTCCGTCTCTCTCCCTCCCCCCCAGGTCGCAGCCATCGTGTTGAGCTCAATCCTCAGGAAGGAGATCTGGCGCTCCTCCTCCTCCTCCTCCTCCTCCTCCTCCTCCTCCGCCACCTACGTGCTCCTCTCCCCCCCCACCACCCCCTTCTCCCCCCCCGCCACCCCCTTCTCCCCCCCTGCCACCCCCTTCTCCCGCTCCGCCACCCCCTTTTCCCCCCTTGCCACCCCCTTCTCCCCCCACTGGCAACGTTTAATGCAAACTTGAATGGAGGTCCCCCGCCTCCTTTTCTTCTTCTCCTGCTGCTTTTAATGCTGCTTCACACAGGAAGTGTGGACCCACAAGGGATGTTTACTGTTAAGTAGTTGAGTGTGATTTGCATGGTCAGCTGGTGTGAACCAGAATAGTCTCAGGACTGTGTTCCATGTTTGTACCAGAAGGGCATCGTGTTTCTATGAATCCATTCCACAGGGGTCAGTAAATTGGCTGGCTTTGTGCATTTTACCTTCAATCATTTATTTTTGTATTGTATAGCCTAGCATGCTAGCTTCACTATGACGTTGGCATAACAGCTTCTGATGGCCACATAAAGAAGTGAACCTAGTTGTATTGCATTATAAATAAAAATGCATTTATTTCGGCCTTCCGGGAGTCCGTTTCTAAGAAGGGCCCGGCCGTGTGGCTACTGAGACGGGCCAGGGTGTCGTTACACTGAGAGAATCCCCTTCCTGCTCCCCAGAATGGCTGTTGAGTGAAGCGACAGGCCGGCAGCCTGTGGTAATAATCAAGGCTTTGGCTGCACAAGCAGTTGATCCCGAGGACCTCGAGTGCAGAGAGCTGCTTTTCTAGTGACCAAATGATGCCGAGAGACTCGCCAGTTTGCGTCATCTGACAAAAATAGCCGGTAGAGATTTTCCAAACGCTTGTTTGTACGTTTGTTACACTGTAATCCAAGTATTTCCGTCCTGTTACAAATGGCTGTATTCTAATGTTGTTCTACTGAGTATCTTGGCCAGTTGTTGAAAAAATAAACATTCTTAAGTGCTTCTTTTCTTTAACGCCGGCTCCTGTCTGTCTGTGATTGAATGAGAGGAAAAACACCACAGACCAATGTTGTGGATAAACTTTATTTTTCATATTTATTTTTTATTGTGCTCATGTATAGAAAAAAAGGCAAGGCAGATGGAGTATTATATGTACATTGATTAACCGAGTAACAAAAAGACGATCTGTAAACCATGCAGTCCCAGGATGAGGTCAGGTGTGTGATGTAGCAGCGATGCAGTCCCAGGATGAGAAGGTCAGAGGTCAGGTGTGTGATGTAGCAGCGATGCAGTCCCAGGATGAGAAGGTCAGAGGTCAGGTGTGTGATGTAGCAGTGATGCAGTCCCAGGATGAGAAGGTCAGGTGTTTGATGTAGCAGCGATGCAGTCCCAGGATGAGAAGGTCAGAGGTCAGGTGTGTGATGTAGCAGTGATGCAGTCCCAGGATGAGAAGGTCAGAGGTCAGGTGTGTGATGTAGCAGTGATGCAGTCCCAGGATGAGAAGGTCAGAGGTCAGGTGTGTGATGTAGCAGTGATGCAGTCCCAGGATGAGAAGGTCAGGTGTTTGATGTAGCAGTGATGCAGTCCCAGGATGAGAAGGTCAGAGGTCAGGTGTGTGATGTAGCAGTGATGCAGTCCCAGGATGAGAAGGTCAGGTGTGTGATGTAGCAGCGATGCAGTCCCAGGATGAGAAGGTCAGAGGTCAGGTGTGTGATGTAGCAGCGATGCAGTCCCAGGATGAGAAGGTCAGAGGTCAGGTGTGTGATGTAGCAGTGATGCAGTCCCTCTCGGCGGGAGAGCACAGGAAGTACACCTGAAGAACACAACACACTGTCCAGAGACCACCTGATGAGATGCATCACTTTACCATACAATAGTTGTTTATAGATTAGGACTGAGATGTATTATCTGAGAGGGTGTTGGTTGGAACCCCGGCTCTTCAATGAGCTTTGAGTTGAAGACGAGAGCTCCACAGAGGGCAGTTTGGCCTGGCAGGATGGAAGGGTGTAGCCAAACCAAGCCCTCCTCTCCAGCCTACACCACCTGGCAGCCCCCCTACCCACCTGGCAGTCCTCCTTCAGTCTATACCACCGGACAGTCCTCCTTCAGTCTATACCACCTGGCACCTCTGTGACAAGCTGACTGCTTTGAAAACAGTCTTTAATTGTGGCCTGTTCCCCACCATCTGATCAACTATAGAAGTTTGTGCCTAAAGCCTAGTTTTCTCAATCCATGCTCAAAACATGAACGGCTGGTATACTTCCATCCACTCCTGTCTCTTCCTGGGCGCAGCACAACAGGAATGAGAAAGAGGGGGGAATGGGTGAATTAATTGGAGTGTGACGCCCTCTAGTGGTGAGAATTGTGAGTCTCATACTGAGAACCTAGGTCAAGTACACACACTGTACATTTGACTTGAGGTGCGTTAGATTTATCTCTGAGTTTGAGGCCCAAGTATGAGAGAGCTAACCGTCTTTTATCCATATCTGGGCAACATAACGCATGAAAGAAACATGAGACAACTTTAAAGGTTATGTACATTTATACAGTTTCACAAATACAGTACGTCATTAACAGTAATGTCACATGACACACAGACATTCAGATATGGAGCAACATAGAACCATTTGGGGGAGTCGATCGCCTTGTTGAGAGGGGTCAGGGAAGAATTTTTACAGCTCACTTATCTGGCCACCGGGTGATTACTGTTTTTTTGCTTCCCTCTGGAATATGTAGAGGTGGGTCGTATGCCCACCTCCCTTGTTCTCTGTAAAGCGCATTGTGTTGCCTCTGGGTATGAAATGCGCTATACAAATAAAGCTTTGATGGAGCAAGCTCCTGGAGTATGTTTGTCTACCAGCTAAGAACATTTATAAAGCAATAAATTACATTTTCAGAGTAAGAGAAGCTAAAAGCATCATAGGAGAGACATGGCAAATACTGGTGTGTGTTTGCTATGGCCCAGGCCTAAAGCCGGAAGTGGGCTGGTGTATGTCTGTGTGTACGTGTGTGTGACAGGAAGTCCAGGCAGCTCACTGAGCACAGTCGTGGGATACAGTGGAGATAGGACCCAAACACAGGCAGAGAATGTTCAGAGACTTTATTCATGAATGAAATCAGTACAAGCACAAGACATAACAAGTAACCCCAAACTGAACAAACCAAATGTTGAGGCCAATGGGGGTAGATGGTGATGGTCTAGATGACACGTCTTCACACACCCTGGTCCAGCATACCAGAGTTTAGTTCATCAGCACTGTAGCCAGGGTCCTTCCTCAGCATGTCCACGTATGTTGTCTTTCGAGCACCACGTGTGTCTTCACCATGCTTGTGTTCCCAGAGGACAAGGTTTGAAGTGATGAGGTCAGGAGGGCGTTTCTTCAGGAGGTAGGCATAGACCATGTGGTTGGTAGGTGGGTGGTTGGGTAGATCGGTGTTGGTCGGTCTGTCATCGTGGGGTTATTTGTTATGTATTGTGTCTTGAACGTCTTGTTTCCGGCCAGGCTGTTAGCAGGATGTGACCTTGGATTTTTCCTGGTTCAGAGCCGGTAGCCCATGTTCAAAGATTGCAAGCTTTCTTTTGAACGCTTGAACAAAGGGGCAACTCGCTCTGACAAGCGGGTCTTGGACACAATCAGGTGACATGTGCTGACGGGACTCTTCACTGCGAGCCACCTCCTTCAGCCTGTCCGGCAGCAGCATCCCAGTGATGCGGGCTATCAGGATGGCTCGTCTCCACAGCCCACGGATGCGCCTCCGACGGAGAGTCAGATCCGGACATCGCCTCCAGTGGGGCTTGGGTGATCGTGAAACGTCCGCGTCAGATTGTCCCTTTACCAGCACACCACTAGACGCCATGGGGGTGGTGATCGCGAATGGTGGTCTAACAGATGGAGCTGTGATAGAAGGGACTGGGTCCGATGGACCTGTTACAGACGGGGCTGTGTCAGGTGTCCTCTTCATAAGAGAGTCCGAGGTAGAAGTGGTCGCTCCTTCACAGACTTCTTCCCACTCCTTACAAATGAGCCTCCGACGCAGAGAGAGCTCCGGACCTCGCCTCCAGTGGGGCTCGGGTGATCGTGGAGTGTCCGGCTCAGATTGTCCCTTTAGCGCCACCCCACTAGATGCCATGGGGGTGGATAAGGCGCTAGCGGGGCTGTCTCCTCTACTGGTCCTGGTCATGGAAAGTGGTGGACTGACAGATGGAGCTGTGTCAGATGGAGCTGTGTCAGGAGCCCTCTTAACCATAGAGTCCGAGGTGGAAATGGCCGCCCTTTGAAAGACTCCCTCCCACTTCTTGCGAAAGAGTCTCTGACGCAGAGAGAGCTCCAGATCTCGTCTCCAGTGGGCCGTGGGCGATCGTGGAACGTCCAGCCCAGATTGTCCCTTTACCAACACACCACTACACACCTTGTTCGTGGATAGGTGGCTAGTGGGGCTGTGTCCTCTACTGGTCCTGGTCATGGAGAGTGTTGGACTGACAGATGGACCTGTGACAGACAGGGCTGTGTCAGGTGTCCTCTTCATCAGAGAGTCCGAAGTGCAAGTGTCCGTCCCTTGACAGATGTCTTCCCACTTCTTACGAATGAGCCTCTGACACCGAGAGAGCTCCAGATTGCATCTCCAGTGGGGCTCGGGTGATCGTGGAACGTCCGGCTCAGATTGTCCCTTTAGCGCCACCCCACTAGATGCCATGGGGGTGGATAAGGCGCTAGCGGGGCTGTCTCCTCTACTGGTCCTGGTCATGGAAAGTGGTGGACTGACAGATGGAGCTGTGACAGATGGAGCTGTGTCAGGAGCCCTCTTAACCATAGAGTCCGAGGTGGAAATGGCCGCCCCTTGAAAGACTCTCTCCCACTTCTTGCGAAAGAGCCTCCGACGCAGAGAGAACTTGGAGGAGGACGGGGCTGTGTAAAATGAACCGGTGACAGACGGGGCTGTGTCAAATGAACCGGTGACAGACGAGGCCGTGTCAAATGAGCCGGTGACAGACGGGGCATAGGAGTCAGAACCTCGATCATCTTGTCCTGGACAGTCCCAATGGCTCGCATGTATCTTCGCATGCAGTCCCAATGGCTCGCATGCACGCATGCACCGGGCTGTCACACTGTCCAGCTGGCGATTTCTCCATTTAAATAATAGCCAAAGCGCGATCAGGATCACATAGAGCGCAATAAAGCAACAGAGGAGTTTCACATCAAGATCCAGGAACGGGGTCTGAAAGGGCGTCGCCTCAGGACCTTGGTTTGCAGGTCTACATGAAACTGGCACCCTCTCTCGGGTTCTAAAAAGATCAATTATTCCACTAGCAAACATGTTGGCAAAGATAGATCTTTAGCAACATGTTCCTCTCATCGCAAACACCGCACTGAGGCTTGTCCACTTGTTACAGCAGGATATGTACCTTGCCGCTGTGACGTGTACACGTTACGCCGTAGTGCCCGTGATGTCACAGACCGGATATAATTCTATCCGGTCTGTGACATCACGGGCACTACGGCGTAACGTGTACACGTCACAGCGGCAACACTGACTTGACGGCTAGTCCAGGCGGCCAGCTAATTGAAATAAATGTATACTAGATTTAAATAGATTTAAGCTATTTTCTTTTTGCTTGAGACCCAACGATACCCCTTATACACCCCCACATTCAGAATTAAATAGGTGCGCTTAAAAGGCTGGTCGGAATCAGTCCGTTAAATCCAGTCGTTAATTGTCCACGTTTTCGATAGAGATGGATAGCCTAGGCATATTGGCGAAATTAAATAAAGAGTAATCGCTCTCTATGAATCATTCATATTCAAGGGCGTGTTGTTATTTTGAAGACTACTCGTAGGCTAGCAGTAGGATTTGAAAGGAGCCCAAGACAGAGGCGCGCTGCGCTCCTGACCCCCGAGTGCACAGCCCATGATCCGATGAGAGAGAGCGGTGTCGTGTGGCCGATTAAAGCCCCCCGGGTCCTGTTATTCTGTTCATAAAGTAGCCTACTTTGAGACACAACCTCAAAGTGCTGACAATACGGTTTGTCTTCTCGTTCCGTTAACATTAGGCCTACCTCAGTCCCTGAATAGCCGCGAACCCAACCAAAACATAGTTTTGATGAAGACCGTTTGGAGACCAGTGCTATGGATGTAGGAGCACCCTACTGTATACTATTGAAAATTACCCATTTCTCATTCATGTTGTAAATAACCCTTAGTGAGGACTATTTATTAAGTAGTTACTTCCTGCAAGCCTTTATTTTTCTTAGTGCGGTTTTTTGGTTTGTTCATATTATGAGACCTTTATTTTGGTAAACTAACCTTCTGTATTTGCTCCCTGTAACATTTTTGTTACCTGTAACCCATTAAGCACCTAGCTGGAACGGGAACAAGGTATTGTTTGTTGTGTGATTTGTTTCGATCTAACTGTTAAGAAGTATTTAATTCAATTGATGCATTTCTACTGCAATGGCATGCTGATGTTAGCTCCTGATGTTAGATGTAGTTGAAATGAATGGCTGTAACGCGACGGTAATGCGAGCTTTCTTATACACCAATTGATATGGTCTACCGTTTAAGTTTGTATGTTGTTAGAGCTCATTTTATTTCCATCATCTCTCCTGTAGCTCTTGTTTCTTGAGGAAACTGCAAGGAAGGCATTGTGTTCAATATAAGGACGGCTGAACAATAAAAGGCTTCTAGAAACATCAGTGCGCTTCACCGCATTATCTAGTAGGGTTCGCTACACTAAGAATGATTTCTGAAGTGTATTTCACTCAGAAAAGTATGGAACGTATGACTTGGAGAACACAATCCTGAGACATGCGGGCCTCACAGAAACCTCCTGTCTTATCTCAGTTTAGGACCACATTTAGGATGTTTGCTATTACAGAAACCTGTTTACAATAACAATGTGCCCAATAGCAATGTTTATCGTTGCTAAGCAACCTCATACCAGCTGATAGTTATGGTGCATTCGTTTATAACTGGGAGGTGCAAATTGCGACTTAAGTTCATAAACAGATCTTGAATGTTGCTTTTTTGCAATGGATCAATCCTCTGTGTTCAGCTCAATCCGCTGTGTTCAGCTCAATCCGCTGGCTTCTTTTCACTGTTTAGTGACTGGATAATGTTTTCATTCTGTCCTTGGCTTGGGTGAGGGTTTCAGACTGTAGTAGGCTAGGGTTAGGGTTATAGGGTTAGGGCTAGGGTTAGGGTTATAGGGTGAGGGTTATAGGGTGAGGGTTAGGGTTATAGGGTTAGGGTGAGGGCTTGGGTGAGGGTTTCAGACTGTAGTAGGCTAGGGTTAGGGTTATAGGGTTATAGGGTTATAGGGTTATAGGGTTAGGGTTATAGGGTTATAGGGTTATAGGGTTAGGGTTAGGGTTATAGGGCTAGGGTTATAGGGTTATAGGGTTAGGGTTATAGGGTTAGGGTTATAGGGTTATAGGGTTAGGGCTTGGGTGAGGGTTTCAGACTGAAGTAGGCTGAGCAACTACTCACACTCTCCTGCACCACCATGACCTTCACACCATGACCTTCACACCATGACCTTCACACCATGACCTTTACACCATGACCTGCACTCCAGAGAATCTCCATTACTTAACCTAACCAACTCTGTTGCCCCTTCTCCTCTCCTCTGCTGTGTGCTGACCCCTATTTACCTGTGTGTGGTGACCCCTACCTACCCATGTGTGTCGCTTACATCTCATCTCATCTAATGACTTTCTTCCCTCTCTCCCTTTCTGTCTCTCTCTCTCTCGCCACTTTCTCTCTCCATCTCTCTCTCTCCATCTCTCTCTCTCTCCTTGCTCTTTCTGTCCGTCTCCTCCTCCTCCGTTCTGTTCTCCCTCCCTCCCTTCATCTCTCCTCTCGCTCTCTCTGTCCATCACCTCTATCTCCTATCCGTTTGTCCTCTCTCCATCAATCAATCTCTCCTTGCTCTCTCTGTCTGTCACCTCCTCTTCCTCCTCCTCCTCCCCCCACCCCTCCTCTCCTCCTCCATGACCCTCCGTCTCTCTCCCTCCTCCCCCCACCCCTCCTCTCCTCCTCCATGACCCTCTGTCTCTCTCCCCCCCCCCACCCCTCCTCTCCTCCTCCATGACCCTCCGTCTCTCTCCCTCCTCCCCATCCCTCCTCTCCTCCTCCATGACCCTCCATCTCTCTCCTTCCCCCCCCCACCCCTCCTCTCCTCCTCCATGACCCTCCGTCTCTCTCCCTCCCCCCCAGGTCGCAGCCATCGTGTTGAGCTCAATCCTCAGGAAGGAGATCTGGCGCTCCTCCTCCTCCTCCTCCGCCACCTACGTGCTCCTCTCCCCCCCCAGCACCCCCTTCTCCCCCCCCCGCCACCCCCTTCTCCCCCCCTGCCACCCCCTTCTCCCGCCCCGCCACCCCCTTTTCCCCCCTTGCCACCCCCTTCTCCCCCCACTGGCAACGTTTAATGCAAACTTGAATGGAGGTCCCCCGCCTCCTTTTCTTCTTCTCCTGCTGCTTTTAATGCTGCTTCACATTATGATGTTTACTGTTAAGTAGTTGAGTGTGATTTGCATGGTCAGCTGGTGTGAACCAGAATAGTCTCAGGACTGTGTTCCATGTTCGTACCAGAAGGGCATCGTGTTTCTATGAATCCATTCCACAGGGGTCAGTAAATTGGCTGGCTTTGTGCATTTTACCTTCAATCATTTATTTTTGTATTGTATAGCCTAGCATGCTAGCTTCACTATGACGTTGGCATAACAGCTTCTGATGGCCACATAAAGAAGTGAACCTAGTTGTATTGCATTATAAATAAAAATGCATTTATTTCGGCCTTCCGGGAGTCCGTTTCTAAGAAGGGCCCGGCCGTGTGGCTACTGAGACGGGCCAGGGTGTCGTTACACTGAGAGAATCCCCTTCCTGCTCCCCAGAATGGCTGTTGAGTGAAGCGACAGGCCGGCAGCCTGTGGTAATAATCAAGGCTTTGGCTGCACAAGCAGTTGATCCCGAGGACCTCGAGTGCAGAGAGCTGCTTTTCTAGTGACCAAATGATGCCGAGAGACTCGCCAGTTTGCGTCATCTGACAAAAATAGCTGGTAGAGATTTTCCAAACGCTTGTTTGTACGTTTGTTACACTGTAATCCAAGTATTTCCGTTCTGTTACAAATGGCTGTATTCTAATGTTGTTCTACTGAGTATCTTGGCCAGTTGTTGAAAAAATAAACATTCTTAAGTGCTTCTTTTCTTTAACGCCGGCTCCTGTCTGTCTGTGATTGAATGAGAGGAAAAACACCACAGACCAATGTTGTGGATAAACTTTATTTTTCATATTTATTTTTTATTGTGCTCATGTATAGAAAAAAAGGCAAGGCAGATGGAGTATTATATGTACATTGATTAACCGAGTAACAAAAAGACGATCTGTAAACCATGCAGTCCCAGGATGAGGTCAGGTGTGTGATGTAGCAGCGATGCAGTCCCAGGATGAGAAGGTCAGAGGTCAGGTGTGTGATGTAGCAGCTATGCAGTCCCAGGATGAGAAGGTCAGGTGTGTGATGTAGCAGCAATGCAGTCCCAGGATGAGAAGGTCAGGTGTGTGATGTAGCAGTGATGCAGTCCCAGGATGAGAAGGTCAGAGGTCAGGTGTGTGATGTAGCAGTGATGCAGTCCCAGGATGAGAAGGTCAGGTGTGTGATGTAGCAGTGATGCAGTCCCAGGATGAGAAGGTCAGAGGTCAGGTGTGTGATGTAGCAGTGATGCAGTCCCAGGATGAGAAGGTCAGGTGTTTGATGTAGCAGTGATGCAGTCCCAGGATGAGAAGGTGAGAGGTCAGGTGTGTGATGTAGCAGTGATGCAGTCCCAGGATGAGAAGGTCAGGTGTGTGATGTAGCAGCGATGCAGTCCCAGGATGAGAAGGTCAGAGGTCAGGTGTGTGATGTAGCAGCGATGCAGTCCCAGGATGAGAAGGTCAGAGGTCAGGTGTGTGATGTAGCAGCGATGCAGTCCCAGGATGAGAAGGTCAGAGGTCAGGTGTGTGATGTAGCAGTGATGCAGTCCATCTCGGCGGGAGAGCACAGGAAGTACACCTGAAGAACACAACACACTGTCCAGAGACCACCTGATGAGATGCATCACTATACCATACAATAGTTGTTTATAGATTAGGACTGAGATGTATTATCTGAGAGGGTGTTGGTTGGAACCCCGGCTCTTCAATGAGCTTTGAGTTGAAGACGAGAGCTCCACAGAGGGCAGTTTGGCCTGGCAGGATGGAAGGTTTTGTAGCCAAACCAAGCCCTCCTCTCCAGCCTACACCACCTGGCAGCCCCCCTCACCACCTGGCAGTCCTCCTTCAGTCTATACCACCGGACAGTCCTCCTTCAGTCTATACCACCTGGCACCTCTGTGACAAGCTGACTGCTTTGAAAACAGTCTTTAATTGTGGCCTGTTCCCCACCATCTTATCAACTATAGAAGTTTGTGCCTAAAGCCTAGTTTTCTCAATCCATGCTCAAAACATGCACGGCTGGTATACTTCCATCCACTCCTGTCTCTTCCTGGGCGCAGCACAACAGGAATGAGAAAGAGGGGGGAATGGGTGAATTAATTGGAGTGTGACGCCCTCTAGTGGTGAGAATTGTGAGTCTCATACTGAGAACCTAGGTCAAGTACACACACTGTACATTTGACTTGAGGTGCATTAGATTTATCTCTGAGTTTGAGGCCCAAGTATGAGAGAGCTAACCGTCTTTTATCCATATCTGGGCAACATAACGCATGAAAGAAACATGAGACAACTTTAAAGGTTATGTACATTTATACAGTTTCACAAATACAGTATGTCATTAACAGTAATGTCACATGACACACAGACATTCAGATATGGAGCAACATAGAACCATTTGGGGGAGTCGATCGCCTTGTTGAGAGGGGTCAGGGAATAATTTTTACAGCTCACTTATCTGGCCACCGGGTGATTACTGTTTTTTTGCTTCCCTCTGGAATATGTAGAGAGTGGGTCGTATGCCCACCTCCCTTGTTCTCTGTAAAGCGCATTGTGTTGCCTCTGGGTATGAAATGCGCTATACAAATAAAGCTTTGATGGAGCAAGCTCCTGGAGTATGTTTGTCTACCAGCTAAGAACATTTATAAAGCAATAAATTACATTTTCAGAGTAAGAGAAGCTAAAAGCATCATAGGAGAGACATGGCAAATACTGGTGTGTGTTTGCTATGGCCCAGGCCTAAAGCCAGAAGTGGGCTGGTGTATGTCTGTGTGTACGTGTGTGTGACAGGAAGTCCAGGCAGCTCACTGAGCACAGTCGTTGGATACAGTGGAGATAGGACCCAAACACAGGCAGAGAATGTTCAGAGACTTTATTCATGAATGAAATCAGTACAAGCACAAGACATAACAAGTAACCCCAAACTGAACAAACCAAATGTTGAGGCCAATGGGGGTAGATGGTGATGGTCTAGATGACACGTCTTCACACACCCTGGTCCAGCATACCAGAGTTTAGTTCATCAGCACTGTAGCCAGGGTCCTTCCTCAGCATGTCCACGTATGTTGTCTTTCGAGCACCACGTGTGTCTTCACCATGCTTGTGTTCCCAGAGGACAAGGTTTGAAGTGATGAGGTCAGGAGGGCGTTTCCTATGGCTGGCTATCCTCAGTCTCCGCTGACGTATCTTTGTGGTCAGGAGAGGTAGATCAATGTAGAGGTCAACTTTGTTCATGTGTTGCATCCACCAGACGTCCTTGACCTGAAGAGGTAGGCATAGACCATGTGGTTGGTAGGTGGGTGGTTGGGTAGATCGGTGTTGGTCGGTCTGTCATCGTGGGGTTATTTGTTATGTATTGTGTCTTGAACGTCTTGTTTCCGGCCAGGCTGTTAGCAGGATGTGACCTTGGATTTTTCCTGGTTCAGAGCCGGTAGCCCATGTTCAAAGATTGCAAGCTTTCTTTTGAACGCTTGAACAAAGGGGCAACTCGCTCTGACAAGCGGGTCTTGGACACAATCAGGTGACATGTGCTGACGGGACTCTTCACTGCGAGCCACCTCCTTCAGCCTGTCCGGCAGCAGCATCCCAGTGATGCGGGCTATCAGGATGGCTCGTCTCCACAGCCCACGGATGCGCCTCCGACGGAGAGTCGGATCCGGACATCGCCTCCAGTGGGGCTTGGGTGATCGTGAAACGTCCGCGTCAGATTGTCCCTTTACCAGCACACCACTAGACGCCATGGGGGTGGTGATCGCGAATGGTGGTCTAACAGATGGAGCTGTGATAGAAGGGACTGGGTCCGATGGACCTGTTACAGACGGGGCTGTGTCAGGTGTCCTCTTCATAAGAGAGTCCGAGGTAGAAGTGGTCGCTCCTTCACAGACTTCTTCCCACTCCTTACAAATGAGCCTCCGACGCAGAGAGAGCTCCGGACCTCGCCTCCAGTGGGGCTCGGGTGATCGTGGAGTGTCCGGCTCAGATTGTCCCTTTAGCGCCACCCCACTAGATGCCATGGGGGTGGATAAGGCGCTAGCGGGGCTGTCTCCTCTACTGGTCCTGGTCATGGAAAGTGGTGGACTGACAGATGGAGCTGTGTCAGATGGAGCTGTGTCAGGAGCCCTCTTAACCATAGAGTCCGAGGTGGAAATGGCCGCCCTTTGAAAGACTCCCTCCCACTTCTTGCGAAAGAGTCTCTGACGCAGAGAGAGCTCCAGATCTCGTCTCCAGTGGGCCGTGGGCGATCGTGGAACGTCCAGCCCAGATTGTCCCTTTACCAACACACCACTACACACCTTGTTCGTGGATAGGTGGCTAGTGGGGCTGTGTCCTCTACTGGTCCTGGTCATGGAGAGTGTTGGACTGACAGATGGACCTGTGACAGACAGGGCTGTGTCAGGTGTCCTCTTCATCAGAGAGTCCGAAGTGCAAGTGTCCGTCCCTTGACAGATGTCTTCCCACTTCTTACGAATGAGCCTCTGACACCGAGAGAGCTCCAGATTGCATCTCCAGTGGGGCTCGGGTGATCGTGGAACGTCCGGCTCAGATTGTCCCTTTAGCGCCACCCCACTAGATGCCATGGGGGTGGATAAGGCGCTAGCGGGGCTGTCTCCTCTACTGGTCCTGGTCATGGAAAGTGGTGGACTGACAGATGGAGCTGTGACAGATGGAGCTGTGTCAGGAGCCCTCTTAACCATAGAGTCCGAGGTGGAAATGGCCGCCCCTTGAAAGACTCCCTCCCACTTCTTGCGAAAGAGCCTCCGACGCAGAGAGAACTTGGAGGAGGACGGGGCTGTGTAAAATGAACCGGTGACAGACGGGGCTGTGTCAAATGAACCGGTGACAGACGAGGCCGTGTCAAATGAGCCGGTGACAGACGGGGCATAGGAGTCAGAACCTCGATCATCTTGTCCTGGACAGTCCCAATGGCTCGCATGTATCTTCGCATGCAGTCCCAATGGCTCGCATGCACGCATGCACCGGGCTGTCACACTGTCCAGCTGGCGATTTCTCCATTTAAATAATAGCCAAAGCGCGATCAGGATCACATAGAGCGCAATAAAGCAACAGAGGAGTTTCACATCAAGATCCAGGAACGGGGTCTGAAAGGGCGTCGCCTCAGGACCTTGGTTTGCAGGTCTACATGAAACTGGCACCCTCTCTCGGGTTCTAAAAAGATCAATTATTCCACTAGCAAACATGTTGGCAAAGATAGATCTTTAGCAACATGTTCCTCTCATCGCAAACACCGCACTGAGGCTTGTCCACTTGTTACAGCAGGATATGTACCTTGCCGCTGTGACGTGTACACGTTACGCCGTAGTGCCCGTGATGTCACAGACCGGATATAATTCTATCCGGTCTGTGACATCACGGGCACTACGGCGTAACGTGTACACGTCACAGCGGCAACACTGACTTGACGGCTAGTCCAGGCGGCCAGCTAATTGAAATAAATGTATACTAGATTTAAATAGATTTAAGCTATTTTCTTTTTGCTTGAGACCCAACGATACCCCTTATACACCCCCACATTCAGAATTAAATAGGTGCGCTTAAAAGGCTGGTCGGAATCAGTCCGTTAAATCCAGTCGTTAATTGTCCACGTTTTCGATAGAGATGGATAGCCTAGGCATATTGGCGAAATTAAATAAAGAGTAATCGCTCTCTATGAATCATTCATATTCAAGGGCGTGTTGTTATTTTGAAGACTACTCGTAGGCTAGCAGTAGGATTTGAAAGGAGCCCAAGACAGAGGCGCGCTGCGCTCCTGACCCCCGAGTGCACAGCCCATGATCCGATGAGAGAGAGCGGTGTCGTGTGGCCGATTAAAGCCCCCCGGGTCCTGTTATTCTGTTCATAAAGTAGCCTACTTTGAGACACAACCTCAAAGTGCTGACAATACGGTTTGTCTTCTCGTTCCGTTAACATTAGGCCTACCTCAGTCCCTGAATAGCCGCGAACCCAACCAAAACATAGTTTTGATGAAGACCGTTTGGAGACCAGTGCTATGGATGTAGGAGCACCCTACTGTATACTATTGAAAATTACCCATTTCTCATTCATGTTGTAAATAACCCTTAGTGAGGACTATTTATTAAGTAGTTACTTCCTGCAAGCCTTTATTTTTCTTAGTGCGGTTTTTTGGTTTGTTCATATTATGAGACCTTTATTTTGGTAAACTAACCTTCTGTATTTGCTCCCTGTAACATTTTTGTTACCTGTAACCCATTAAGCACCTAGCTGGAACGGGAACAAGGTATTGTTTGTTGTGTGATTTGTTTCGATCTAACTGTTAAGAAGTATTTAATTCAATTGATGCATTTCTACTGCAATGGCATGCTGATGTTAGCTCCTGATGTTAGATGTAGTTGAAATGAATGGCTGTAACGCGACGGTAATGCGAGCTTTCTTATACACCAATTGATATGGTCTACCGTTTAAGTTTGTATGTTGTTAGAGCTCATTTTATTTCCATCATCTCTCCTGTAGCTCTTGTTTCTTGAGGAAACTGCAAGGAAGGCATTGTGTTCAATATAAGGACGGCTGAACAATAAAAGGCTTCTAGAAACATCAGTGCGCTTCACCGCATTATCTAGTAGGGTTCGCTACACTAAGAATGATTTCTGAAGTGTATTTCACTCAGAAAAGTATGGAACGTATGACTTGGAGAACACAATCCTGAGACATGCGGGCCTCACAGAAACCTCCTGTCTTATCTCAGTTTAGGACCACATTTAGGATGTTTGCTATTACAGAAACCTGTTTACAATAACAATGTGCCCAATAGCAATGTTTATCGTTGCTAAGCAACCTCATACCAGCTGATAGTTATGGTGCATTCGTTTATAACTGGGAGGTGCAAATTGCGACTTAAGTTCATAAACAGATCTTGAATGTTGCTTTTTTGCAATGGATCAATCCTCTGTGTTCAGCTCAATCCGCTGTGTTCAGCTCAATCCGCTGGCTTCTTTTCACTGTTTAGTGACTGGATAATGTTTTCATTCTGTCCTTGGCTTGGGTGAGGGTTTCAGACTGTAGTAGGCTAGGGTTAGGGTTATAGGGTTAGGGCTAGGGTTAGGGTTATAGGGTGAGGGTTATAGGGTGAGGGTTAGGGTTATAGGGTTAGGGTGAGGGCTTGGGTGAGGGTTTCAGACTGTAGTAGGCTAGGGTTAGGGTTATAGGGTTATAGGGTTATAGGGTTATAGGGTTAGGGTTATAGGGTTATAGGGTTAGGGTTAGGGTTATAGGGCTAGGGTTATAGGGTTATAGGGTTATAGGGTTAGGGTTATAGGGTTAGGGTTATAGGGTTATAGGGTTAGGGCTTGGGTGAGGGTTTCAGACTGAAGTAGGCTGAGCAACTACTCACACTCTCCTGCACCACCATGACCTTCACACCATGACCTTCACACCATGACCTTCACACCATGACCTTTACACCATGACCTGCACTCCAGAGAATCTCCATTACTTAACCTAACCAACTCTGTTGCCCCTTCTCCTCTCCTCTGCTGTGTGCTGACCCCTATTTACCTGTGTGTGGTGACCCCTACCTACCCATGTGTGTCGCTTACATCTCATCTCATCTAATGACTTTCTTCCCTCTCTCCCTTTCTGTCTCTCTCTCTCGCCACTTTCTCTCTCCATCTCTCTCTCTCCATCTCTCTCTCTCTCCTTGCTCTTTCTGTCCGTCTCCTCCTCCTCCGTTCTGTTCTCCCTCCCTCCCTTCATCTCTCCTCTCGCTCTCTCTGTCCATCACCTCTATCTCCTATCCGTTTGTCCTCTCTCCATCAATCAATCTCTCCTTGCTCTCTCTGTCTGTCACCTCCTCTTCCTCCTCCTCCTCCCCCCACCCCTCCTCTCCTCCTCCATGACCCTCCGTCTCTCTCCCTCCTCCCCCCACCCCTCCTCTCCTCCTCCATGACCCTCTGTCTCTCTCCCCCCCCCCACCCCTCCTCTCCTCCTCCATGACCCTCCGTCTCTCTCCCTCCTCCCCATCCCTCCTCTCCTCCTCCATGACCCTCCATCTCTCTCCTTCCCCCCCCCACCCCTCCTCTCCTCCTCCATGACCCTCCGTCTCTCTCCCTCCCCCCCAGGTCGCAGCCATCGTGTTGAGCTCAATCCTCAGGAAGGAGATCTGGCGCTCCTCCTCCTCCTCCTCCGCCACCTACGTGCTCCTCTCCCCCCCCAGCACCCCCTTCTCCCCCCCCCGCCACCCCCTTCTCCCCCCCTGCCACCCCCTTCTCCCGCCCCGCCACCCCCTTTTCCCCCCTTGCCACCCCCTTCTCCCCCCACTGGCAACGTTTAATGCAAACTTGAATGGAGGTCCCCCGCCTCCTTTTCTTCTTCTCCTGCTGCTTTTAATGCTGCTTCACATTATGATGTTTACTGTTAAGTAGTTGAGTGTGATTTGCATGGTCAGCTGGTGTGAACCAGAATAGTCTCAGGACTGTGTTCCATGTTCGTACCAGAAGGGCATCGTGTTTCTATGAATCCATTCCACAGGGGTCAGTAAATTGGCTGGCTTTGTGCATTTTACCTTCAATCATTTATTTTTGTATTGTATAGCCTAGCATGCTAGCTTCACTATGACGTTGGCATAACAGCTTCTGATGGCCACATAAAGAAGTGAACCTAGTTGTATTGCATTATAAATAAAAATGCATTTATTTCGGCCTTCCGGGAGTCCGTTTCTAAGAAGGGCCCGGCCGTGTGGCTACTGAGACGGGCCAGGGTGTCGTTACACTGAGAGAATCCCCTTCCTGCTCCCCAGAATGGCTGTTGAGTGAAGCGACAGGCCGGCAGCCTGTGGTAATAATCAAGGCTTTGGCTGCACAAGCAGTTGATCCCGAGGACCTCGAGTGCAGAGAGCTGCTTTTCTAGTGACCAAATGATGCCGAGAGACTCGCCAGTTTGCGTCATCTGACAAAAATAGCTGGTAGAGATTTTCCAAACGCTTGTTTGTACGTTTGTTACACTGTAATCCAAGTATTTCCGTTCTGTTACAAATGGCTGTATTCTAATGTTGTTCTACTGAGTATCTTGGCCAGTTGTTGAAAAAATAAACATTCTTAAGTGCTTCTTTTCTTTAACGCCGGCTCCTGTCTGTCTGTGATTGAATGAGAGGAAAAACACCACAGACCAATGTTGTGGATAAACTTTATTTTTCATATTTATTTTTTATTGTGCTCATGTATAGAAAAAAAGGCAAGGCAGATGGAGTATTATATGTACATTGATTAACCGAGTAACAAAAAGACGATCTGTAAACCATGCAGTCCCAGGATGAGGTCAGGTGTGTGATGTAGCAGCGATGCAGTCCCAGGATGAGAAGGTCAGAGGTCAGGTGTGTGATGTAGCAGCTATGCAGTCCCAGGATGAGAAGGTCAGGTGTGTGATGTAGCAGCAATGCAGTCCCAGGATGAGAAGGTCAGGTGTGTGATGTAGCAGTGATGCAGTCCCAGGATGAGAAGGTCAGAGGTCAGGTGTGTGATGTAGCAGTGATGCAGTCCCAGGATGAGAAGGTCAGGTGTGTGATGTAGCAGTGATGCAGTCCCAGGATGAGAAGGTCAGAGGTCAGGTGTGTGATGTAGCAGTGATGCAGTCCCAGGATGAGAAGGTCAGGTGTGTGATGTAGCAGTGATGCAGTCCCAGGATGAGAAGGTGAGAGGTCAGGTGTGTGATGTAGCAGTGATGCAGTCCCAGGATGAGAAGGTCAGGTGTGTGATGTAGCAGCGATGCAGTCCCAGGATGAGAAGGTCAGAGGTCAGGTGTGTGATGTAGCAGCGATGCAGTCCCAGGATGAGAAGGTCAGAGGTCAGGTGTGTGATGTAGCAGCGATGCAGTCCCAGGATGAGAAGGTCAGAGGTCAGGTGTGTGATGTAGCAGTGATGCAGTCCATCTCGGCGGGAGAGCACAGGAAGTACACCTGAAGAACACAACACACTGTCCAGAGACCACCTGATGAGATGCATCACTATACCATACAATAGTTGTTTATAGATTAGGACTGAGATGTATTATCTGAGAGGGTGTTGGTTGGAACCCCGGCTCTTCAATGAGCTTTGAGTTGAAGACGAGAGCTCCACAGAGGGCAGTTTGGCCTGGCAGGATGGAAGGTTTTGTAGCCAAACCAAGCCCTCCTCTCCAGCCTACACCACCTGGCAGCCCCCCTCACCACCTGGCAGTCCTCCTTCAGTCTATACCACCGGACAGTCCTCCTTCAGTCTATACCACCTGGCACCTCTGTGACAAGCTGACTGCTTTGAAAACAGTCTTTAATTGTGGCCTGTTCCCCACCATCTTATCAACTATAGAAGTTTGTGCCTAAAGCCTAGTTTTCTCAATCCATGCTCAAAACATGCACGGCTGGTATACTTCCATCCACTCCTGTCTCTTCCTGGGCGCAGCACAACAGGAATGAGAAAGAGGGGGGAATGGGTGAATTAATTGGAGTGTGACGCCCTCTAGTGGTGAGAATTGTGAGTCTCATACTGAGAACCTAGGTCAAGTACACACACTGTACATTTGACTTGAGGTGCATTAGATTTATCTCTGAGTTTGAGGCCCAAGTATGAGAGAGCTAACCGTCTTTTATCCATATCTGGGCAACATAACGCATGAAAGAAACATGAGACAACTTTAAAGGTTATGTACATTTATACAGTTTCACAAATACAGTATGTCATTAACAGTAATGTCACATGACACACAGACATTCAGATATGGAGCAACATAGAACCATTTGGGGGAGTCGATCGCCTTGTTGAGAGGGGTCAGGGAATAATTTTTACAGCTCACTTATCTGGCCACCGGGTGATTACTGTTTTTTTGCTTCCCTCTGGAATATGTAGAGAGTGGGTCATATGCCCACCTCCCTTGTTCTCTGTAAAGCGCATTGTGTTGCCTCTGGGTATGAAATGCGCTATACAAATAAAGCTTTGATGGAGCAAGCTCCTGGAGTATGTTTGTCTACCAGCTAAGAACATTTATAAAGCAATAAATTACATTTTCAGAGTAAGAGAAGCTAAAAGCATCATAGGAGAGACATGGCAAATACTGGTGTGTGTTTGCTATGGCCCAGGCCTAAAGCCAGAAGTGGGCTGGTGTATGTCTGTGTGTACGTGTGTGTGACAGGAAGTCCAGGCAGCTCACTGAGCACAGTCGTGGGATACAGTGGAGATAGGACCCAAACACAGGCAGAGAATGTTCAGAGACTTTATTCATGAATGAAATCAGTACAAGCACAAGACATAACAAGTAACCCCAAACTGAACAAACCAAATGTTGAGGCCAATGGGGGTAGATGGTGATGGTCTAGATGACACGTCTTCACACACCCTGGTCCAGCATACCAGAGTTTAGTTCATCAGCACTGTAGCCAGGGTCCTTCCTCAGCATGTCCACGTATGTTGTCTTTCGAGCACCACGTGTGTCTTCACCATGCTTGTGTTCCCAGAGGACAAGGTTTGAAGTGATGAGGTCAGGAGGGCGTTTCCTATGGCTGGCTATCCTCAGTCTCCGCTGACGTATCTTTGTGGTCAGGAGAGGTAGATCAATGTAGAGGTCAACTTTGTTCATGTGTTGCATCCACCAGACGTCCTTGACCTGAAGAGGTAGGCATAGACCATGTGGTTGGTAGGTGGGTGGTTGGGTAGATCGGTGTTGGTCGGTCTGTCATCGTGGGGTTATTTGTTATGTATTGTGTCTTGAACGTCTTGTTTCCGGCCAGGCTGTTAGCAGGATGTGACCTTGGATTTTTCCTGGTTCAGAGCCGGTAGCCCATGTTCAAAGATTGCAAGCTTTCTTTTGAACGCTTGAACAAAGGGGCAACTCGCTCTGACAAGCGGGTCTTGGACACAATCAGGTGACATGTGCTGACGGGACTCTTCACTGCGAGCCACCTCCTTCAGCCTGTCCGGCAGCAGCATCCCAGTGATGCGGGCTATCAGGATGGCTCGTCTCCACAGCCCACGGATGCGCCTCCGACGGAGAGTCGGATCCGGACATCGCCTCCAGTGGGGCTTGGGTGATCGTGAAACGTCCGCGTCAGATTGTCCCTTTACCAGCACACCACTAGACGCCATGGGGGTGGTGATCGCGAATGGTGGTCTAACAGATGGAGCTGTGATAGAAGGGACTGGGTCCGATGGACCTGTTACAGACGGGGCTGTGTCAGGTGTCCTCTTCATAAGAGAGTCCGAGGTAGAAGTGGTCGCTCCTTCACAGACTTCTTCCCACTCCTTACAAATGAGCCTCCGACGCAGAGAGAGCTCCGGACCTCGCCTCCAGTGGGGCTCGGGTGATCGTGGAGTGTCCGGCTCAGATTGTCCCTTTAGCGCCACCCCACTAGATGCCATGGGGGTGGATAAGGCGCTAGCGGGGCTGTCTCCTCTACTGGTCCTGGTCATGGAAAGTGGTGGACTGACAGATGGAGCTGTGTCAGATGGAGCTGTGTCAGGAGCCCTCTTAACCATAGAGTCCGAGGTGGAAATGGCCGCCCTTTGAAAGACTCCCTCCCACTTCTTGCGAAAGAGTCTCTGACGCAGAGAGAGCTCCAGATCTCGTCTCCAGTGGGCCGTGGGCGATCGTGGAACGTCCAGCCCAGATTGTCCCTTTACCAACACACCACTACACACCTTGTTCGTGGATAGGTGGCTAGTGGGGCTGTGTCCTCTACTGGTCCTGGTCATGGAGAGTGTTGGACTGACAGATGGACCTGTGACAGACAGGGCTGTGTCAGGTGTCCTCTTCATCAGAGAGTCCGAAGTGCAAGTGTCCGTCCCTTGACAGATGTCTTCCCACTTCTTACGAATGAGCCTCTGACACCGAGAGAGCTCCAGATTGCATCTCCAGTGGGGCTCGGGTGATCGTGGAACGTCCGGCTCAGATTGTCCCTTTAGCGCCACCCCACTAGATGCCATGGGGGTGGATAAGGCGCTAGCGGGGCTGTCTCCTCTACTGGTCCTGGTCATGGAAAGTGGTGGACTGACAGATGGAGCTGTGTCAGATGGAGCTGTGTCAGGAGCCCTCTTAACCATAGAGTCCGAGGTGGAAATGGCCGCCCTTTGAAAGACTCCCTCCCACTTCTTGCGAAAGAGTCTCTGACGCAGAGAGAGCTCCAGATCTCGTCTCCAGTGGGCCGTGGGCGATCGTGGAACGTCCAGCCCAGATTGTCCCTTTACCAACACACCACTACACACCTTGTTCGTGGATAGGTGGCTAGTGGGGCTGTGTCCTCTACTGGTCCTGGTCATGGAGAGTGTTGGACTGACAGATGGACCTGTGACAGACAGGGCTGTGTCAGGTGTCCTCTTCATCAGAGAGTCCGAAGTGCAAGTGTCCGTCCCTTGACAGATGTCTTCCCACTTCTTACGAATGAGCCTCTGACACCGAGAGAGCTCCAGATTGCATCTCCAGTGGGGCTCGGGTGATCGTGGAACGTCCGGCTCAGATTGTCCCTTTAGCGCCACCCCACTAGATGCCATGGGGGTGGATAAGGCGCTAGCGGGGCTGTCTCCTCTACTGGTCCTGGTCATGGAAAGTGGTGGACTGACAGATGGAGCTGTGACAGATGGAGCTGTGTCAGGAGCCCTCTTAACCATAGAGTCCGAGGTGGAAATGGCCGCCCCTTGAAAGACTCCCTCCCACTTCTTGCGAAAGAGCCTCCGACACAGAGAGAACTTGGAGGAGGACGGGGCTGTGTAAAATGAACCGGTGACAGACGGGGCTGTGTCAAATGAACCGGTGACAGACGAGGCCGTGTCAAATGAGCCGGTGACAGACGGGGCATAGGAGTCAGAACCTCGATCATCTTGTCCTGGACAGTCCCAATGGCTCGCATGTATCTTCGCATGCAGTCCCAATGGCTCGCATGCACGCATGCACCGGGCTGTCACACTGTCCAGCTGGCGATTTCTCCATTTAAATAATAGCCAAAGCGCGATCAGGATCACATAGAGCGCAATAAAGCAACAGAGGAGTTTCACATCAAGATCCAGGAACGGGGTCTGAAAGGGCGTCGCCTCAGGACCTTGGTTTGCAGGTCTACATGAAACTGGCACCCTCTCTCGGGTTCTAAAAAGATCAATTATTCCACTAGCAAACATGTTGGCAAAGATAGATCTTTAGCAACATGTTCCTCTCATCGCAAACACCGCACTGAGGCTTGTCCACTTGTTACAGCAGGATATGTACCTTGCCGCTGTGACGTGTACACGTTACGCCGTAGTGCCCGTGATGTCACAGACCGGATATAATTCTATCCGGTCTGTGACATCACGGGCACTACGGCGTAACGTGTACACGTCACAGCGGCAACACTGACTTGACGGCTAGTCCAGGCGGCCAGCTAATTGAAATAAATGTATACTAGATTTAAATAGATTTAAGCTATTTTCTTTTTGCTTGAGACCCAACGATACCCCTTATACACCCCCACATTCAGAATGAAATAGGTGCGCTTAAAAGGCTGGTCGGAATCAGTCCGTTAAATCCAGTCGTTAATTGTCCACGTTTTCGATAGAGATGGATAGCCTAGGCATATTGGCGAAATTAAATAAAGAGTAATCGCTCTCTATGAATCATTCATATTCAAGGGCGTGTTGTTATTTTGAAGACTACTCGTAGGCTAGCAGTAGGATTTGAAAGGAGCCCACGATAGAGGCGCGCTGCGCTCCTGACCCCCGAGTGCACAGCCCATGATCCGATGAGAGAGAGCGGTGTCGTGTGGCCGATTAAAGCCCCCCGGGTCCTGTTATTCTGTTCATAAAGTAGCCTACTTTGAGACACAACCTCAAAGTGCTGACAATACGGTTTGTCTTCTCGTTCCGTTAACATTAGGCCTACCTGAATAGCCGCGAACCCAACCAAAACATAGTTTTGATGAAGACCGTTTGGAGACCAGTGCTATGGATGTAGGAGCACCCTACTGTATACTATTGAAAATTACCCATTTCTCATTCATGTTGTAAATAACCCTTAGTGAGGACTATTTATTAAGTAGTTACTTCCTGCAAGCCTTTATTTTTCTTAGTGCTGTTTTTTGGTTTGTTCATATTATGAGACCTTTATTTTGGTAACCTTCTGTATTTGCTCCCTGTAACATTTTTGTTACCTGTAACCCATTAAGCACCTAGCTGGAACGGGAACAAGGTATTGTTTGTTGTGTGATTTGTTTCGATCTAACTGTTAAGAAGTATTTAATTCAATTGATGCATTTCTACCGCAATGGCATGCTGATGTTAGCTCCTGATGTTAGATGGAGTTGAAATGAATGGCTGTAACGCGACGGTAATGCGAGCTTTCTTATACACCAATTGATATGGTCTACCGTTTAAGTTTGTATGTTGTTAGAGCTCATTTTATTTCCATCATCTCTCCTGTAGCTCTTGTTTCTTGAGGAAACTGCAAGGAGGGCATTGTGTTCAATATAAGGACGGCTGAACAATAAAAGGCTTCTGGAAACATCAGTGCGCTTCACCGCATTATCTAGTAGGGTTCTACACTAAGAATGATTTCTGAAGTGTATTTCACTCAGAAAAGTATGGAACGTATGACTTGGAGAACACAATCCTGAGACATGCGGGCCTCACAGAAACATCCTGTCTTATCTCAGTTTAGGACCACATTTAGGATGTTTGCTATTACAGAAACCTGTTTACAATAACAATGTGCCCAATAGCAAAGTTTATCGTTGCTAAGCAACCTCATACCAGCTGATAGTTATGGTGCGTTCGTTTATAACTGGGAGGTGCAAATTGCGACTTAAGTTCATAAACAGATCTTGAATGCTGCTTTTTTGCAATGGATCAATCCTCTGTGTTCAGCTCAATCCTCTGTGTTCAGCTCAATCCGCTGTGTTCAGCTCAATCCGCTGTGTTCAGCTCAATCCGCTGGCTTCTTTTCACTGTTTAGTGACTGGATAATGTTTTCATTCTGTCCTTGGCTTGGGTGAGGGTTTCAGACTGTAGTAGGCTAGGGTTAGGGTTATAGGGTTAGGGCTAGGGCTAGGGTTAGGGTTATAGGGTGAGGGTTATAGGGTGAGGGTTAGGGTTATAGGGTTAGGGTGAAGGCTTGGGTGAGGGTTTCAGACTGTAGTAGGCTAGGGTTAGGGTTATAGGGTTATAGGGTTAGGGTTATAGGGTTAGGGTTATAGGGTTAGGGTTAGGGTTATAGGGCTAGGGTTATAGGGTTATAGGGTTATAGGGTTAGGGTTAGGGTTATAGGGTTAGGGTTATAGGGTTATAGGGTTAGGGCTTGGGTGAGGGTTTCAGACTGTAGTAGGCTGAGCAACTACTCACACTCTCCTGCACCACCATGACCTTCACACCATGACCTTCACACCATGACCTTTACACCATGACCTGCACTCCAGAGAATCTCCATTACTTAACCTAACCAACTCTGTTGCCCCTTCTCCTCTCCTCTGCTGTGTGCTGACCCCTATTTACCTGTGTTTGGTGACCCCTACCTACCCTTGTGTGTCGCTTACATCTCACCTCCTCATCTAATGACTTTCTTCCCTCGCTCCCTTTCTGTCTCTCTCTCTCGCCACTTTCTCTCTCCATCTCTCTCTCTCCATCTCTCTCTCTCCTTGCTCTTTCTGTCCGTCTCCTCCTCCTCCGTTCTGTTCTCCCTCCCTCCCCCCCTTCATCTCTCCTCTCGCTCTCTCTGTCCATCACCTCTATCTCCTATCCGTTTGTCCTCTCTCCATCAATCAATCTCTCCTTGCTCTCTCTGTCTGTCACCTCCTCTTCCTCCTCCTCCTCCCCCCACCCCTCCTCTCCTCCTCCATGACCCTCCGCCTCTCTCCCCCCCCCCCACCCCTCCTCTCCTCCTCCATGACCCTCCGTCTCTCTCCCTCCTCCCCCCACCCCTCCTCTCCTCCTCCATGACCCTCTGTCTCTCTCCCCCCCCCACCCCTCCTCTCCTCCTCCATGACCCTCCGTCTCTCTCCCTCCTCCCCATCCCTCCTCTCCTCCTCCATGACCCTCCATCTCTCTCCTTCCCCCCCCCCACCCCTCCTCTCCTCCTCCATGACCCTCCGTCTCTCTCCCTCCCCCCCAGGTCGCAGCCATCGTGTTGAGCTCAATCCTCAGGAAGGAGATCTGGCGCTCCTCCTCCTCCTCCTCCTCCTCCTCCTCCTCCTCCGCCACCTACGTGCTCCTCTCCCCCCCCACCACCCCCTTCTCCCCCCCCGCCACCCCCTTCTCCCCCCCTGCCACCCCCTTCTCCCGCTCCGCCACCCCCTTTTCCCCCCTTGCCACCCCCTTCTCCCCCCACTGGCAACGTTTAATGCAAACTTGAATGGAGGTCCCCCGCCTCCTTTTCTTCTTCTCCTGCTGCTTTTAATGCTGCTTCACACAGGAAGTGTGGACCCACAAGGGATGTTTACTGTTAAGTAGTTGAGTGTGATTTGCATGGTCAGCTGGTGTGAACCAGAATAGTCTCAGGACTGTGTTCCATGTTTGTACCAGAAGGGCATCGTGTTTCTATGAATCCATTCCACAGGGGTCAGTAAATTGGCTGGCTTTGTGCATTTTACCTTCAATCATTTATTTTTGTATTGTATAGCCTAGCATGCTAGCTTCACTATGACGTTGGCATAACAGCTTCTGATGGCCACATAAAGAAGTGAACCTAGTTGTATTGCATTATAAATAAAAATGCATTTATTTCGGCCTTCCGGGAGTCCGTTTCTAAGAAGGGCCCGGCCGTGTGGCTACTGAGACGGGCCAGGGTGTCGTTACACTGAGAGAATCCCCTTCCTGCTCCCCAGAATGGCTGTTGAGTGAAGCGACAGGCCGGCAGCCTGTGGTAATAATCAAGGCTTTGGCTGCACAAGCAGTTGATCCCGAGGACCTCGAGTGCAGAGAGCTGCTTTTCTAGTGACCAAATGATGCCGAGAGACTCGCCAGTTTGCGTCATCTGACAAAAATAGCTGGTAGAGATTTTCCAAACGCTTGTTTGTACGTTTGTTACACTGTAATCCAAGTATTTCCGTTCTGTTACAAATGGCTGTATTCTAATGTTGTTCTACTGAGTATCTTGGCCAGTTGTTGAAAAAATAAACATTCTTAAGTGCTTCTTTTCTTTAACGCCGGCTCCTGTCTGTCTGTGATTGAATGAGAGGAAAAACACCACAGACCAATGTTGTGGATAAACTTTATTTTTCATATTTATTTTTTATTGTGCTCATGTATAGAAAAAAAGGCAAGGCAGATGGAGTATTATATGTACATTGATTAACCGAGTAACAAAAAGACGATCTGTAAACCATGCAGTCCCAGGATGAGGTCAGGTGTGTGATGTAGCAGCGATGCAGTCCCAGGATGAGAAGGTCAGAGGTCAGGTGTGTGATGTAGCAGTGATGCAGTCCCAGGATGAGAAGGTCAGGTGTGTGATGTAGCAGTGATGCAGTCCCAGGATGAGAAGGTCAGAGGTCAGGTGTGTGATGTAGCAGTGATGCAGTCCCAGGATGAGAAGGTCAGGTGTTTGATGTAGCAGTGATGCAGTCCCAGGATGAGAAGGTGAGAGGTCAGGTGTGTGATGTAGCAGTGATGCAGTCCCAGGATGAGAAGGTCAGGTGTGTGATGTAGCAGCGATGCAGTCCCAGGATGAGAAGGTCAGAGGTCAGGTGTGTGATGTAGCAGCGATGCAGTCCCAGGATGAGAAGGTCAGAGGTCAGGTGTGTGATGTAGCAGCGATGCAGTCCCAGGATGAGAAGGTCAGAGGTCAGGTGTGTGATGTAGCAGTGATGCAGTCCATCTCGGCGGGAGAGCACAGGAAGTACACCTGAAGAACACAACACACTGTCCAGAGACCACCTGATGAGATGCATCACTATACCATACAATAGTTGTTTATAGATTAGGACTGAGATGTATTATCTGAGAGGGTGTTGGTTGGAACCCCGGCTCTTCAATGAGCTTTGAGTTGAAGACGAGAGCTCCACAGAGGGCAGTTTGGCCTGGCAGGATGGAAGGTTTTGTAGCCAAACCAAGCCCTCCTCTCCAGCCTACACCACCTGGCAGCCCCCCTCACCACCTGGCAGTCCTCCTTCAGTCTATACCACCGGACAGTCCTCCTTCAGTCTATACCACCTGGCACCTCTGTGACAAGCTGACTGCTTTGAAAACAGTCTTTAATTGTGGCCTGTTCCCCACCATCTTATCAACTATAGAAGTTTGTGCCTAAAGCCTAGTTTTCTCAATCCATGCTCAAAACATGCACGGCTGGTATACTTCCATCCACTCCTGTCTCTTCCTGGGCGCAGCACAACAGGAATGAGAAAGAGGGGGGAATGGGTGAATTAATTGGAGTGTGACGCCCTCTAGTGGTGAGAATTGTGAGTCTCATACTGAGAACCTAGGTCAAGTACACACACTGTACATTTGACTTGAGGTGCATTAGATTTATCTCTGAGTTTGAGGCCCAAGTATGAGAGAGCTAACCGTCTTTTATCCATATCTGGGCAACATAACGCATGAAAGAAACATGAGACAACTTTAAAGGTTATGTACATTTATACAGTTTCACAAATACAGTATGTCATTAACAGTAATGTCACATGACACACAGACATTCAGATATGGAGCAACATAGAACCATTTGGGGGAGTCGATCGCCTTGTTGAGAGGGGTCAGGGAATAATTTTTACAGCTCACTTATCTGGCCACCGGGTGATTACTGTTTTTTTGCTTCCCTCTGGAATATGTAGAGAGTGGGTCGTATGCCCACCTCCCTTGTTCTCTGTAAAGCGCATTGTGTTGCCTCTGGGTATGAAATGCGCTATACAAATAAAGCTTTGATGGAGCAAGCTCCTGGAGTATGTTTGTCTACCAGCTAAGAACATTTATAAAGCAATAAATTACATTTTCAGAGTAAGAGAAGCTAAAAGCATCATAGGAGAGACATGGCAAATACTGGTGTGTGTTTGCTATGGCCCAGGCCTAAAGCCAGAAGTGGGCTGGTGTATGTCTGTGTGTACGTGTGTGTGACAGGAAGTCCAGGCAGCTCACTGAGCACAGTCGTGGGATACAGTGGAGATAGGACCCAAACACAGGCAGAGAATGTTCAGAGACTTTATTCATGAATGAAATCAGTACAAGCACAAGACATAACAAGTAACCCCAAACTGAACAAACCAAATGTTGAGGCCAATGGGGGTAGATGGTGATGGTCTAGATGACACGTCTTCACACACCCTGGTCCAGCATACCAGAGTTTAGTTCATCAGCACTGTAGCCAGGGTCCTTCCTCAGCATGTCCACGTATGTTGTCTTTCGAGCACCACGTGTGTCTTCACCATGCTTGTGTTCCCAGAGGACAAGGTTTGAAGTGATGAGGTCAGGAGGGCGTTTCCTATGGCTGGCTATCCTCAGTCTCCGCTGACGTATCTTTGTGGTCAGGAGAGGTAGATCAATGTAGAGGTCAACTTTGTTCATGTGTTGCATCCACCAGACGTCCTTGACCTGAAGAGGTAGGCATAGACCATGTGGTTGGTAGGTGGGTGGTTGGGTAGATCGGTGTTGGTCGGTCTGTCATCGTGGGGTTATTTGTTATGTATTGTGTCTTGAACGTCTTGTTTCCGGCCAGGCTGTTAGCAGGATGTGACCTTGGATTTTTCCTGGTTCAGAGCCGGTAGCCCATGTTCAAAGATTGCAAGCTTTCTTTTGAACGCTTGAACAAAGGGGCAACTCGCTCTGACAAGCGGGTCTTGGACACAATCAGGTGACATGTGCTGACGGGACTCTTCACTGCGAGCCACCTCCTTCAGCCTGTCCGGCAGCAGCATCCCAGTGATGCGGGCTATCAGGATGGCTCGTCTCCACAGCCCACGGATGCGCCTCCGACGGAGAGTCGGATCCGGACATCGCCTCCAGTGGGGCTTGGGTGATTGTGAAACGTCCGCGTCAGATTGTCCCTTTACCAGCACACCACTAGACGCCATGGGGGTGGTGATCGCGAATGGTGGTCTAACAGATGGAGCTGTGATAGAAGGGACTGGGTCCGATGGACCTGTTACAGACGGGGCTGTGTCAGGTGTCCTCTTCATAAGAGAGTCCGAGGTAGAAGTGGTCGCTCCTTCACAGACTTCTTCCCACTCCTTACAAATGAGCCTCCGACGCAGAGAGAGCTCCGGACCTCGCCTCCAGTGGGGCTCGGGTGATCGTGGAGTGTCCGGCTCAGATTGTCCCTTTAGCGCCACCCCACTAGATGCCATGGGGGTGGATAAGGCGCTAGCGGGGCTGTCTCCTCTACTGGTCCTGGTCATTGAAAGTGGTGGACTGACAGATGGAGCTGTGTCAGATGGAGCTGTGTCAGGAGCCCTCTTAACCATAGAGTCCGAGGTGGAAATGGCCGCCCTTTGAAAGACTCCCTCCCACTTCTTGCGAAAGAGTCTCTGACGCAGAGAGAGCTCCAGATCTCGTCTCCAGTGGGCCGTGGGCGATCGTGGAACGTCCAGCCCAGATTGTCCCTTTACCAACACACCACTACACACCTTGTTCGTGGATAGGTGGCTAGTGGGGCTGTGTCCTCTACTGGTCCTGGTCATGGAGAGTGTTGGACTGACAGATGGACCTGTGACAGACAGGGCTGTGTCAGGTGTCCTCTTCATCAGAGAGTCCGAAGTGCAAGTGTCCGTCCCTTGACAGATGTCTTCCCACTTCTTACGAATGAGCCTCTGACACCGAGAGAGCTCCAGATTGCATCTCCAGTGGGGCTCGGGTGATCGTGGAACGTCCGGCTCAGATTGTCCCTTTAGCGCCACCCCACTAGATGCCATGGGGGTGGATAAGGCGCTAGCGGGGCTGTCTCCTCTACTGGTCCTGGTCATGGAAAGTGGTGGACTGACAGATGGAGCTGTGACAGATGGAGCTGTGTCAGGAGCCCTCTTAACCATAGAGTCCGAGGTGGAAATGGCCGCCCCTTGAAAGACTCCCTCCCACTTCTTGCGAAAGAGCCTCCGACGCAGAGAGAACTTGGAGGAGGACGGGGCTGTGTAAAATGAACCGGTGACAGACGGGGCTGTGTCAAATGAACCGGTGACAGACGAGGCCGTGTCAAATGAGCCGGTGACAGACGGGGCATAGGAGTCAGAACCTCGATCATCTTGTCCTGGACAGTCCCAATGGCTCGCATGTATCTTCGCATGCAGTCCCAATGGCTCGCATGCACGCATGCACCGGGCTGTCACACTGTCCAGCTGGCGATTTCTCCATTTAAATAATAGCCAAAGCGCGATCAGGATCACATAGAGCGCAATAAAGCAACAGAGGAGTTTCACATCAAGATCCAGGAACGGGGTCTGAAAGGGCGTCGCCTCAGGACCTTGGTTTGCAGGTCTACATGAAACTGGCACCCTCTCTCGGGTTCTAAAAAGATCAATTATTCCACTAGCAAACATGTTGGCAAAGATAGATCTTTAGCAACATGTTCCTCTCATCGCAAACACCGCACTGAGGCTTGTCCACTTGTTACAGCAGGATATGTACCTTGCCGCTGTGACGTGTACACGTTACGCCGTAGTGCCCGTGATGTCACAGACCGGATATAATTCTATCCGGTCTGTGACATCACGGGCACTACGGCGTAACGTGTACACGTCACAGCGGCAACACTGACTTGACGGCTAGTCCAGGCGGCCAGCTAATTGAAATAAATGTATACTAGATTTAAATAGATTTAAGCTATTTTCTTTTTGCTTGAGACCCAACGATACCCCTTATACACCCCCACATTCAGAATTAAATAGGTGCGCTTAAAAGGCTGGTCGGAATCAGTCCGTTAAATCCAGTCGTTAATTGTCCACGTTTTCGATAGAGATGGATAGCCTAGGCATATTGGCGAAATTAAATAAAGAGTAATCGCTCTCTATGAATCATTCATATTCAAGGGCGTGTTGTTATTTTGAAGACTACTCGTAGGCTAGCAGTAGGATTTGAAAGGAGCCCAAGACAGAGGCGCGCTGCGCTCCTGACCCCCGAGTGCACAGCCCATGATCCGATGAGAGAGAGCGGTGTCGTGTGGCCGATTAAAGCCCCCCGGGTCCTGTTATTCTGTTCATAAAGTAGCCTACTTTGAGACACAACCTCAAAGTGCTGACAATACGGTTTGTCTTCTCGTTCCGTTAACATTAGGCCTACCTCAGTCCCTGAATAGCCGCGAACCCAACCAAAACATAGTTTTGATGAAGACCGTTTGGAGACCAGTGCTATGGATGTAGGAGCACCCTACTGTATACTATTGAAAATTACCCATTTCTCATTCATGTTGTAAATAACCCTTAGTGAGGACTATTTATTAAGTAGTTACTTCCTGCAAGCCTTTATTTTTCTTAGTGCTGTTTTTTGGTTTGTTCATATTATGAGACCTTTATTTTGGTAAACTAACCTTCTGTATTTGCTCCCTGTAACATTTGTGTTACCTGTAACCCATTAAGCACCTAGCTGGAACGGGAACAAGGTATTGTTTGTTGTGTGATTTGTTTCGATCTAACTGTTAAGAAGTATTTAATTCAATTGATGCATTTCTACCGCAATGGCATGCTGATGTTAGCTCCTGATGTTAGATGTAGTTGAAATGAATGGCTGTAACGCGACGGTAATATGCAAGCTTTCTTATACACCAATTGATATGGTCTACCGTTAAAGTTTGTATGTTGTTAGAGCTCATTTTATTTCCATCATCTCTCCTGTAGCTCTTGTTTCTTAAGGAAACTGCAAGGAAGGCATTGTGTTCAATATAAGGACGGCTGAACAATAAACGGCTTCTGGAAACATCAGTGCGCTTCACCGCATTATCTAGTAGGGTTCGCTACACTAAGAATGATTTCTGAAGTGTATTTCACTCAGAAAAGTATGGAACGTATGACTTGGAGAACACAATCCTGAGACATGCGGGCCTCACAGAAACCTCGTGTCTTATCTCAGTTTAGGACCACATTTAGGATGTTTGCTATTACAGAAACCTGTTTACAATAACAATGTGCCCAATAGCAATGTTTATCGTTGCTAAGCAACCTCATACCAGCTGATAGTTATGGTGCGTTCGTTTATAACTGGGAGGTGCAAATTGCGACTTAAGTTCATAAACAGATCTTGAATGTTGCTTTTTTGCAATGGATCAATCCTCTGTGTTCAGCTCAATCCTCTGTGTTCAGCTCAATCCGCTGTGTTCAGCTCAATCCGCTGGCTTCTTTTCACTGTTTAGTGACTGGATAATGTTTTCATTTCGAGGTTATTTTGTTTGGTCATAAAGACAGCCATGTTAGCAACCTAGGGCCCCTCGCTGACAAGAATCGCTCTTTTATTAAAAGTCTTGGTGTCACTTTTGATACTGGTTTTAATTTTGAGCGACAAATTGGCTCTGTGGTTAAAGGCTCTTTTTTCCAGCTGAGGCTCTTATCCAAAGTGAAACCGTACCTCTCTCCTAAGGACCTGGAGACAGTCATCCATGCTTTTATTTCTTCAAGATTGGACTACTGTAATGCCTTGTATGTGGGCCTTGACCAGCGGTCACTGAGGCGCCTGCAATTGGTCCAGAATGCTGCTGCCCGCCTCCTGACTGGAACCAAGAAGCGGGACCACATCACACCGGTGCTGGCCTCCCTCCACCGGCTTCCTGTTCGCTTCAGGATTGATTTTAAAATCTTAATGTTTATTTTTAAGGCTCTACATGGTTTGGCCCCCCACTATCTGGCTGAACTGATTTAAGTTCGGGCGACATCTAGAACCCTAAGGTCCTCCTCCGAGACTCTTTTAATAGTCCCTAGATCGAGACTTAAGACCAAGGGTGACCGAGCTTTTGCGGTGGCTGGCCCAAAGCTCTGGAACAGCCTCCCTCCACACATTAGACACGCACAGAACCTAGGGCTCTTTAAGTCTCATCTTAAGACTCACTTGTTTGCACTGGCTTTTGAGGCCTGATAGCCTACATCCCCTGTCCTGTTTTGTGTCCTGTCCTTTTATTGTTCTGTGATTATGTGCACTTTATTCTGTTTTTTGTTTTAGTTTATTTTATATATTGTACAGCACTTTGGTGCAACTTCGGTTGATTTTAAACGTGCTTTATAAATAAAGTTGACCTTGACCTTGACCTTGACCTTTCATTCTGTCCTTGGCTTGGGTGAGGGTTTCAGACTGTAGTAGGCTAGGGTTAGGGTTATAGGGTTAGGGCTAGGGTTAGGGTTATAGGGTGAGGGTTATAGGGTGAGGGTTAGGGTTATAGGGTTAGGGTGAGGGCTTGGGTGAGGGTTTCAGACTGTGGTAGGCTAGGGTTAGGGTTATAGGGCTAGGGTTATAGGGTTATAGGGTTAGGGTTAGGGTTATAGGGTTAGGGTTATAGGGTTATAGGGTTAGGGCTTGGGTGAGGGTTTCAGACTGTAGTAGGCTGAGCAACTACTCACACTCTCCTGCACCACCATGACCTTCACACCATGACCTTCACACCATGACCTTCACACCATGACCTTTACACCATGACCTGCACTCCAGAGAATCTCCATTACTTAACCTAACCAACTCTGTTGCCCCTTCTCCTCTCCTCTGCTGTGTGCTGACCCCTATTTACCTGTGTGTGGTGACCCCTACCTACCCATGTGTGTCGCTTACATCTCACCTCCTCATCTAATGACTTTCTTCCCTCGCTCCCTTTCTGTCTCTCTCTCGCCACTTTCTCTCTCCATCTCTCTCTCTCCATCTCTCTCTCTCTCCTTGCTCTTTCTGTCCGTCTCCTCCTCCTCCGTTCTGTTCTCCCTCCCTCCCTCCCTTCATCTCTCCTCTCGCTCTCTCTGTCCATCACCTCTATCTCCTATCCGTTTGTCCTCTCTCCATCAATCAATCTCTCCTTGCTCTCTCTGTCTGTCACCTCCTCTTCCTCCTCCTCCTCCTCCCCCCACCCCTCCTCTCCTCCTCCATGACCCTCCGCCTCTCTCCCCCCCCTCCACCCCTCCTCTCCTCCTCCATGACCCTCCGTCTCTCTCCCTCCTCCCCCCACCCCTCCTCTCCTCCTCCATGACCCTCTGTCTCTCCCCCCCCCCACCCCTCCTCTCCTCCTCCATGACCCTCCGTCTCTCTCCCTCTTCCCCATCCCTCCTCTCCTCCTCCATGACCCTCCATCTCTCTCCTCCCCCCCCCCACCCCTCCTCTCCTCCTCCATGACCCTCCGTCTCTCTCCCTCCCCCCCAGGTCGCAGCCATCGTGTTGAGCTCAATCCTCAGGAAGGAGATCTGGCGCTCCTCCTCCTCCTCCTCCTCCTCCTCCTCCTCCTCCGCCACCTACGTGCTCCTCTCCCCCCCACCACCCCCTTCTCCCCCTCCGCCACCCCCTTCTCCCCCCTGCCACCCCCTTCTCCCGCCCCGCCACCCCCTTTTCCCCCCTTGCCACCCCCTTCTCCCCCCACTGGCAACGTTTAATGCAAACTTGAATGGAGGTCCCCCGCCTCCTTTTCTTCTTCTCCTGCTGCTTTTAATGCTGCTTCACACAGGAAGTGTGGACCCACAAGGGATGTTTACTGTTAAGTAGTTGAGTGTGATTTGCATGGTCAGCTGGTGTGAACCAGAATAGTCTCAGGACTGTGTTCCATGTTCGTACCAGAAGGGCATCGTGTTTCTATGAATCCATTCCACAGGGGTCAGTAAATTGGCTGGCTTTGTGCATTTTACCTTCAATCATTTATTTTTGTTTTGTATAGCCTAGCATGCTAGCTTCACTATGACGTTGGCATAACAGCTTCTGATGGCCACATAAAGAAGTGAACCTAGTTGTATTGCATTATAAATAAAAATGCATTTATTTCGGCCTTCCGGGAGTCCGTTTCTAAGAAGGGCCCGGCCGTGTGGCTACTGAGACGGGCCAGGGTGTCGTTACACTGAGAGAATCCCCTTCCTGCTCCCCAGAATGGCTGTTGAGTGAAGCGACAGGCCGGCAGCCTGTGGTAATAATCAAGGCTTTGGCTGCACAAGCAGTTGATCCCGAGGACCTCGAGTGCAGAGAGCTGCTTTTCTAGTGACCAAATGATGCCGAGAGACTCGCCAGTTTGCGTCATCTGACAAAAATAGCCGGTAGAGATTTTCCAAACGCTTGTTTGTACGTTTGTTACACTGTAATCCAAGTATTTCCGTCCTGTTACAAATGGCTGTATTCTAATGTTGTTCTACTGAGTATCTTGGCCAGTTGTTGAAAAAATAAACATTCTTAAGTGCTTCTTTTCTTTAACGCCGGCTCCTGTCTGTCTGTGATTGAATGAGAGGAAAAACACCACAGACCAATGTTGTGGATAAACTTTATTTTTCATATTTATTTTTTATTGTGCTCATGTATAGAAAAAAAGGCAAGGCAGATGGAGTATTATATGTACATTGATTAACCGATTAACAAAAAGACGATCTGTAAACCATGCAGTCCCAGGATGAGGTCAGGTGTGTGATGTAGCAGCGATGCAGTCCCAGGATGAGAAGGTCAGAGGTCAGGTGTGTGATGTAGCAGTGATGCAGTCCCAGGATGAGAAGGTCAGGTGTGTGATGTAGCAGCGATGCAGTCCCAGGATGAGAAGGTCAGGTGTGTGATGTAGCAGTGATGCAGTCCCAGGATGAGAAGGTCAGAGGTCAGGTGTGTGATGTAGCAGTGATGCAGTCCCAGGATGAGAAGGTCAGGTGTGTGATGTAGCAGTGATGCAGTCCCAGGATGAGAAGGTCAGAGGTCAGGTGTGTGATGTAGCAGTGATGCAGTCCCAGGATGAGAAGGTCAGGTGTTTGATGTAGCAGTGATGCAGTCCCAGGATGAGAAGGTCAGAGGTCAGGTGTGTGATGTAGCAGTGATGCAGTCCCAGGATGAGAAGGTCAGGTGTGTGATGTAGCAGTGATGCAGTCCCAGGATGAGAAGGTCAGGTGTGTGATGTAGCAGTGATGCAGTCCCAGGATGAGAAGGTCAGGTGTGTGATGTAGCAGCGATGCAGTCCTAGGATGAGAAGGTCAGAGGTCAGGTGTGTGATGTAGCAGCGATGCAGTCCCAGGATGAGAAGGTCAGAGGTCAGGTGTGTGATGTAGCAGCGATGCAGTCCCAGGATGAGAAGGTCAGAGGTCAGGTGTGTGATGTAGCAGTGATGCAGTCCCTCTCGGCGGGAGAGCACAGGAAGTACACCTGAAGAACACAACACACTGTCCAGAGACCACCTGATGAGATGCATCACTATACCATACAATAGTTGTTTATAGATTAGGACTGAGATGTATTATCTGAGAGGGTGTTGGTTGGAACCCCGGCTCTTCAATGAGCTTTGAGATGAAGACGAGAGCTCCACAGAGGGCAGTTTGGCCTGGCAGGATGGAAGGGTGTAGCCAAACCAAGCCCTCCTCTCCAGCCTACACCACCTGGCAGCCCCCCTCACCACCTGGCAGTCCTCCTTCAGTCTATACCACCGGACAGTCCTCCTTCAGTCTATACCACCTGGCACCTCTGTGACAAGCTGACTGCTTTGAAAACAGTCTTTAATTGTGGCCTGTTCCCCACCATCTGATCAACTATAGAAGTTTGTGCCTAAAGCCTAGTTTTCTCAATCCATGCTCAAAACATGCACGGCTGGTATACTTCCATCCACTCCTGTCTCTTCCTGGGCGCAGCACAACAGGAATGAGAAAGAGGGGGGAATGGGTGAATTAATTGGAGTGTGACGCCCTCTAGTGGTGAGAATTGTGAGTCTCATACTGAGAACCTAGGTCAAGTACACACACTGTACATTTGACTTGAGGTGCATTAGATTTATCTCTGAGTTTGAGGCCCAAGTATGAGAGAGCTAACCGTTTTTTATCCATATCTGGGCAACATAACGCATGAAAGAAACATGAGACAACTTTAAAGGTTATGTACATTTATACAGTTTCACAAATACAGTACGTCATTAACAGTAATGTCACATGACACACAGACATTCAGATATGGAGCAACATAGAACCATTTGGGGGAGTCGATCGCCTTGTTGAGAGGGGTCAGGGAAGAATTTTTACAGCTCACTTATCTGGCCACCGGGTGATTACTGTTTTTTTGCTTCCCTCTGGAATATGTAGAGGTGGGTCGTATGCCCACCTCCCTTGTTCTCTGTAAAGCGCATTGTGTTGCCTCTGGGTATGAAATGCGCTATACAAATAAAGCTTTGATGGAGCAAGCTCCTGGAGTATGTTTGTCTACCAGCTAAGAACATTTATAAAGCAATAAATTACATTTTCAGAGTAAGAGAAGCTAAAAGCATCATAGGAGAGACATGGCAAATACTGGTGTGTGTTTGCTATGGCCCAGGCCTAAAGCCGGAAGTGGACTGGTGTATGTCTGTGTGTACGTGTGTGTGACAGGAAGTCCAGGCAGCTCACTGAGCACAGTCGTGGGATACAGTGGAGATAGGACCCAAACACAGGCAGAGAATGTTCAGAGACTTTATTCATGAATGAAATCAGTACAAGCACAAGACATAACAAGTAACCCCAAACTGAACAAACCAAATGTTGAGGCCAATGGGGGTAGATGGTGATGGTCTAGATGACACGTCTTCACACACCCTGGTCCAGCATACCAGAGTTTAGTTCATCAGCACTGTAGCCAGGGTCCTTCCTCAGCATGTCCACGTATGTTGTCTTTCGAGCACCACGTGTGTCTTCACCATGCTTGTGTTCCCAGAGGACAAGGTTTGAAGTGATGAGGTCAGGAGGGCGTTTCCTATGGCTGGCTATCCTCAGTCTCCGCTGACGTATCTTTGTGGTCAGGAGAGGTAGATCAATGTAGAGGTCAACTTTGTTCATGTGTTGCATCCACCAGACGTCCTTGACCTGAAGAGGTAGGCATAGACCATGTGGTTGGTAGGTGGGTGGTTGGGTAGATCGGTGTTGGTCGGTCTGTCATCGTGGGGTTATTTGTTATGTATTGTGTCTTGAACGTCTTGTTTCCGGCCAGGCTGTTAGCAGGATGTGACCTTGGATTTTTCCTGGTTCAGAGCCGGTAGCCCATGTTCAAAGATTGCAAGCTTTCTTTTGAACGCTTGAACAAAGGGGCAACTCGCTCTGACAAGCGGGTCTTGGACACAATCAGGTGACATGTGCTGACGGGACTCTTCACTGCGAGCCACCTCCTTCAGCCTGTCCGGCAGCAGCATCCCAGTGATGCGGGCTATCAGGATGGCTCGTCTCCACAGCCCACGGATGCGCCTCCGACGGAGAGTCAGATCCGGACATCGCCTCCAGTGGGGCTTGGGTGATCGTGAAACGTCCGCGTCAGATTGTCCCTTTACCAGCACACCACTAGACGCCATGGGGGTGGTGATCGCGAATGGTGGTCTAACAGATGGAGCTGTGATAGAAGGGACTGGGTCCGATGGACCTGTTACAGACGGGGCTGTGTCAGGTGTCCTCTTCATAAGAGAGTCCGAGGTAGAAGTGGTCGCTCCTTCACAGACTTCTTCCCACTCCTTACAAATGAGCCTCCGACGCAGAGAGAGCTCCGGACCTCGCCTCCAGTGGGGCTCGGGTGATCGTGGAGTGTCCGGCTCAGATTGTCCCTTTAGCGCCACCCCACTAGATGCCATGGGGGTGGATAAGGCGCTAGCGGGGCTGTCTCCTCTACTGGTCCTGGTCATGGAAAGTGGTGGACTGACAGATGGAGCTGTGTCAGATGGAGCTGTGTCAGGAGCCCTCTTAACCATAGAGTCCGAGGTGGAAATGGCCGCCCTTTGAAAGACTCCCTCCCACTTCTTGCGAAAGAGTCTCTGACGCAGAGAGAGCTCCAGATCTCGTCTCCAGTGGGCCGTGGGCGATCGTGGAACGTCCAGCCCAGATTGTCCCTTTACCAACACACCACTACACACCTTGTTCGTGGATAGGTGGCTAGCGGGGCTGTGTCCTCTACTGGTCCTGGTCATGGAGAGTGTTGGACTGACAGATGGACCTGTGACAGACAGGGCTGTGTCAGGTGTCCTCTTCATCAGAGAGTCCGAAGTGCAAGTGTCCGTCCCTTGACAGACGTCTTCCCACTTCTTACGAATGAGCCTCTGACACCGAGAGAGCTCCAGATTGCATCTCCAGTGGGGCTCGGGTGATCGTGGAACGTCCGGCTCAGATTGTCCCTTTACCAGCACACCAGTAGATGCCATTGGGGTGGATAAGGCGCTAGCGGGGCTGTCTCCTCTACTGGTCCTGGTCATGGAAAGTGGTGGACTGACAGATGGAGCTGTGACAGATGGAGCTGTGTCAGGAGCCCTCTTAACCATAGAGTCCGAGGTGGAAATGGCCGCCCCTTGAAAGACTCCCTCCCACTTCTTGCGAAAGAGCCTCCGACGCAGAGAGAACTTGGAGGAGGACGGGGCTGTGTCAAATGAACCGGTGACAGACGGAGCTGTGTCAAATGAGCCGGTGACAGACGGGGCCGTGTCAAATGAACCGGTGACAGACGGGGCTGTGTCAAATGAACCGGTGACAGACGAGGCCGTGTCAAATGAGCCGGTGACAGACGGGGCATAGGAGTCAGAACCTCGATCATCTTGTCCTGGACAGTCCCAATGGCTCGCATGTATCTTCGCATGCATTCCCAATGGCTCGCATGCACGCATGCACCGGGCTGTCACACTGTCCAGCTGGCGATTTCTCCATTTAAATAATAGCCAAAGCGCGATCAGGATCACATAGAGCGCAATAAAAACTACCGTGCAGAGGAGTTTCACATCAAGATCCAGGAACGGGGTCTGAAAGGGCGTCGCCTCAGGACCTTGGTTTGCAGGTCTACATGAAACTGGCACCCTCTCTCGGGTTCTAAAAAGATCAATTATTCCACTAGCGAACATATTGGCAAAGATAGATCTTTAGCAACATGTTCCTCTCATCGCAAACACTGCACTGAGGCTTGTCCACTTGTTACAGCAGGATATGTACCTTGCCGCTGTGACGTGTACACGTTACGCCGTAGTGCCCGTGACGTCACAGACCGGATATAATTCTATCCGGTCTGTGACTTCACGGGCACTACGGCGTAACGTGTACACGTCAAAGCGGCAACACTGACTTGACGGCTAGTCCAGGCGGCCAGCTAATTGAAATAAATGTTTACTAGATTTAAATAGATTTAAGCTATTTTCTTTTTGCTTGAGACCCAACGATACCCCTTTTACACCCCCACATTCAGAATTAAATAGGTGCGCTTAAAAGGCCGGTCGGAATCAGTCCGTTAAATCCAGTCGTTAATTGTCCACGTTTTCGATAGAGATGGATAGGCATATTGGCGAAATTAAATAAAGAGTAATCGCTCTCTATGAATCATTCATATTCAAGGGCGTGTTGTTATTTTGAAGACTACTCGTAGGCTAGCAGTAGGATTTGAAAGGAGCCCAAGACAGAGGCGCGCTGCGCTCCTGACCCCCGAGTGCACAGCCCATGATCCCATGAGAGAGAGCGGTGTCGTGTGGCCGATTAATATAATAATATTCTCTCGTTTAAAGAAAAGTAACTGCCAAAAAGTAAAAACGCCTTTATTGAGATATGCCGCTACGCGCGGGTAGGCTCCCCTGCTTTGTCTTTTGTGTTCCCGACAAATGGCACATTCACCTGGATATAGAGTTTGGATTATTGGAAAAAATGAAAAGATGAGCCTTCCGTAAAAAAAACATGGTGAACCGTGTTATGCCGCTCGAGGACGAAGTTGGATGAATGGATGGACTTAATTTTGTCATCTTGGTAAAAGTTGATTGCGCTCTAAAATCATTAAAGAACTCGAAATGGTGCTCAGAGAGACAGCCCTGAATGCATTTTGTGGCTCTGCAAGCCAAAATTGAATGGGTTCTGCCCATGCTACACCCCTCCACTGAGTTTCATGAAAAGCATGGACTAAGTATGTTCACGGTTCTTGATACTATTTGAATAAATCACCACCTTTGTTTGGAATGCTAAAATTTGCACACTGTAAATAATAAACAGATGTTAGAGTGGGTTACACAGACCACTGAGAATAGATGCAGTCTCTCCTAACCCTGTCCCTCGGGGCAGTGAGTTCATTCAGCCACCAGAGGTCCTCACTCAGCCACACTTCAGCTGGTGGACAAAGACCGACAGGATGGAAGAGGAAAGAACCATCATCCATTAGGAATGCAGGTCAGACATGGCCAGAATACAGGAACATCTCATAAACAATCCTGTCCAGGGACTGACACAGTATGTCATAGATTTTCTTTAATAACTTTAAAATGGGATACAAATCTTTCAGTTCCAAGACGCTAGAAATGTGTAAAACATGTGAAATCAGTTGTCTAGGGTAAGGAGAACTCCTCTGGCTGCGAGAGGCAGACAGACAGACAGGTAAACCAGACAGACAGATCATCCGTCCAGGAAACAGTGCAGAGCTCCATGAGCGGGTACAGTACAAATCATCAGGCACAGCCGTCACGGGGGTCGACATCAGCGGAGTGGAGTGTGTGTGTGGGGGGGGGGGGGGAGTAGGTGGAGATTGGCCCAGGTGGCAGCTTCAAGGTAATCATAAAATGCACACACAGTCCGAGACGCACTCACTCACACACAGGCTGTAAACAAAAGCTCTTTTTCTAAAGAGAGGATTAAAAAAACACACTCTGAGGAAAAAGCTATATAGAGTGACTACTGCAGTAGAAAAGCAAAAACAAGTTGTGTGAGGGAGAGACTGAACATTATATTAAGCCTATTGGAGTCCTGAGTATATAAGACTAAACAGAACAGGTCAGAGAAGAAGGCCAACGTCAGTAAAATCAACAAACAACGAAACACAACCTCAATCAGACCTGCAAACTGGAGTAGTGAAAAAGGTGACGACATACAAAACTAAAACCCTCTAGATTCACTGAAACTACCATGGTTAACATAAAAAAGGTGATTTGCAGGTCTGCTCAATGGTGTGTTTATATAAGGAAGAATCACAGCAGTTCTCCAAGCCCATCGCCATGACACCCAGTATGTCAGTCAGTGGCTAGGGGGCGGGGCTTCGATACAGCTGGTGGATGGCGAGCCAAGCCCCCAGGAATCGAAATCTAAAGTGAAGGCCTATTGAACCGCGCCATCTTGGCTAGATTTGTAGTCACTTGGCTATTTCCGGTTACTTTTGACTTGCGCAGTTGAGCTTCTCTGGCCGACGCGCGTCCACGAAAAAGTTCACATTTCTCTGAAATGTAGACGCGCGTTCCCGGCTCTCCCCGCTTTGATTTAGCAATGAAAACCGGCTTGCATATTAACCTGTTTTTGTCAAATATATCAATTGGAGAAATTATTTTTTGATCCTGGCATCTTAGTTTTAACAAGTTAAATATAATTGAACATGTTTTGTTTGCTAGTAGATGGTATTCATTCCGTTCGCGATAACGTTATTGCAGCCAGGCTAAATTCCTCCAGGGAGCCAGTGACAGGCGAGTTGAAGAGCTTCACTCCCCGCCAGCAGGAGCTCTGGCCGCGGCTACCGCATCTCGGAAAACCCGCTGAGTTCGTGGCTGCTATTTCACACTCGCCCTTGATCAATCCCAATACCGATCCATGGTAATAATGAATCAATCGTTCAGATCAGATCGGCAGTGCTGCATGCATGTTACAACATCATTGTTAGCTTTATTAACATAACCATAGCCTACATTTATCTCTCTAACGTTAGGCTATCCATCTTACACCAGTCGGCCATTCGATAGCTGGAAGCGGTCAACGCCAACGTTGACTGAAAACACCCAAACTCAGTGTATCGTTTCATCTTCATGCTACACATCAACTCCTTTACATTGTATGTGAATAAATTCCTGTTATTCTAAAAATATCCCATTTCTGTCCATTCCTGGAAAAGGCTAATAATTGCTGTCAAATGATCACTCCAGTTTATCACCGTATCCCACTACCATTTCAACTATGCACAGGAGGTTGTCTTGTGGTCATTTTCATTAAAAAATTTGAACTTTTTCGTGGACGCGCGTCGGCCAGAGAAGCTCAACTGCGCAAGTCAAAAGTAACCGGAAGGCCAGAAAAGCACAACTGCGCAAGTCAAAAGTAACCGGAAATAGTCAAATGACTACAAATTTTGCCAAGATGGCGCGGTTCAATAGGGCTTCATTGTTGATAGCGGCCAGTGAATGGAGTGGCTGTATCCAGTTTATATAATACATCCATGATGGCGAGTCTGTTCAGGAGCAGGGGACTCTCTTCTTCCTGCTGGACTCGTGGCGGGCGCTCCTCGGCGCCGGGCCCGTCGCCACGCCGGAGATGAAAAGAAGCGTCGTTGCCCTGGTGATCATCCTGACCAATTACATGCTCCTCTTCCTGCCCTTTGCGCTAAACATTCCTGCTGGAGTCGCTGTCGTCGGAGGAGGAGGCGCGCCGTCTAGGACTGGTAGCTAATCTGCTGCCATACCTGAGCCCCACGGTGGACCCCTTCCTCTACATCGTCATGACTGAAGGGCCCAGAGAGCTCCTGGAGGCCCTGCCCTGCTGCAGGAGGAGGGACAGAGCAGACAGTCGGCTCCGTGTCTGAGATGGTCACACGGCTCTGAAGCGCATTCTATACTGTCTATAGAGAAACCAGGAGAGTTAGGCTGTGTGTCCACCAACGAGCTGTATGTAGCTGAACAGTGCCAAGCTTACAGCTGCGTAGAGCGCACTAGAGCCGGAGTTTAGAGCTGGCTAGGCTCAGTGGCGTCTGTACATTGGCTTTTCCTACGTTAAATGCAATTATTTTTAGTCGCTTTGGATAAAAGCGTCTGCTAAATGACTAATGTAATGTCTGGTGGGTCCCAGAACCGCGCACGATTTTTTGGGGGTGCGCTTTCAAAGCATGCCCTGATGAGGTTTCACAGCACCAGAAGGGCGCTGAGCAGTGGCATTTTTATATGTAAAAAACATACAGGAAAACTACAGTAGCCTAGGCTACTGATGTTTTTTAACACGTCAAACAAAGGCCAATAATTTGAGTGCGAGCGAATAAGAGGACACTATTTAGGCCGAAACAACCAAGCTTTTTGGGACACACTAAATAAGCTACAGAGCCATTATATGACAACAATGGCCAAGCACCACGAAGAGGAATGGCAGGACGATAAAATACACCCCCTTAGGGCACAGCACTGAATAGCCTATTTAGGCTACTAGCCCTATTAGCCCACCACTCCAGGAAGCAAAGTTCCCGCTCTCGAATGCTGATTAAATCTAGACAAAGCAAAACGCACAGCCATAACTGGTAATTAATCACAAAAGACCAACCTTATATCGTAACCCAAACTCGTTTAATCCACTTCACTTTGGAACCAATTTTCAACAAATACTCAAGAACTCCGTTTTCCATGTTCATTGAAGCTAGCTAGATAGCTAAAGTGGGTAATGTGATTGACAGGTGACGTGAATGACGGAACAGTCATGACAAGTTTTGATTGGATAAACCGTCCCAATGTTAAAATGTCAATGGGAATTCCAATGTAAGCACTTTGAGATCTGGCTTACCCTACGCCCACTTTTAAGCATTTTGACAAATGACAGATTAGGTTACATTTCGACTGATGACAAAAATTTTCACAGTTTTGTATGTGTGGGCTAATTTGATTGGTTGATTTTTCATTCGGTCTTGATTTCCGTAAGCCAGAATCATTTTACCTGGCCTACAATGTTAAGTGAATGACGAGCTAGTAAAACCATAGATATATATAGAACACAGAGTAAAACAGCTGTCAACGGACCGTAACATGGACTGTATTTTCATGAGGACTGTAGGGGGCGACGGAGCGCTATCAAAACATTAAACACGGATGAAAATGAAGCGATATGGCAGAATACAAGACGCATTTAAGTCAAAAACATTCCGAAAGTCGATTTTCGTGCCTCCTTTCACTGAAAGCAGGCGCAAATAAACAAGTTTCATTTGGATTTGTATGGGTAAACCAGGCTTACCCTCGCTTATAGGAGCAATCGCCACTGGGTAGGGGTCACGTGATTTGCTCGCTTCAAAAAATGACGCGATATGCCTCCGGAGCAAGTGGAAGACCCTAAAGCAACGATACTTAGCTGAGAAACGTGTGCTGTTTAAGAGCGGAGCCGAGGGGAAAGCTAAAATAAAGTTAAAATATTACAACGGTTTGTTTACTTAATACATCCATGGTTTACTTCCTGGTTGCGCTTTGCGTGAATTGTGAGGCGTCGCGAGACTAGACTACGAGAATTACGGCTCTTGCACAAAACACCTTTCAATGGAAACACCTGCAAGTCGCAATTGTACTTTGTTGAAACTTTTGAAATATCGCTTTTATTTTGCGAAAAAGTGTAATGGAAACGCAGCTATATAGTGTTTTGGTATGAAATACTTGCATGACTTAAAGTAGTACAGTAAATCGTAGTATGTGACATCATTATATGTACAGTACACTGGCACCAAAACAGAAGTTTACACAAGAGTAATGCTGTGACATAAAAGAACACTTCAAGACTTCAAAAACATTAAAAATGAAAGTACAGAGTCCAATGGTTAGGTAGTGTAGTAGCAGTAATAGTATTAGTAGTAGTATCAGTAGTAACACCAGAGAAACAGCAGGTTCATGATGAGCCGTTTAACTCAACATTGCAAGTCTTTATGGCTGGACACATCGATAGTCTAATAGTCTAGTGTACTGGGATAGTGATAATATATATTTACAGCAAAGACATGTTCATCACATTTCCCAGTTGGGCAAGCTAAGCTAATGCTACAACCACTGACTGGAGGTTGATAGGTGCAAAGAGGTTTAAAGCCTGCGGCCGGTAACTGAATGGTTGTTGGTTTGAACCTTAGGCTGGACATAACACAGCAGTATTTGAAGTTTAGTAATTACAACACACTTATACAAACCACTACTATTGAGCCAAGACTCTAAACCCAAAACTAGCTCACATGTTAATGTGTGTGTGTGTGTGTGTGAGAGAGAGAACTCAAGATGATTCTATGAAATGAAATTACTTTTGAAATGATTCCATTTAAATCTCTCCTTTTCTTTCCTCTCAAACGACGTCCAGTCAACAAACACTCCCCCAATGGCCGGACGTCCTCTCTGGTCAGTCTTGGGGAGAGAGTTCAGAGGAGATGAGCGTGTGAAATAAACGGCCGCTTCATCCGTCAACAGGACATCCTTGATCAGGTGGTCTGTAGCCCTCCAACACCTCTCCACCCATCTCCTCAAACACAAGAACATGGCACGGCCGCTTTTCATAACCCGACACGTCGGTCTCCCCGAGCCCCTCCTCCACCGTCGGGTAATCGGAGAAGTCGCAGGATGATGACATCACGTCCTCATCCTTACCCTCCGGGGTCTGCAGGCCGATGGGGAAGCGGAGCTCCAGTTCCGGAGGGGCGAGGCTGGTGGGGGAGTGGCCGGGTGTGGAGGTCTCGGGCGTCTGTATAAGGGGGGTGTTCCCGGTGACTTCCACCGCACACATGCTGGTTCTCTCTGGGTGCAGTGGGGAGCCGGTCATCAGACTGGGCAGCTTGGAGGCCTGGGGGAAGCAAAGTAGAAGACATGGTTCTCAGACACGCACAAGCCATGCACGCATGCACACACACACACACACACACACACACACACACACACACACACACACACACACACACACACACACGCTCACACACACACATCAACAAAATCTTATGCAGGATGATACGCACAATGGACTTGGGTAGAGGAGAGGAGCGTTTGGTCCATCTGCTGATGATCATCAGGAGCACACAGACCGTCACCCCGAAGATCATGATGGGTATCAGGACATACAGGAGGACCATGTTGTAACCTGGAACAACACACACAGCAGTCAGCGCACGCCGCACGCACACAACACACACACACATACACACACACACAGGTCTTACCGGTGTCCGTTGGCAGGAGCTCTGCGCACGTTTCATCAGGAGAGGAGACCTTTAAGTTCCCCATAAATCCCACTATGCTCACACAGTGTGTGCCTGCTGCCATCTCTGCTGGAATCTCGGCCTGGCACATGGGAGTGTCGCAGGAGAACTCGTACGTTTTCTGGGAATGTCAGAGGGGAGGAGTCGGGTAACAACACACATCCATCAATATAGTGGGACATTTCAAATCAAAGTGCAAAACTTTCAATATGTGTCAAGATCATTTAAAGACCCTAATTGGTCTTTTTAAGTATCAAAACCAGTCATTTGAATGTGTTATTTGTTGGGAGTCACGGTCTTACGGTACCTGGTCTTTGGTGGTGACGGTGTATTTAAATTCCTTGCAGTTCTCCCACTCTGATCGGTTAATGACCTGTTTGTAGACGTTGAATGGGTGGCGGAAGTCGACCGACATGCCGTGTGATTGGACCGAGACATTGACGGGAGGGAGGTCCACTGAGCCTGAAATCCACATGGAGCACAGGAATTTCACGAGGGAGAATTTGAGGATAGACTCGGAAGAACTTGGAATCACTGTTTGAAGTCTTAATGTGAATATTTCTGTAAGCAAAGATTAGTAGCCCGATGGGTAAAAGCTCATTCAGATATTCTGGTGCCCAAGAATGGAACAAGGTTCCAAATTCCATCAAAGAGATCACAAACCCAGTCTCTTTCAAGAAACTCAAACGCTGGCTTTTAGAAAATGTTGTGTTGTGAAGTGAGCTGTAATAGGTAGATATGCTATTGTTATGTGTTCATACCTGTACGTACATGTTTGAATGTCTAATGTTGTTTTTATGTTGTACTGTATGATCCACAACAGCCACACCACACCAGCAACCAAGGACCACAACGGAAACAAGTCTAGGACTTTCTTGTGTTATCCTTGATGTTCTTTTAATTGTGCATGTAGATGTCCTTTTAAATTGAATTGTCAAATAAACAAAAACAACAACAAAAAACTGTGTGTTTCTGTAAGCAAGGTGACTACTTACATGTCTTTCCTGTTGTAGAGTCTCTGTCATAACTGAACCAGACATGTACAGGCTGGGACTCATTCTGACCAGCGATCGCCGTCACGGAGACCTTGTAATCCTCTGTTATGAAACCCCACGTTGCCGTGGAGACATCGCAGGAGTAGGCTGGAGAGTGCGAGCACACCGTCTCGGACGAGCTGGGGAGGAGAGAGGAGGTCACAATCAATCAATCAATCAATCAATCAAAGCTTTATTTGTATAGCGCATTTCATACCCAGAGGCAACACAATGCGCTTTACAGAGAACAAGGGAGGTGGGCATATGACCCACCCCTACATATTCCAGAGGGAAGCAAAAAAACAGTATCACCCAGGGGCCAGATAAGTGAGCTGTAAAAAATTCTTCCCTGACCCCTCTCAACAAGGCGATCGAGCAAGCTCCTGGAGTATGTTTGTCCACTAGATCTGTAGAACAACAACTAACAACAAACAACTACCGTCATCACTGTCACTCATCAACACACAACCACAAGCCTGGACAGAAGTTGCAATGAGATCATCCGAAGCCCAGTCCCCAGGCCAAAGACAGACTCCAAAATGTGAGATCACCCCCCCCGAACTATCAGGGTGAAGCTCACCAGAGATGAGGAAATAACAAGCTGCTCAACCTCCTGTCATGGCCAATTCCAACATCTCTCGTTTTCAGGGTATGGTAGGTCAGTGCTACAGCACAAATGATTGATGAAACTCAAACCAGAGCTACATACAGTACACAAACAACAAACAAAGGTGTTTAAAGGTGGGACGTTAGGTCTGCTCACTAGTCAATCCTGCGTCCCAGCAGCACTGTGAAGCGAGGGTTCAGATCTGGCTGGCTGTGGTTCCAGCGAACCACAGTCTGGAAGTTGTGGCACTCCACGTTCACGTTCTCCACCTGGGGCACTGTGGAGGGAGAGGAGAAGAGAGAGATTCCCTTTTGTTGAATTAAACTGAGAATTACAGGAGTGTGAGGCATGGCATCGTCCACATACTCTTTAAGTGCAACTGATTTGACAGCGTTTGATTGGTGGAAGCTGTAGCCGTTCTTTCATCCATCCATTCTTGTTTAATGATAGAGTAGGTTCTAACCCAAATCAGGAGTGTGAGGATGGATGGCCGTTTTGGAGAATTACAACAACAGGGTGCTGCTCTACCCTCCACTCTCCACTAGAGGGCAGGCTTGTATTGTTGTAATGTGAAACCTTTTGGCTGCAGCAGGGTTCTCTGGAGAACTTGCCGACTCACCACCCACCTCACCCAATTATGGGGGACAATAGGTCCTCAAACCAGGAAGAAACTGAAAATAGCATCTCCAAAAGGACTTGGAGCTCCCTGAACGATCTCACGCAATATCTTTAAGGAAATCCTAAAGGATTTGGAGCTTGAAAGTAGTGGGAAGTGTCTCTGTCCCTCAACTCCTATACTGCCTATGCACTCCTGAAACTTTCTATCGATGTTTTATTGTTGTTCTGTATGTATGAAACCTGGATGGTTGTGTGTTTTATTGTGTGCTGCCCTCTTGGCCAGGTCACTCTTGAAAAAGAGATTTCCTTTCATCTCAACTAGTTTTATCTGGTTAAATAAAGGCTCAATAAAAATAAAAGCATATTGTAAACATAAAACAATGATGTTCATACACGCCAATTCCGGATAGGGAATGGGAATTTCCCTGTCCCCTCAGGCGGTTCCGCCATGTTTGGAAAGTCCACAGCTGCCAGTTGTTTGTCTGCTTTGCGGCATTCTCTAAGAGGCTGTTCTGCTAAGTGCTTACTGTGCCTTGTTATATGATTCACTTAAATATCACATTAGAGACTACAGGGATTGCTAACACATACTGGCCTACCATTTAGGCAACTTCTCTGTAACTATTTGTGCACTCTCCTGTTAGTCATGTCTCTCTTATGAAGTATCTAACCCATGTTTACTGCTCTGTATATGTTATTAGCCAATAGACAAACATTTTCCAGGTGCTTATTCGATCGTCTCGTTGAGAGAGGTCAGGGAATCATTTTTTACAGCTCACTTTTCTGGCCCCCGGGTGAAACTGTTTTTTTGCTTCCCTCTGGAATATGTAAGGGTCTCAATATTTCCATAGTTTGCCAAAGGAAGAGAAACATAGGTACTTAGAAGGATTGACAACAGGTTCTTGGATTTTACCAGAACTAGGGCTGGGTATCGATTCGAATTTCAAGAATCGATTGGATTCCAATTCACAAGGTTCAGAATCGATTATCACGATTCAATTCGATTCGATTCAATATCGATTCGGTTAGTGTTACTAAAAACTTTTTTTTTTGCTGTAACCTTAATTACATGACTGCAACATTATGCAACATCAATACTAGGGCTGGGTATCGATACTGATTTCCAAAAATGAATGAATGAATGAATCATTGAATGAATTAATGAACTATTCATTCATTCATTAAATAAAAGATCGATTTTGGGATTCATGAATCGATTCTGAATCATTTAATCGATTTTTTAAACCCAGCCCTAACCAGAACCATTCAATGTTTCGGCAAGATCAACATGTTTTAGTACGATCTTTATGGAACTTCCTGACATAACCCAGCTACATCTTTTTGAGTATTTGGTGGAGGCGGAGTGTGTTTACACACGCAAAGCTTTGCATGCTTACAGGAGCCTGGATGCTTAGAATTATTTCCACTCTGGAAAAGTGTCAAACTTGGTCAACCACACAAAAGACAACATATTTGCTGTTTACGGTGAGATCGGGGCTAGCCGGTCCAAGCAGTACTGTGCCTGGATTATCGCCAGCAAAATGGGAGAGATCAAGAGCGGGCATTGTACTTGTATGGCAGAGTTAGTAGATATTTAACTAGCAAGCTTTCCCAGTAATCCTAAGTACTTGAGTGGGTTTCTGTAGGCCAGGCCTATTAGGCCATTTGCCTTTTTAGTTAGCGAGTAGCTAGATGCATTTTGCCTGATTTGGTGACATTTCCTTAGGCACCGTTTCATTAGCCATCCTTCACTAAATTAAAAAGGAGACAGTTGACTTTAAACTATAGGATATCAAATATTAGTGTTCAGAAAACTTACAGCATCCCTCCTTCTTTGACATTACACGTTGTTATGGTTAGTGTTGTGAGGCGAGGGGTAAAGCCAACAGTGTTAACCAACTCTCCATGTCTCTTTACAGCAATGGAGAGGTGTGTACTAGCCATGTAGGTGCAGTCTTGCTGTGGAGCAATGTATAACAAAGGGGCTTCGGAATGGGATATGACATCATCTCGGGCGCCAAATCTGGAGCTCAGATACAAAAGGAACAGATAAACAAATCTTTATTTCCTCTACCGTAGGCTATTCAATGGCCTTTACGGGAAAAGGCTTGGCTTGGTTTATGGCGTAATCCCAACTGAACAGACCAGCTGCCTGTAAGAACTGCAAGCCATAACACTCGCATTACCGATATGGACGTTTCAGATTACACCACTACTTTTTTTTGCAGCCTGTGAAAACCATTCTTCTCCAAGTGCCTCCATCATACTGATTGTGTTCAAGATTGCAAGTCTTCAGCGTGTTGATTCCGTTAGACAGGATGTTAAAACGTACTGATAAAAGAACGCCGTTTCCTGTCAACTGCAGAAATGCAAGTCCAATCCTACTTAGTTGACCCAGAAGCCTAATCTAAGAGTATCCTACACACAGACCGACCAGACTCAAGTTTATTCAGTCTGTGTGTGTGTGTGTGTGTGTGTGTGTGTGTGTGTGTGTGTGTGTGTGTGTGTGTGTGTGTGTGTGTGTGTGTGTGTGTGTGTGAAGCTACAAGCTGTAAGACAATAGTAGTGGTGTTGTGTGTTGTACACAATACAGCAGCAGTCTTCCAACTGTCCTCCTATGCTTTGAAGTCTACAGCTGGAGGCAGTCATCACTGAACTTTCAGTTCCTCCACAAGCCTAGACAATCCTATAAACACACACACGCGCGCACACACACACGTGCACACACACACACACACACAAACCCATAAACACACACACAAACACACATGCACGCGCGCACACACACACATGTGCACACACACACACGCGCACACACATAAACACACACACAAACACACATGCACGCGCGCACACACACACAAACACATGCACACACAAACACACACACACATGCACACACAGACACACGGTAAACCTTAGTCAAACCGAAACCTAATTGTTGGTATACAATACGAGGAGCTGTATGAAGATGGTTGGTACGTGTGAAACTGGAGTGTGAGCCACAATCACAAGGTTGTTACCACAAACAATTTGGTGGTGAGTGTGTAAAGCTGAGCCACTCACACCCGCTGTCTCACACACACACACACACGTCCTACTGTATAACCTACAAGTAACCTACTATATAACTGTACTACAATGCCATTTGGTGATTTGCTGTTATCAATAATGTAACCTAAAATGTAGCCTAAAAGTAATCTTAAAGCACCACTTGGGAGGTTAAGATTAGGCAGTAGATTAGAGATGCAGCAGATCCAGAGGTTTCAGGCTGGGATTCTCACAGGGTGTTGTTAGACTGTCACTGATAAGAAACATACCCAGTAAATCCCCATACACAACTCTAGAACATTTCTCTGTCCAGTGTGACTGAAATATCATTGGTTGCACCAATGATAGTAAGAGATTGGGTCAGATTTACAGTCTCTTAATTCGAAAACCATTTGCCTTTCAAACAGGACACATGACAGTATAGATTGCAAGTCTTACAGGTTTTGTGTAAGGCTGTAAGTGGCTGTAACAATAGAAATGCCTGCTAGTCTTATGCCATCCATAAAACCCTAAAACCCTAATCCAAATATATGGTATTTATAGCTAAAATGTTTGAGGGTTGCCGTAAGAATAGTCTGTCAAACACCAAAGTACAGTATGTGTTGGGGCCCCTAGCAGGGAAATTAAAAGGTTAGTCTCGAGTCTTGCCACAGTCAACCACAATGCAGTGTGTGAACAACATAACAGGTCTAGAGGTAGGCAAGCTACGGCCAAGTAGCTTGGAGTGTGCTAAGGCAGTTTGATTTGGTGCTCAGATGTTTCTCGGACACTAAAGAATGACAAATTAATCTTGAAAAAGAAAGAAAGAAAGAAAGAAAGAGAATATTTGTTTCCATCTCAAGATTCATTTGTCATTCTTTAGTGTACTTGCATACATAAAAAATGAAATACTGTTCCTGTCTTTTCCTGTTTGGTTTGAACTCCGTTAGCAAAGTACTTTTAGATGAGAAACAAATGGCTGACAGAACAGGCAGATCCACAGAGAGAACTGGCGAAATCGGTCAACTTCCCACATTGCAACAGAGCAATGTTTCACAAGTTACAGTACATTTCACAAACAAGGCATTTTAAAAAACGATTTATGTTCAGTTCTAATTAAGCAATAAACCACTCGAGGCCATGTGTTATAGTGATTTTATAACAGCTAGGGGGCATTGTTAGGCATGACGATGTGCTTTGCGCCAGATTGCTCCCATGAGACAAATGGTTGCAAATTATACTCATTTTCAAGAGATCCCAAAGAGCTGGAAAGATGGATACGAATAATAAGTTGAGTTGAATTGCATATGGACAGTGCTACGTTGTGAAATGCCATAACCAAAGCCTCCTATTAACATGAGCTGGTTAGGATGGTATTAGCTGGTCAGACTGGTCTTACCTGGTCTGATCCGTAGGTGCGCCTGGCTATTCTTACTGCTCCGTAACCCTAACCTTAACCCCTAACCGTAATTGGCTCACTTATGATGCTAACTCACCATAACAATGATATGACCGGTCCTTCATGCTAGCCCTGACGACACCTACAGAGACAGCTCCCCCTGCGAATAGCGCCATTTTTCTACATGATTGTCAGCACGTGGGATGCACTTCTTGTTATTGCTGTAAGTAATACTTACAGCAGTAAGTTACACTTACTGTGTAAGTATTCTGCCAGCCATGCAATGCATATCGGCATTTTCGTATGTGTACTGATTTGTAATTTGGTTGTAGTGTTAGATGTTAGCTGGTAGTCAGCAAGCTCGCAGAGGCGCACTAGTTCTTTACCACTTCGTTACAAAAAATATATACATAATTCGGATTGTGATTGAAAATGAATTATGATCACCAGAATCAATAAAGTTTGTCTCCAAGTATATCATATTTAATGCATTCTACTAACTTTTCGATGTAGACTGAGATATAATTTTTCAGAAAATGTGCTATGAGAAATCCCATTCATTCTCTCGGCATTAGGAACACTACCACTAGGGGGCGATGAGATTACTTTCCCTCCCTATGGTGCAGTACTGATCACCTCACAGTATGCTATAATGGCAGACCACCTCCTGAGTACATTTTGCCCGACCACATCATCAGACTAGACCACCCTAGGAATACTGTAGGGTCTGCTGTAACTGTTATCATACAGCTATGATTTGTGCTGTAAATTTGAGTTAAGTCAAAAGAGGAAACAGCCAAAGTCACGAGAGTCAGTTCACTGTGATCAAACAAACAAATGCATGTTTGGGTTTGAGGTCAGAGGCTCCCATCTTAAAGGGATAATTCAGAATTTTTGACAAATAGAGCCTAATTTACAACCGACCCATAATGCTACTGATTCATGGAGAACATGTTCAGCTGATGGAATGCTATTTCTCTTTCGGGCGTTAGCGACATGCCAATGCAAGTGCAATCGAACCGAAGTGGCATCTCATGTATAAACACTCCAAACAGTAAGTCAAAGTAAACTAAACTCATCAAAGTCAGACATATCCCTTTTGAACGTGGCCATTGCAACTTGTTGTGTTGATAGTAAGAATAGTCCACTCTTACACAACTCTCCTTGTTGTGAAGACTTGTGCCGGCTAGTTAACGTTACGTATCACTCTGAAACCCTATTTACAGAGAGAACCATATAGATCCGAACAAAGGAAACACCACTTGTTTACTGATAATATTTCTTCCATGTTCACTCTCCATGTTCAGAGTAAAGAGAGAGAGAGAGAGAACATGAAGATGGTGACAGGATAGGGAGTGTGTGTTCTGGTGACATGGAGGTGAGTGAGAAAGGAGCAAATATGGATTCTTAAGACTGAATAATGATATCACAGCAGTCTGTTAATGTACAGACTAATGTTGTCCCCCATACAGTATAATGTGCATCAACAGTCTTTCTAGACAATAGTTTACTGATATTTCTTCCATGTTCACTCTGGTATGTTCAGAGTAAAGAGAGAGAGAGAGAGGAAGAGACAGTATAAATAAAAAATATCCCATGTTAAGTGTTAGTGAATTTATATGTATTACTTTAGAATGGCATGAAATGTCCCCCCCCCCCCCCAATGGTGACTTCATGGTTACGGCCTTAGATCTACCCCTTTAATCCAGGTAAATAGTGAAGTCAGACTCTCTAGACTACAATAGGCCTAGGCTATGGTGCAAGATATTAGTTAGGGTTACCATCAGGGTCCCCAGACGAACAGGTCTGCAGTTTAACGTTACTTCAAATCCATTTACCCGTGACTTGCATTCAGATTCACAAGGTATACGACAACACCTTAGTCACCAACTTACCTTGGTTTCGTGTACACACCTCTAGCCTACGTGAATCATAAAAGGTAGGCTATCGATAGCTCATAGTTGACATGATGAAATGGGTATTTGAAGTTAGCTAGCTAGCGTCAAAACATCTAAAGCACGTTATCACAAACATACAGCAACGTCAAAGGAGGATATACTCACTGTGGCAATCAATACTTCGGGTGAAAGCTGTGACGAAGGTTAATATCCATAGCCACTCCATTCTTGGACGACCGCTTCTGTTAATCTCTAAAACAAATACAGGCGTATTAATGCATATTCATTTTGTACAGTGTTGCTCGCATTGTCTTTGTCAGAGGCCTGGAACAGGAAGCTCCTAGCTGGCTGCGCAGGCGCAGTGTGAAACTTCCCATGCCATGCTCACCCAGGATCATATCCATGGCCCACGTGAAGCCAGCGCCAAGAAGTCAATGGTTTTCAAAATAAACGTTCCTCGAAATGTTATTGGCCGCGTTTCCCGATAAAGAACAGTCTTAAGGAACCCTTCTTAAGCAACCCTTTGTGAGGGAGTTAAGAAGTAGGCTACTTTGGAGTTAAGTGCTTCTTAACTCGTTCGGGAAACCCGGCCCTTGTCATTCAACTGTAATCTCTTTAAAATAACTGTTTTTTTTTAATCAATTCTTTATTGTCCACCCTCTAAGCATCTGCTCTCACTTTCATCCGAAGAGTGTAAAGTGTATTGGGGCCATGTTTCAAGGGTCACTACATCATTCATGCCATATTCTAAGAGGGGACCGTTCAGTAATGGTGACAACTTCTTATTTGACATAGTATCTTGTTTGAATGATATGATACACTGTCTAAATCCCTCCTTTCATGCTGATGGGCAATGAATGTAATGACATATGAATGATGTATCATTGAAAGATACGTTGAATGAGCATAAAGCAATGTCGTGACCTTTGACACAGACCCAATTCACTTTGTACTTTTCGGATGAATGTGAGACCAGATGCTTGAGGGTGTAATAGCCGAGTTATCCAAGGAACACACAGAGACCAATAAGGCGAGTTGACTGTTTACTTCCACAGGAGTAGAGCACACCAAACAATTGACTGTGGCACCACCAACATGGCTGCTCAGAGAGCCCCCTATGAAACAGGAAGCACCTATATATAGTGTACAGATGAACCCTAGTGTCTCCATCTAGTGGACAGGTAAATACATTACAAGTCAAACCAGCCAGGATATTACACCCTTCCCCCCCTGATAAAGACAGTCTGGAAACAGCATTGAACAGAACCCTGAGAACAAAGTCCAACATATCCTACGGTCTAAAGTAATCTGGCGGTCGGGTCTCCCTGGTAGACCTCCTCAGTGCTGGTGGAGTGGACAAAGTCACAGGGGAGGTCGGCAGGGAAGGCTGGGACACATCTCTGTTGACCCCCAGCTCAGGTAGGCCGTACCCCACTACAGAGGGAACTGGGAGGGGCTCTGTTATGTCCATTTCAGGGACGGCAGACAGACACCGAGCCCGGGGAAGTTCCCTGGGAGTGTCTAGGCATGAGCCCCCTTCCCCGTTGGTAGGTGATGGGGAAACTGGACGATGCCGTACGTGGTCCACATGTCGTCTGACCCGCTGACCACTACCCAGCAGCACTGTGCATGACACCGGACCAGTCACGCACTCTACAGTGCCGGGTATCCAGGTGGGCCCAGAACTGAAGTTCTTGGTGTAGACTGGAGCCCCCTCCTGGAGACTCCTTGCTCTGGCGTGCTGATCGTGCTGTTCCTTCTGCTTCAGCTGTTTGTGTTGCACCCGCGACTGAAGATCTGGGTGCAGAAGATCCAGAGTTGACCGCAGTTTCCTGCCAAGCAGCAGCTCTGCAGGAGATTTGCCGGTGGTGGACTGAGGCGTAATCCTGTAACTGAACAAGGCACGTGACAGCTTTGTCTCAACCGACCCCCCTGCACTCTTCTTCAAGAGGGCCTTCAGTGTCTGCACCCCCCTCTCAGCCAGGCCGTTGGAAGCTGGATGCCAGGGGGCGGTGGTGACATGCTGGATACCATTCCGCACCATGAATTCCTGAAAGTCTCTACTAGTAAAGCAAGTCCCGTTGTCAGAGACCAGCATCTCTGGTAATCCAAACCGGCCGAAGCTGTTCCTCAGGCATTCAATGGTGGCCGCTGTAGTTGATGAGTGGAGAGGGTAGGCCTCCATCCACTTGGAGTGAGCATCCATAATGACCAGAAACATGCGTCCCATGAATGGACCTGCATAGTCCACATGTAGCCTCCTCCATGGCTTGTCTGGCCACTCCCAGGGGTGCAAGGGGGCCTGCATCGGCATCTTCCGGTTCACTTGACAGGTGTCACAGCCGTTCACCACCCCCTCAACCTCAGCATCCAGCTGTGGCCACCAGACGTAGCTTCGCGCCAGGCCCTTCATCCGGGTGATTCCTGGGTGAGACTGGTGCAGTTGTTGCAACACCGCTGGACGTCCCTTCAGAGGGATGACCACCCGGGCCCCCCAGAGGACACACCCCCCTTGGATGCTGAGCTCGTTCTGTCTCTGGTAATAGGGAGCAAAACAGGGATTAATAACCCCTTTAGGCCAGCCCCTCTCAACATACTCACGCACCCGGGCCAAAACAGGGTCTCGGCTGGTCCACCTCTCCACTTGTCTGTCCGTAACTAGAGGTGCCTCCAGGTGATCGAGCATCATCACTCTGCCCTCATCTTCCGGGTCCATCACTCCATCATCCTCTTTTCTTGGCAGCGGCAGGCGGCTCAAAGCGTCAGCATTTCCATGATCCTTTCCTGTTTTGTAAACCATCACATAGTCATAGGCCCCCAAGGTCACAGCCCACCTCTGAACTCGGGGTGAAACCATCTGAGGGACCATTTTAGCTTCACTAAACAGGCTGAGGAGAGGCTTATGGTCTGTAACTATGGTAAATCTACGGCCATACACATAGTTGTGAAACTTCTTCACCCCAAACATCACTGCCAGACCCTCCTTATCCAGCTGTGAATAGTTCCTCTCTGCAGCAGTTAATGTGCGGGATACAAACCCAACAGGTCTCTCCGACCCATCAGGCATCCGATGGGACAACACTGCCCCCACTCCATAGGGAGAGGCATCACAAGCCAGTATCGCCTCCTTCTTCGTGTCATAGTGCACCAGGACCTGTGATGACTGTAGAAGAGATTTAGAGTGATCAAAAGCCCCTTGCTGTGCGGCCCCCCAATCCCAGCGAACATCTTTCCTGAGTAGTGAATGGAGAGGATCCAGAAGGGAAGATAGGTTAGGTAGGAATCGATGATAATAATTCAGCAGTCCTAGATAGCCTTTTAGCTCTGACACAGTCTTAGGTGTGGGTGCATCCTTAACAGCAGCCACCTTCTCAGAAACTGGACGGAGCCCATTCCTGTCAATCATGTGCCCCAGATACATCACTTCATCCTTCAGGAAGGTGCACTTCTGCCGCTTAAGGCGTAGGCCATGGTCCTCCAGACGCTGCAGGACCTCCTCCAGGGTTTTCAGATGCTCCGCCTCTGTTGGACCACTCAAAAGAATATCATCCAAAAACACACAACAGTGAGGGATCCCTCGGAGGATCCCCTCCATAATCCTCTGGAAAATAGCAGGACTGGATGAAACACCGAAAGGCAGTCGGTTATAGGTATACAACCCTCGTTGTGTGTTTATAGTAACATATGGCTTTGAGACCTCATCCAAAACCACTTGTAAATAAGCATGGCTCATGTCAAGCTTAGAGAACTTGTCTCCTCCAGATAGCTTAGCAAACAGATCCTCTACTCTTGGAATGGGATATTGCTCTACACTGGAAGCCTGATTGACAGTTACCTTGTAGTCCCCACAGATGCGGACCCCCCCACAGGGCTTGAGTATGGGTACTATGGGGGCAGCCCATTCTGAATGAGTCACTGGCTCAATGATCTTAGCTTCCAGGAGCCTATCCAGCTCAGCCTCCACTAAAGGTTTAACCGCATATGGGACCGACCTGGGTTTGAAGAACTTCGGTTTGGCTTCAGGATCCACATGTATAGCTGCTTTGACGCCCTTCAGAGTCCCCAGCTCATCTTTGAACACCGCTTCATGCTTCATAAGGACCTGCTCCAGCCTGCCGTAGTTCATAGTCTCCACCCGGTGGACGGTGTGCACCTCCATGGCCAATTCCTGGAGCCAACTCCGTCCTAGTAGATTTGGGCCTGAGCCAGCCACTACGATCACAGGCAACACTTTAGAGACAGTCTTGTGGGTCACAGTGACTCGGGCCATGCCTTTAACCCTAAGCTTCTCCCCGGTGTATGTCTTCAGCTTAATCGGGCATCTCTCCAAATTGGGCATAACGGCTAGGTCCCTCAGCGTAACATACTGCTTTTGACTAAGAACCGTAACACTACAGCCTGTGTCAACTTCAAAATGGACCTTGGTGCTGTTGATCATCACAGATTGTTGAATAGGGGGCACTTTGTGATTACGCTGTCCTACCAGGCATAGAGTGTGCATTGCATACATATCCTGCTCTGACTCAGAGTCACTACTCTCCCCCTCCTGTAACAAATGAGCCCTGCGGGACTTCCCCCTAGCTGTCTTCGGCACGTGGGACCCCCGTGGACCTGACTGACTCTGGGCGGGTTTTCCCTTGGACCGACACGCCCGCATGATATGGCCTCTCTTACCACAACCATGACATGTCTCTGTAGCGAACCTGCAGTCAGCCGGGTTGTGGTGCCCCCTGCACCTGAAGCACAGCTGGTCCGGAGATGGCGAGACTGTGGATCTCCGCTCAGACACCTGGTAAACCGCCTCCCCAGGTTTGCCCCGCCCCGCCGCTCCAGCCTCATCTCTCCACAGGGCCTGTATATCCTTAACATCTTTATTAGCCGTTTCCATAGACTGTGAAATTTCCCAGGCCTTCTCAAAGGTCAGATCCCCATGTGACAGAAGCCTCCTCTGAATACTGTCATCATTCACCCCACACACCAAACGGTCCCTCAACATCTGTAACAGAGACTCTCCATAATTACAGTCACGTGCAAGCTTCCTAAGTTCAGCCACATATCCAGCAATCGATTCCTCCGGACGTCTAGTTCTTGTATTGAACTTGAACCTTTGCACGATCTCACTAGGTTTGGGGTTGAAATGGGCCCGCAATGTCTCGACTAATTGAGGGTAGGTCTTTTCCCCAGGTGTAGCAGGGCTCACCAAACTCCTCAACAAACTGTATGTAGCTGGGCCACAACAACTGAGCAAAATAGCCTTTGTCTTACCAGCATCAGTGATATCATTAGCCACGAAAAAAAAATCCAAAACCTCACAGTACTCCTCCCAAGTTTGGGACTGGCTGTCAAATGGGCCCACAGTTCCTACTGTGCCCATACTGGCTCCTTTCCTCCTCCACCTCCAGTTGATCCCCGTCGCCAATGTAATAGCCGAGTTATCCAAGGAACACACAGAGACCAATAAGGCGAGCTGACTGTTTACTTCCACAGGAGTAGAGCACACCAAACAATTGACTGTGGCACCACCAACATGGCTGCTCAGAGAGCCCCCTATGAAACAGGAAGCACCTATATATAGTGTACAGATGAACCCTAGTGTCTCCATCTAGTGGACAGGTAAATACATTACAAGTCAAACCAGCCAGGATATTACAGTGGACAATGAAGAATGGACAATGTGGACAATGATGAAGAATCGATTTCAGCAACAATTTATTGCAAAATGGTAGTAGATGATATAGGGTGAAATAGGCTGTATCATGAAAGAAAGAAAAAAGATATTACCTTATTGGCCACATATTAGAGAAGGTATCCTCTGCATTTGACCCATACAAGCTAGGAGCAGTGGGCAGCCTACCAGCGGACCCCAGGGAGCAATTTGGGGTTCAGTGTCAAGAACACTTCGACATGCTGCAAGGACCTGGGATCGAACAGGGGACCCTCTTACCCTCAGGGCTGCCATCTCTTACCCCCAGGGCTGCCATCAACCTTATAAACATGGCTCCCCTCTGACTCTCCCCCCCCCGCCCCCTGCTTTTGCACTAAACTGACTTTGCACTGACTCTTTGTAGTCCAATTGCACTACTATTTTTTTGCACTATATTTGTATCACTGCACTTTACAAGCCCTGCCATGCACTGTCATGTCTTGTCCTTGCACCTGTCCATTGTTGTTTTGTTGTGAGCCCCAGTGTCGGGGGAAAAAAATCCTATGTATGTAAAAGTATAATGGCAATAAACATATTCTGATTCTACCTCCTGAGCTAGGCTACTGCCACCCTAATTCGATTAAATTGGATAAATAGTGTAAAATGCACTTCACTGTCTATATTTTTTTCATCAATTCACTCAATGATCTCCCTAAAATAAACACAGAGACTTGCATATGAACATGTCAATCTGAAGAAAGAAAATGCTACAAATCGACCTGTGGACGTGAGAGAGAGAAAAAACTAGACCTTTATTTTGAAGGTTTCAGAATGTTTACAACCGACAGAGGATGGGAGGAAAGTACCGGTATTCCCATGGAGTAGTTAAGGCACGTGCACACTGTGCACACAGGCAGACTGCTGTCTCGGTGCAGAAGCACTAATGCATTTATAACAAAATCAAAAGAGGATAATCTGAGATTAAATTTGCCTCATTATGGTGATTCCAATTGCCAGTTCTCAGATCTGACATCTGTCTCTGTGTTGACTGGCTGTACCTATACAAAATGTATTCTCACATAAATGTAAATTATCCCAATAAGAGTAGGCCAACAATTTCTATTGGATTGTAAATGTAGGCTACAGTACAGTAGGCTACAGCAGCCATTGTATATTTTGTATATGACACACTAAATAAATAGGGGACTGCAGGACCATGGAAAGCGGACACGTTGATGAGGCTATGAACTACAATTACAAAAAAAAGAAAAACTAAAAAAAATACTATCTCCAGATGGCCTATGGGACAAAGTGCCTCACCCCTGACGTCAGGATGAAATCATCTCTTCTCAAACTCAGTAGCTCTGAATGTTCATCAGTTCTTTTCCGGACTCTGGTATCAGGTAAGAAGCCTAACATACACTTAACTCGTTTTAGTGTCATCATGGCTGTGCTGTCGTAGCCCTTGTTGGTGACCGTCACTGATAGCTTAGTGAATTGATAACCAAAGTTTCCGCTGCGCCTCATTGCCTTAACAGCTCACTTACGTAACCGTGACGAATTGATAGACTTGGCTTGGCAATGTCTCTCGCATGTTTTTATGGAACTGGGGATTTTGAATCGCCATCGACGGTGTGACAGCTGTTAATTTATATCAGAAATTAGTTCTGTAGGGTTAATTTACCATTGATTGTCACTTATACTTTCTACACGACTAAACGTGCCTGTTGATTCACTTTCCTGTTGAGTTTGCCTGTTGATTCACTTGCATGTGCTTTGGTTGGCCTGTTTGAGCAGTGAGTCATTTCCACATGCAGTACGTGCAAGTGAATCAACAAGCAAACTTGAGCTATTGAGAAAGTTTAGGAGAATTGATAGTCAGTAGGCCTAATGATTTCTGGCGTACTCTAGATTAAATTCTCAGACAGATAGACTCAGTGTTTATGCAATCATGTCTATTCTGCAATCCTGCGACTGTTTTTCCAAAGTATTGTCCAGCGGGAGTGTGTGTGTGTGTGCGCGCATGTGCATGAGCTGCTCCAGCTGTAGCTGAGGGAGAGACACACCTCCCTCCTCCCAGTCCCAGACAGAACATCTGGCTGACCACACCCCTAATCCTAATATAACCAACCCTTATAACCTCTGACCCCTAACCCTACACACACCTAACCCTAATATAACCAACCCTTATAACCTCTGACCCCTAACCCTACACACCCCTAACCCTAATATAACCAACCCTTATAACCTCTGACCCCTAACCCTACACACACCTAACCCTAATATAACCAACCCTTATAACCTCTGACCCCTAACCCTACACACCCCTAACCCTAATATAACCAACCCTTATAACCTCTGACCCCTAACCCTACACACACCTAACCCTAAAACGAGCAAATTAAACCAACGCTCCGGCCTCTAATCTGCTATGTGAGCCATCTCTGAATACAATGCAATAGCAACAAGAGTTAACAAGTGTTTCATATTTCCCTTTTATGCCGTTGGTTACAGATGTGCCTCCCTACCTCCCCAGGTAGCCATCTTGACAAGCCCAGCCCAGCCCAGTACAGCAGCATACAACGGACACAGAGAAGGAAAGCTACACACAAAAAAGACTAAAACAGAGTGCACTTAGCAAGAAAAGTACACAGAGAGTAGTCTCGGAGCCAGACTCTCTACGGAGGAGAGAGTCTGGACTTCAGCCGCTTAGAATTTGTAAAAGGAAGTTCTTAAAAAAAAAAATCACTTCCGGTCCGGACTGTCTACGACTCTCTACGGAATTTTGACAGGATATCCGCCCGTTTTTTCCCCAACTTCCTTCATCAAAATTTCTGCGTCTGAATACCAGACATAGTTGACAGTCCGGGACGGAAGTCGACTCGTCTGGCTCGTGAGACTACACAGAGAGGGGCGGGCAGCGGTTGTCTTTTCATCATCCAGAAACTGCCACGCCTGTCAGAAGATGTGTGATTAGATCTCCCTCAGTGTCCGACTGGGGAACATGATCAGAGACGACAGCATCCTGGCCTGACTTCACTCTGGTCTGGTGAGAGAGATATTCTCTCTCTCCCTCTCTCTCACTCTCTTTATCCATCTATCATCTCTCTGTCTAACACACACACACACACATACACACACACACACACACAAACTTCCAGATGAAACCAGGCCAGCGAGACCAGGCCGAGCGCGCGTTACAGGACAGATGACCGCGCTCAGTCTCTTGGGCCGGGCGGTTCTGTCCGGCCTGCTCCTGCTGGTCGTCTGCGGCCTGCAGCGCTCCGACCTGCGTCTGGCCTACGTGACCGACCACAGCCTGAACTACTGCACCTGCGTCCGCGCCCTCCCCCCCTGCAGCCTCCCCCCCCCTGCCGACTGCAGCTGCAAGGACCACCCCCTCTCCCTGCTGCTCCGCACGGACAGCCCCGCCCCCGGCGCCGTGCGCGTGCGCCACCTCACCGTCTGGTACACCTCCGCGCTCAACGCCGCGCGGCTCCTCAACAACTCCGAGGTGCGTCACCTCACGCTTATGAGGTGCGGCAAATCGCCGCCACCGCCGCCGGGCCCTCAGGACTACTTTGTGGTGCAGCATCTGGAGCGCCTGACGGTGGCTTACCCTCCGTGGCGGCCGGCCCACAGCCAGGAGGTGGTGCTGGGGAGGGAGATGGGGGCGGCCTATCCGCACGAGGCCAGGCTAGGGCTCATCCACAGCCAGGTGCTGCTGGGGGGTCCCTCGGTGAAGGCCTACACCGTCCAGACACACATAGACAGCCAGGGGGTCCTGCCCTTCCCCAACCTCTTCCTGTCCAGACTCAAACTACCCGAGACCTCCAGCATCTTTGTGACGTTTATATACTGACATACTGATCGTGATTTGGAAAAGTTCATTTACCTTTCCTGACTCAAACTGTATGTTAGTACCAATTGATGACAGCTTGTCTCTACTTGTACACATTCAATTGTTGTTCACATTCAATTCACTGTTTACTAGCAAATAACTATGTATTGACTGTGAGTTTTTTAGTTATGGTATTGAGCGCTTGATGGAATGAACATCCTATCAATTCAAATTATTGTACACATTCAATTCACTGTTTACTAGCAAATAACTCTGTATTGACTGTGAGTTTTTTAGTTATGGTATTGAGAGCTTGATGGAATGAACATCCTATCTATTTAAATTATATGTGCAACATGAATGTAAGCTCAGCTGTTTGAGTAACTGAACCAATGATACTCCACCAGTCAAGAATGAACTGCACCGGCATAAATGACCACATGATGGCAGCATAGACCAATCTGATGAGCTGAGGTGAGGCGGGAGTATTCTGAATGGTAGGCTACCACAGACATGGCTGAGAAATATTTCAGTCCTTGAATGATTTATTTATTTTCTATTAACCTGTTGCAAACATACATGAATAATATGTCTGATGACAAATGTAGCTATATGCATCAAGGTAGGCTACATCATCTAAATTCCCCTAAGAAAAAACATGTTAAACATTAGGCTAATAAAGACTTTTCTAGGGTGTTTGCAGTATTCCAGGACTTGAAATAAGTTGAAAACTTCATTGTTTCATATATTGTTGTGTTTTAAGTTGTGTATTTTTCATGTTGGTTCACATTTTCAACTCATGTTTTCTGTGTTCCCAGTGTTTTTGACTTTCTTTCTCAGTGTCCTTATCAGTATTATGCCACTTGAAATGTAGAAACACGTTTCGCAAAAGGAGATCGAATCTCCCTGAGACTGAACTGTGAATAGATGGTAAATATGTCAAAGTAAATAAATACATTCAAGCCTTTATTCCTCGTATATCGCGTTCTGCAGCACCTTCTCCCCTCCGTGAAGCGCGGCCTCGGCAGGCTTTGATCCTGACACCACTCCTAGCCGCTTCCTCCACTCGCCAATGGAAATATTGTTGTATATTCATGTGATTTCACAGGGTTTTGTCCGGCGGTCCCCACAGCAGCATTCCGGCACTGTTGCCATGGAGAGCTGATTGTTGAGCATCATGTTACACACAACATCGCACCCCTGCCGCCCGCTGGCCAGGGGGAGCGATCCCATGGTCGCTGTGTGTGACACTCACCGTGGCAACCGGGGTCTGGGAAACGGGTGAAGCCTGAGCCCGTATCTCTTGCCCGCTCCCCTCTCCTCCTCTCAGTGACCTATCAGCACATTATAGATGAGTTAGCATCGTATATCATATATTGCCAGCAATGACAAAGTATGACCTGCTTTCAGATGTATTTTAGCTTCTATTCTCCACAGTACATATCCTTGAATAGATGGTGTCAGTCAACCTGCATAGATATCGTTTCCATGGGACCCATCGACTCAAAAACCTCTCATTCTTGTCCAGTGAGAGCTTAGCAGAGGCTTAGGAACGACCCATTAGATGCAGCAGTGTGGAGCTGATCCAGACATGAACACACAGTTCCTAACTTGGTTTTTTGCTACAGCTTTACCACAAGGCTGTACTGACTGTGCCAGTAGGGTGTAGGACAAGATGGCCGCCCCCGGGGTAGAGAGCAGGGGCTGGGGCTGGGGCCGGTGAGCGGAGCCCAGCGGCCGTGTTGGTGGGAGAGGACGGGGCGGAGGGAGAGAGGGAGGAAGGAGCGGGGTACGAGGCCACTAGGACGCTTGTGCTCCAGCGTCCCAGGGCGCGGGGCTGAAGGCGAGAGCCAGAGAGGAGGCGTGGACGAGGGAGGGCCGGAGCCCTCATCACTCTCTCCACACTTCTGCTGTCAGCGTCTTTGTGAGAGCAGCATTACTCACTCCCCAGGCCGCTGGCTCCCAGGTAACTGACCCTTGGGGGGGCGGGAGGGGGCGCTGGTTACCGGGTCCTCGGGTCTTTGGGAGAGTGAGATGGGGGGGGGGGGGGGGGGCAGGGAGCTTTGTTCCCCGCACATCAATAAGGCTAACATACTTTAATTGTGTGCTGTCAACATTGGGTCAACAGAGGCAACACGGAGGCTTGGGAACAGGTTCGCTTATTGCTGTCATCATGACCATGAAAGTAGGATTTTATAAAGATCACAGTGTTTTGTAGTTGCCCATGAAGATCACATGCTGTATAATATAGTATACTGTATAAATTAATTGAGCGAAGAGGCCAAAAGGCTTTGTTTTGCCATTCTCTGTTACAGTATGTGACACTTATCAGAACTAATTAGTGTTATTTTGTTCAACACCCCCCTCAACACCAATCAGTCAGGGAATACTGTTTTGAATTAGTTGCAACAGAGAGTCCTCAGCAAACAAAAGTTTCTTATTAACTACTTATCCACTTTCACTGTAGTGAAGAGAAAGGTACAGAAGAGAAACTGTACATATTCCATCTCAATTCTCTCAGTATGGATTTTAATGTCTCTCCGTCTCATAAGGAACTTTCTTATTTGCTTTCATCAACTATTTAAATTCATATCAGAAAGCAGCTTACCCCCTGATGTCAAGGAATATAGAAAACACAAATAGGTAAACAATTTGGAAAAACAAACATATTTAACATTTCCCTGGTGTCATGCTGTGTTTTTGAAATGTTTGTTTCACCAAACATCACTTCCCTTGTAATTAACTTTTGTCTTAATTATCATTAAACAAAAAGATGATACATGTATGCAGAGCAAAGTGATTCCGAATATGAATCAGAATCACGTTTACTGTTGCAAATGTTGAAGATTCATACAGAGAAAGTGGATATTGAAATCCATCCAACGGTCCAGATATCTGAAGAGCTTTCAAACAGATATCTGTGTTGAGATGATACACTTTTGTTGACGAAGATTCACCATCTCCAAAACCCCCATGTTTCATACTGGTTAGACAGAGACATGATTTACTGACCGCAGGTTAGCTGCCTGGGTATAAGGCTGAGCTAACTCTAGCAGGGGTCCAGTGTGTGTGTGTGTGTGTGTGTGTGTGTGTGTGTGTGTGTTTGGTTAATGATTTACCTCCAGGGCTGACAGGGTGAAGACTCTCTCTTGACGTTCTGCCGAGGCCTGTCGTCCCACGTTAACACCTCGTTAGGGGGTCGGGGAAATCATTTACTCCGGAGGCCCCCGGGCTCCGTGTGCAGCTCTGGTCTCTACAGAGAGCCACTGTGGTGGAGTGGTCAGTCTGGGCCTGGGGCCTGACCCCTGACCCTTGCCTGTCAGCAACACCATCAGGACAGCAGTCGGCCAACAGGCTGAGAGGCTGTGTGCACAGGGCTGGGGAGGGGCCATAAGTCATACTGATAGTTTAAGCACTGTCACCGAACGGCCCTGATTGAGTTAAAACAAAGCCGAGCCAGCGCACGCACACACACACACACACACACACACACACACACACACACACACACACACACACACACACACACACACACACACACACTCCAGTTCCCCATCAGCATCCAGAGGGAAAGCTTTGTGAGGGATCAAAAGCTGTGCAAACAGACACAGGCTTTAATTGTTGTTCTCTATTGAGGGGATAAAGGCAGGCTGGGAATGGTGATTGTCGGAGGGATTGATGAAGGGATGATGATGAGACAGTTGAGGAGGACTGTGTCAGAGGGGGGTCCTGGGTATTTTCATCAGGCTGTTTCATACAGAACAAGAAGCACTTGTTCTGACTGCTTGTCTCCTTGTCGCTGGAAGGTTATACACACGTGTTGATAGCTAGACAAAGACACGTTGTGGATTACGTCATGTTCCGATAAAATATTGTGGAAAAGTACAGTATCATTTAAAAAATATATAATTATTATACTATACTTATATAAGTAATACTGTTTTTGATATCATTGACAGTAATTAACACCGTATGTAAATATGAGAATATAAGACAATAGTGGATAGAGCTCTGAATAACAAATGTATCTCATGCCTTACAGGCTGATTGTGTGAAGTGACTGGTCAATTAATCTTTTCAGCCATCTGATTATACCTTTTAGCCATATGCTGCTCAGTATATTCCATATTTGTTTATATACAGTAGAGCCTCGTACGTGACTAGAAACATATGTTATGAGGAGATTTGAACGATGCTGCGATGTGGAGGAGAAAGACTCTCCCTTCAACATACACCGACACAAATATATGAGTGTTTTTTATTTCCTGTGTGAAAGGCGTCACCGAGTTAAGTGGGGTTTCTTTAGACTGTGCCTAATGGTCTGGTGTGGAGTGCTGAGATGAAGGGGGAGGCCTACACCATGCCTAATCAGCCTTTCTAGCCCGGGTCAAGACATTCTGTCTGGCTCCCCTCTCAGCTCTGCCACGGAGGACTCCTCCATTCACACACACAATGTACCTGTCAGTCTGAACATCACTTCCTGCCTCCGCTGGCTCCAGCGCTTGCAGGGAAACACAATATTTCACAGCACCAAACAATGGCCTGTCTGCCCGGACCAACCATATGGTTACTATGGGCCGCAATATTGACACACATCACTAATTATTCATAAAACAGGATCGGAACAGAAGAGGTGTCCGTCCGCCCGGTTCTCTGTTCCGTCCCCGCTATGGAATCCCATGGAACCCTGAGGTCTGCATGGGGCTCCTCTCATGGCGATGACACATCAAAGAAGCGGTTCCCCCTCTTCTCTCTCTCTCTCTCTCTCTCTCTCTCGTTCTCTGTCTGTCTTTCACAGTGGTTCACCTGGGATGATTCTCACAACTCGGCACAAAATAATAGGCTATATATTAACAGAGGACTTTTATTTTTTAACAGCATGTTAAAAGTATTCTAGTATGTTCTAGTATTCTGGACAGGGTCTATCTAGGGCTATCAATCGGTTTTTCCCTTGGGAGCTCAACCCTGTATGGGCCTGTAAACATTTGACAACTCCAGACTGAGATTACAGATGAATCAGGAACGGAGTGGAACACTTGATTGAGAACACTTGATTGAGAACACTTGATTGAGAACACTTGATTGAGAACACTTGATTGAGAACACTTGACACTCCCAAACACACTCTGTCTCCAGTGTTTGCCTCAGTGACATCATTGATCTTGATCATAAACTTGCCAGTGGACTGACACACTGCAAAGGATCCAGACTGGTTTCAACCAGCACAAAGTCATGTGTATAACTGTCTTTTTTCATCGTCTGATGGCGACCGCGTAAGACGAGTAAAAAGGAAAGCTCCATTTCATGCCTGTTGTTGCCTCAGTACATTGGCTAATTGCCTTGTGTCTGCTCTACTGCGAAATTATCTTCTGACAGTTTAATCAAGCCTCTAAGTCTGGTATGTTATTAACTACACATCCCAAAACACTTTGGACATCTCATGATCTCATATGTCGAAATTGTTATATTTTTTCTTGTGATTGTTTTCTGATCGGTCTATATATTTCGGATGCTCGGCTCTGGCCCCAGCCCTCCACTCGAGCCCCGGCCTTAACCCTCCAGACCCAGCCCTCCAACTTGCCTGACCCCCTGTGTGGTGGGAACCTCCTCTTGTCCATCAGGCCGTGACAGGCCCATGTCGAGCCAGACTGCAGCTCTCCTCCCCTCAGGCTGGGTGATTGACAGCCTCTCACGCCCTGCTTGACTGAGGGGGCATGGCTCCTTACCTGTCAATCATGAGTTGAGCTTGACCACTCCTGCCTGTAGGTACCTAGCACTGTGAAACCAAATGCAAATCTATTGCTGCATTTTCTTTTCTACTCAACTCAACTACTCTTGAGTAACTTCGTCCTACCTCTGGCACCCTGGCCACCACTAAGGTAAAGTTAGCTTTTTAGCGAAGGTGCCCCAGCTCCAGATGTCAGGCAGGCCTGGGGACCCCTGGTGGCCAGTGGCAGCACTGCGCCACATCTGTCTGGGCAGAGACATGCCATATTGGCTCCCATCTGCCGAGTGGACCCAACGTGGCACATCCGTGCCCGGGAAGCCGCCCGGCCCGCTCCAACCAGTGCCATAAACTCTGTAATTCATGGCCGTGAAACAGCAGGATTTTAATGCAACTCCGAGGAACGCAGAGTGCAGGAACCTTTGGCAGCTGACAACCAGCTTCTGTCGTTCTGGTGGCGACACAAAACATTTGCCTTAGATACAAACCTGGCAACCTGGTGGCACAGAAGAACAAGAAGAACCCCCCTTCCCTCCCTCCCTCAAAAAAAAGAAAAACAAATCTGTGTCCTGGGTCAAACAGACTGCCGAGCCAGGGGGGCCGTAGGAGAGCGAATGTCACCCCTGTCCCAATGTGACATGGGGGAAATGGACATGCTCAGCCCAGCCCTGCTCTCAGCCATATGCTGATGTTTTCATATTCCAGAGAGTTGAGTTGAGGGACTAATAAAGTTGGTTCAAATCAGAATTACAGCTTGATGCAGCAGGGAGAGAAGAGGCCCCTTCTGTCACACTGACGAGACTTTTAACTATAAGCCACCGTCTCTGCTCTCCTCAGGATGGGAGAGAGACGGAGATATGGCGTCCTAGTCCCTCGGCTTATCTATTTTTCATGTTTTTATCTGTTCCGCTCCTTTTAATGAGGCTGTAAACAGCTCCGTAAATCCCAGGAAGAGACAGCATCGCCTCATCCTCAAGTTGTGCTGATGTTGACTTTTTAAGATGCTACAGGAGTTCTGATTACCTTGCAGTTAATGTAAGTTAACTTAATCTAATGTGTGTTTCTGTTGAGCACCACTTCTCCCATTGCAGGTGAGGTTACATGAGGGAAAGGAAGGCAGAGTTAAGAGATGTGTAAACGGAGCTGTCATTCATCAAGTCGTCCACAGACGGGCCTCCCATGTTTCTCTCCAGTTATCCCGGTCCTACACCTGGCGATATCATCGGTGGTCTCCACTTCCGCATCCCTCTTGATTATGTCCACAAATATTTTAGCAGGACGACTTCGCCACTTGCGTCCGCGACATTGCAGATTGATACATATAAATACCAATAAGTGAGAACTGTGTAAACACTGGAACATTTTGTTTATTTTTTAACAGCCGTACGTGACGTGTCCTTGTGTCCGTGTGTGTCCATTCATAGCATGAGATTTAGACCAATCAGAAGTTGCCAATACTGTTGCACACTAGCACTAGAGGGTAAGCATGAGGAAAGCATGGCCGGCTCAAACAGCTCTCAAGAAATATGAATGGCACAGCTTAGACATTTACACAGTCTCTCTCTCTCTCTCTCTCTCTCTCTCTCTCTCTCTCTTGGTCTCTCTTTTTCTCACTCACACACACATATACAGTACACACACATTCTGTTAGTGTCTCTCTGACTCTGTCCAAGCCTAAATATAGAACTTTTCCCTCCAGCCAGCTAGTTCATCTAAGTCTTTTGCAGTGTGGTCCTCGAACCTCTGATACAGGATTGCCAGGCCCATGGTGTGTGTAGAGTACGTACCTGGCCTTTGCACAGCCGGGGTCCAGAGAGAGAGAGAGGGAAAAAGAGAGAGAGAGAGAGAGGGAAAAAGAGACAGAGAGAGAGAGCGCGGAAGAGACAGATCGGGGGTAGGGACTGGGGAGGCCATAGCACCCTATTTTATGTACTTTATGACATTAAGCTGTGTCATTGCTCCAACAGTTCCCCTGGTTCCCAATCAGTGGTGTTATGTAAGTCGTCAGGTTTCCTAAACGCGGCGCTCCGATATCGTTTGTAACAGATTATCTGTCCTCGCGCAGTGTGGCGTGGGCCGACAGATGCCCCGTGCAGCTGGTGGAGGGAGGCTTTACGGCCCAATTGGAACGAGGGTCCTCACACCCTCGACAACGTTGGCCACCATCGCCCATTTTAATGAGTCACGAATTGCCTGTTTGTCTTCTGCTCCCTGCTGTTTCGGCATTTTCCCTTCCAGAACAATCCCAGAAACACATGCTGTTACACACAGCAGAGCAATGTGTGGATACGTTCACGGCCAAACTGTTACAAGGAACAAAGTTGTTTTGTTTTTTTGTTGTCTTGGGCATTAAACTAAGAGAGGAATGACATGTTTCAGTAATAAAGCAAGGTTTCAGATGGTTACAGTGACCTCAGCAATATGGTCACCCTGAGAAAGCTGCACCCATTTGAAGCCCCAACAAACACAGAAATGACTCTATAATTGGAGCGCTTTGTTGTTCATGTGCTGGCTCGGTTGAAAGCAAGGCTCCACACTGTGTGGAATGGCGCTACATTATGACAACACATGGCTCCTGCTAAAGCGAGCAGAACTGGCAGAGCGATGAGAGAGGAGCAGGTGGTGTTGACAATTTTTGTTTTAACTCTTTAAAAATGAGGACTATGGAAGTTATGGCGACTTCAGATCATACCGGTTTTCAGGCCAGTGTCAGTGTAGCCTCGCGTCTGAGGTCGGCATGGTTACCAAAGAGACAGAGCTGGTTGGACACATATCAAATGGGGTGCAGACAGAAGGTGTCTTTGTAGATACTCTGTGTAGGTATACCAGGGGATATTCTCAAAGCTGTCCAGCTTTTGCCTTAATCATACCTTTAATCTCTGAGGTTGAGAGAGGCAGCTTAATGTAGGAACAGGTGGCAGTAACAACTGCTTTGTGAGGCTTTAGAAAGAAAATACTGGATTGAGTATAGTGTGGAATTTTGGATAGCTCAAGTTAAAGGGAAAGTTCTCTCAAAATAAGCTCTGGCCGTACTATTCTGTACTGTTCTAGAATGCTCTAACTCTTCTGTCCTTCTGTATTCTAGAATGCTCTCAAGCCCATATAATAGGTCCTGCTGTTCTAGAAATCCTTGGACCTCAGATCCCTCTCTGTTCTAGAAAGGCTCCTGAGCCCATTTTCCACTCTGCTCTAGAATGCCCTGAATCTTAAGCTGTGTTCCAAACCATTCACTCATTCCCTCACTCACTATTCCCTATCAGGTTCCCCATATAGTGAACTATATAGGGAACTATTGTTTTTCGGACACTACACTGAACGTCAGTGCGTCGGATATTCATGGACGCAAGCAAGCAGTACACACCCAGTATCATGTAAACAAACCGAGCACTGATGGCAGCAGGTTGAAATGTCAGGTAGTACACAGTTTCCATGTTGAGTTTTGAATGTTAAATCCCAAATAAATTGTTGAACTTTTAATGATGTGCAAGTGCGGTTTTGTAAACTATGGTGCTGTCTGCTAATAGCAAGCTATAAAGTTGCACAATAAGACCGTGATAGCCAGTTAGCTCACTAGCTCACGACTATATGTTCCATAACGTTAGATGTCGGTGGCTAAAACAGTTAGCTAACGTTACTATGATGATTCCTGTAGCTATTTTGATGCTGTTGGTTCAACTTCTGTTTCTCAGGCATAAACGGAAGCTACTGTCTTCTTCTTCACGTCTCCTCCTGTAAAACCAGTGTCATATAGAGGCAACTCAACGGTTCTCAACGGTTCTGGGTAAAACATGACAGCGTTGCATTGTGGTATAGTGGAGAAATTGTAGGGTACATCTTCTGTTCACTAGAAATTGCTGTGAATTGTGAGTGTTTTGTAGGGGACTATATAGTGAATGAAATTAACCGTTGAGAATTCGAACACTAGAAAAAACAATGTTGGCCACATAGTGCACTATATAGGGAATAGGGAATGGTTTTGAACACAGCTGTAGTGTGTTCTGTGCCCCGGATTTCAAGTCCCACTGTGCTCTAGAATGTCCCAGATCTCAGAGTTCTAGAATATCCTAGATCTGAGGTCCTACTGTGTTCTAGCACATCCCTGATCTCAGGCGGTATGCTGTGTTGTAGAATGTCCCAGAGCCCAGGTTCGCCTGTCTTGTAGAATGGCCCAGAGCTCAGGTTCTTCTGTGTTGTAGAGAGCTCAGGTGTTGTAGAATGGCTCAGAGTTTAGGTTCTGTGTTATTGAATGGCCCAGAGCTCAGGTTCTTCTGTGTTATAGAATGGCCCAGAGCTCAGGTTCTTCTGTGTTGTAGAATGCCCCAGAACTTGGGTTCTTCTGTGTTGTAGAACGGCCCAGAGCTCAGGTTCTCCTGTGTTGTAGAATGCCCCAGAACTTGGGTTCTTCTGTGTTGTAGAACGGCCCAGAACTCAGGTTTTTCCTGTGTTGTAGAATGCCCCAGAACTTGGGTTCTTCTGTGTTGTAGAATGGCTCAGAATTTAGGTTCTGTGTTATTGAATGGCCCAGAGCTCAGGTTCTTCTGTGTTGTAGAACGTCCCAGAGCTCAGGTTCTTCTGTGTCGTAGAACGGCCCAGAGCTCAGGTTCTTCTGTGTAATGCCTCAGATTCAGAAAGAGAGAGACTTCAGAAGTGTGAACTATCCCTGGAATCTTGGCAGAGGAGAGCCTCAGCACAGCACCGTGAAATCCTCATTCTGCCTCTGTCCCCTTTGTGGTGAGTGCCGGGGTTAGAGCCAGCATTCTTCTCATTGTACATGTCACTGAGGCAGAGGCGGCCAAGTAGAAAAGATCCTTGTGGGGGAAACAATGGCAAAAGCCACCCCATAAATGTCTCCTGTTCAGCCTCGCCCCATTGACTCCCTGCCTCCCCACCAAGATGGGCCTGTCTGACCAGCGCGCTTTCAAACAGCTTAATTAGCTGAAAGCACAGCCTTGTCTGAGCATGTTCAGGCTGAAATAAAACAGAGAGGCAGAAAAGCGGCGCTCTCCGCCTCTCATTGTCCCTTTGCTGTCTCTGCTGACAGAAATCTGGGTTTCTGCTAAAGAGAACACAAATAAAACAACATTCCTCGAGGTCAGAATGGACTGCCTGACGACGGTGTGAAGCTTCCAGCCCTGTCCACTCAGTTCTCTCAGGTTGAGAACCACGGCCATTGTTTACGTAAAAACGTCCAAGTGTTTTTATTGTTATGCTCCTGTGATGTACAGTAATGGTTTGGTTTTCTCTGAGCTCAAAACTATTTCAGCTGAATACCTTTTTTCCACCAGTCCTGTTTTAATTTTTTAGAGGACCAAGCACGAACATGACCTAGAGTCATGAAATTTTACTAGCAAATTTGCGTCATGAACCCATGTCTTCTGGTTGCTAAGACTTTCCGCCATTTTGAATTTTTTGAAAAACGCTTGAAATCTATGTCCTCTTTGGAGGTTTCACCAATCTGCATGAAACTCAGTACACAGAATCTAGGGGACAAATATCGAGTTCCATCTCGGCAAAAAAACATTGTACCATTGTCACCACCAATAAACGGAGACTAACCCTCCATTACTGGTGCGATCAAACAAAATGGGGGCGCTAGAGAGCTCATTTCTGGATTTGGCTCTAACCGCCGTGCTGATTTTTCTGAAACTTGGTACAGTGGTACAATGGCATGCCTAATGGTCACTGGAGAGAAATGAAGCTGTTTGTCCACAGGTGGCGCTATAACAAGCTAAAATGCTTAAAAGTGTCTGAAACAAAAACAATTGCTGTAGTGCACCCTGTTGGTAGTTTTCCAATTATTATTATTATTATTCTGCAATGGAGGTATATGGCAGCACCTATGCCATGGACCAAATCTTACATCAATTGGCCAAATGGGGGCACTATAGCAAGCGTTTGAAATCGCGAAATTTGAACAGGCATATCTCATGCCCGATTTCATGACCTAGAGTCATGAAATTTTACTAGCAAATTTGCGTCATGAACCCATGTCTTCTGGTTGCTAAGACTTTCCGCCATTTTGAATTTTTTGAAAAACGCTTGAAATCTATGTCCTCTTTGGAGGTTTCACCAATCTGCATGAAACTCAGTACACAGAATCTAGGGGACAAATATCGAGTTCCATCTCGGCAAAAAAACATTGTACCATTGTCACCACCAATAAACGGAGACTAACCCTCCATTACTGGTGCGATCAAACAAAATGGGGGCGCTAGAGAGCTCATTTCTGGATTTGGCTCTAACCGCCGTGCTGATTTTTCTGAAACTTGGTACAGTGGTACAATGGCATGCCTAATGGTCACTGGAGACAAATGAAGCTGTTTGTCCACAGGTGGCGCTATAACAAGCTAAAATGCTTAAAAGTGTCTGAAACAAAAACAATTGCTGTAGTGCGCACTATGGCTAAATGGGGTTCATATTTCTTGTATGAGTAGGTCATGGAATGCTCTACAACTTACAAATTGGACACAAAATTGCCAGATTCAATTTTGATGTCGATATAAGTGTTTTTGTGCAAAGCCAGCCCCTTCATTGACAATTTAAATGACCACATACTGTAGCTGAAATGTGGCTATGGCGTGTTCAAGTTTAATGTGTTTGCTGCGCTTGGCCCCTGTTATTGCTGCTTGCTGCAGCTATATTTTACTTTATTTTTTGTCTTTATTTTTTGCCTCTGTGATGTACAAGAGTGAGGGTGTTGATACAGATGTTCATCATAAGACTGTTGAATAACTTGATTTTCCGGTTTTTAATTTTCCGATTTTTAACAATAGGATTTTAATATGATTGTAAGATAATCATGAAAATGTGATTTTTGCATTCATGCTAATGTGCATTCCAGTAGTGAATAGATGCAGTTAGGATCTGAGGGAAAGACTGCGTCGGAGATGCCCATGTATATTACAGTGATGTCCATCCACGGCTCTCCCTTTGAACCTTCTTCCTCTGTCTCCACCATCTTTTCAGATGTGACCCCTGTTATTCTTTTATCCCTCCCACAGATCAAAGACTCAGACCAGATTGATTCTCATGTGAACACAGCTGAGGCAGAGACCCCGGCCTCACGGTAAGCTTTGATGCCCCGATGCCCGCTCATCGCTGCTAGATCCTCCCCCGCGCCAAGATGATCCGTGGAAATCACTAAACAAACTCACCATTCACAGGCCATGTCAGAGGTGAGCACCAGCCCCCTTTACTGTTGCCGTGACACCAGACCACGCCCCCCCCCCCCCCCCCCTCCACCCCGATAGTTTCCAAGGCGATGTACCTGGCCACGGTAAATGTGCATGTGGTTTATGTGTGTGCGTGTGTGGTGCGTGTGTGTGTGAATAGCAGAACATTGTCTGTCACTGCAGATCAATGGGATGATGCCCTCATATGGCATGGAGACAATAAGGACATCATGAGCAGAGGGGGCGGCGACATCAGTACACTGGCTCTGACTGACAGCTCTCCCATCCTATCAAGACTTATGAGACTGTCAAAATGAATGTTATAATGTAGTGATGACATAAGACCTGACAATACTTTATGTAAAGTGACTTATTGTCCAATGAGCATACATTAACTAAACACGGTGTGAGTCCAGGGAATTGAACCCACAATGATAGGCTTGCTAGAACCATGCGCTACCGACTAAGCAGTACTGTCCATCATCACCAAGGCAACTGACAGTCTGAGAACTTCACAGCCTGTCTTTTACCAGTTTCATGTGTGTGTATCCAGTTTATGTTGTCCATTTCGATACTTCAAACATTTGTAAAATATCCCCCTGCAGCGCAAACTCACAACTGTCAGCCAAATTACAGTAATTGTTTTGTGGCAGCCATTCTGGTTTTTGATCATTGATTTTACTAGCTATTGAAGTATCGTCTTTTTTTCTTTTTCTTTTTTATAAATCCCTGCCGTCATTCTCTGAAGTCCTTGACGAAGGGGAGAATGATGTCGTTCTAAGATGGTAGCCTTAGAACATTAGAACACAAATCCAAATCTGGTGCCAGTGGTGTTTTAATGCAGCATGCTGTTGTATTTGGATCAGGAGCTCAGCCAGAGATAGCCAGGCTGTTCACCTTGCCTACATGGTGCTGGACGAGGAGTCATTTGAATTATGTTTATTGTTTGGACGCTCATTGATGACTCTTGATTAACTGGAATGTTTCTATCAAATGATAAGAGTCTGGCTTAAAGTGATAGTCCACCCCCCAAAATACAAATGTTGACATTAAATCCTCTTCCTAATTCAATGTTTTTTTCTGTATTTTGATAGAACACTAAACAATTTTGCCCATTCCCATATGAAAAGGGGTGTAATAAATCGAAAGGCTATTTTTGATATACAACTACAAGTCACAGTTGAGAGTTTTACATCTCTTGTCTAGCCAGGCCTTTGATGACCAGACGGTAAATCCCTCGGAAACAAGGACTGTTTGGACTCTCGAGTGTTTCTCAATTGAACGTTCAACCATGAAGTTCATATGTAGGACAAGCCATGCGCTACAACAGCACGCATTGTCAATTTCTGGACTCCTAAGAGATATAGAGCCCACATAACTTATCTTTTTAACAACCGGAGGCTTTTAGAAATGTGGGCCTGAACCATATTTAACCCTTCGGTGGCAGACCACCCGCCAGTGTCTGGCCCTCCTTGGGTCTGTTCACAGGCGACACCGACAGCCCAGAGGAATATGATAAAAAGAGGACTCCTAGACAGGCAGTGGAGGCAAGCTGGGGATTTATGCCCTACAGAACCCAAACATCTTTAGAATATGGGCTCTATGGTCGCACACAATGGCCCCTATAGACCACAGTGCACCAGTAGCATAAATTGCCTTGTATTTGAGGAAGAGCGGTTTTATATGGAAGCCCCCCTGCTCACTGAAACCACTGGTTCCCAGGTTAGATGTGCTCAGGGGGCCTGTGGGGCCGGGGCCCATGGAGGGGGTCTCCTTAACAGTTTGTCTACACTTGTTTATCAAGCCTGGGAAACTTCCCTGGAAGACCTATAGGGAAAGATTGTGAATTAATTTGTGCAACGGAGCAACTCGACGTTCACGACCATGCCAAGTGAAGACAATATTTTTGTCTTAATCCATCAAATCCCATGCAAAAAATAGATTCAAGTGCCTTCAGTTGTTCTCTCTGGTGAAGTGATGTGGGTTAGCATCTGTTGATTCAGTTGTATTGCCAGCTTAGGGCTGCCGATGGAAGTTGGAGGGTCAATCAGGATCCGGCTCTCACTTTCTTTCTTTCTCTCTCCCTCCCTCCGTCTCCCTCTCCACCTCACACTTTTTCTCTTCTCATCTCTCTCTCCCTCTCTCTCTCTCTCTCTCTCTCTCTCATTTAATTCCCACCGTGTCCCCCAGAGATGACCTCTGCCAGTTGAACCCAGATAACCAGAGGGCTGCAGGACAATCCTACCGGATTAATAATTACTCTGCTCTCGGGGAGCGGCACCATGGCCTGGCCACAGCCCAGAGCGCCAGGGTCAGCCCCTAGCAGGGCTGATAGATGGGAGTCCTCCAGCCAGGCTTTAACCCTCGCCCCCTCTCCGCTGGGCAGGTAGGCCGAGCCCAGAGTGACTGATGAGATCTCACGTTGTGCCCTTGACTGTGGATGGAAGGCGAACAAACAGATAGCAGACAAACGGAGGCCGTGCTCCTCACTCCCCAGACCATTAATAACCCGTCAGGTCACAAAGGACTGGGAGAGATCAGAGGCAGAGAGAGACTCTGGGCTCTATAGGCGCACAGCAGAGGCCCAGAGGAGACCTAGGGTTGGGGACTCCTGGCCCATAAAGGAGCAGAACCTGGCCATTCACCGCTCACTCTTTTGTCATCTGCTTATGCTTCTCTTAACGCCTCTTCTTAATGCATATGCCCCTCTGCTATGCCTTTTAAAGGGCTTGTTTGATGTTGTAAGTGGAGCCATATTTGCATTGCATTGGGTCACTCGTGTTGCTGTAGCGTGTGGTTAAACTGTATTTGCTCTCAACGTTATTGAGAATAGGCTATTTGTAGTTGATTATTAATAGTAGATTATTCTTAGATGTAATGTAATTTACAAAATGTAAAAAAAATGCACATTTTATAAGTATTTATTTTAATTAAGTAGTTTTATGATAATGGTGTTGTTAAAACACCCATAATTAAAGCAGAACAACAGAGATAAAGATTATGATGAATGTAAAATATTGTTAGTATTCCTGGTGCAGTTGTAAAGTGATGGGTATTCTAAAAGATTTTACTAAAATAATCTATAACTGAGTTAATAACAGGTCATATATAACTGAGGTGGCCCAGCAAATATCAAATATAGAGTAGAAAGACTGTTGCACAAAGTACTATTTGAAGATGCTTGCAGTTTATTTTCTATAGTGAGAAATATTTGAATGGAAACTGTGCTGAAGATAACTTAGTCATAGAAATGTCATAGCAATAATGAATATGCAGCATTATATAAAAGCTAGAACGTTCCGTCTCTAGTTCAGTGCCTGAAATGTCTGCACATTGCTAGAGACAAGAAGCCAATTCCTGGTTACTCTGCATGACTACAGTTAGAGTCTACAGTGAGACTCTACCATGGCTGAGACTGCCTGCTATCTAATACACCAACACTGACCAGACCACCACCTTAGCTTAGACCTGTCCTGAGGGCATTTTCAACTGTCACCACTGACAATAACATAAGTGTCGAAACAACAGAAGTGGTCAGTGACCAGGCCAGTCCCTGCAGTCATTAATCATACACTGGACAGTCATGGTGTGACACCGGTGACAACGACCCTGAGTGGCCAGCTCTGGTGTGGCGGACTCTGGGTGGACAGCTCTCCTCTCCTCCATACTGGTCTATTCTCTGAAGGCTGTCCATATGGGCCAGTGAGTCTCTAACAGAGAGACCAGGCTGGGTCTCTTTGAGGTTTGTGAAAAGTGCTTTATAAATACAAAATGTATAATAATAATAATATTGATAATATTAATAATATTAATAATAATTTAATATTAGCCTATCTCACCATAAATCTAAATGAATATTGAAGTGAGTATCATTATTGTTACTCTTTCTATGCTGCTGAGCAACTCTCTATCCTGCCCCTTGTTCCCATCTCCCTGCTCCTTCTCTGACCTCCGACCTGGGTGATATTCCCTCTCCTCCTGTCCCCGTTTCCCTACGACCCTTCCGTCCTCCGTGCCAAGGCGTCCGACGGACGGCGGTTTGCGGAGGACGAATAAAGAAGATGAATGTGGGAGAATCCGAAAGCCAACAGCCAAGGTTGTCATCCCTCTGGCTGCCGTCAGGCCAAATGAATGATGATGTCTTTAACTAAGTGACAGATCACTGAGTGGCTTGGATAAGCTTGTTTCCTGGCTAAGCAGACCTTCTCCAGGGAGCCGGGGGGGTGGAGGTGGGGGGGGCTGGACTCCTCCTACTGCCAGATCTATTTTTCACCCAATTTATTTCCAAATGAAGTCAAACCTGGGGTCCCTCCCGGCGGGCCGGCTTTACGCAGTGATTAATGGCGGGTGTTTAGTGGAGATACCTGGGGGAGAGACCCATCTGCAGAGGGGTGTCAGGTAGGACAGGAGCGCCCGCAGGCCCTGAGACGCTGAGTGGCAGGCGACGCCTCCGGAGGCAGACCCTCCCGTATCTTAGCTAAGTGCCTTCTGGGCCGCGGCTTCTGCTTGGGAGCTGCGTCACCTGTCACTGACGGACCCGGGTTCTGCTCTCAGACAGGAGGCAGAGCGCCGGGGGGGCCTTGTTTCGGTTCCGTTCGTCCCGCTCCTGGTCGCCGCTTCGTGGAAGCGAACGCACACCCAGAGTCCGGCGTGAGATGTAAATGAATAAAGATACACGAGTGCTATTAGATCAGTGAGAGACCGGGAGAGACCAGGAGAGACGCGAGAGACAACTTCCTGGTGAAACCGAGAGTTCCTGCGGCAGTCGGTGACGTGCTCCTGCTGGCGAGAGTCTGGCGGGGTTATTTACATGTCTATTATACGCATGAACGCCTTGTCTTTTCCACTCCATCACCGGCCCGGTCCCAGCCCCCTCGGCTCCGGCACCGCCGGCCCAGATGCTGTGTTTGGGCCCTAATCAGATTAGACTGTGGACAGGTTTAGGGCCAGTGGCTGTCAGCTTCGTAGAGAGGACACTGCATGCGGACGGATGCTGATGCTATGGTGATGATGGTGATTAATGAGTGTGTTAGTCCAGGAAGGAGTTCCATCACTGATAGTTACATCACAGCGGCATGGCCAGGCCCAAACCACACAGATCCTTCTGGATCGACTGAGTCTACTCTATACCCTGTTCATACCACCTCTATACATGATCTAAACTGGACATTCATACCAGAGTTATTGGCCATCCATTGGACCTACCAGGACAAGAACAGTCCTGTAAAAATCAAACCCACACCAATCCTAACCCTAGTACCACATCTGCAGCATATATAGAACAGTCTACTAGGTTGTCTCCCTCTGAACTGAACGTGTCCCTCTGGAACACGATGCGTTATACAGCTACACCATTGCAGACCCCTATTAGATGGAACTTAAATGTAGCCTAGTTGGGGGGAAAAAACATAAAATGCAATTCTAGATCTTGCAACATGATCTTGGTTAAAACAACCTGATTTATTGAAAATTCAGTTGAATTTCAACTCTGCACTGTGCAGTGCATTCTTCCATCACATGCACAGCTAATTCCTAGCATCCTGCACACTAAGAGTGCTGTAGAATCCATTAAAGTTCTACTAGCAAATAGACTAAGTCAGAAACGTCATAAATTCCTGTTAATTCCCATGCAACCCTAATCCTGAGTGTGTGGAGACTCCTTCTACTTTCTGGCCATGGGAAACTGTCATGGAAGCCGTGGCAAGGCTGGAACAGACAGTCAGGAGCCTACAGTCTATCTCAAACACTGACATGTTCATCAAGTCTAATCCTGAATGACTCTACCTTTGTATTTGATTATATATTATTACAGAACTAACAGTGCTACAATAGAGATGTAAGGCGACAGCTGGCTACCACCAGGACGGTGGAGGTCTGGACGAGAGAGGCTGTGGAGAACCTACAGGACTGTCTCCAGTCCACAGACTGGGACCTGTTCACAGAGGACTACAAGGAGGATGTGGACAGTCTCTGCTACTGCTACACGACACACTGCATCCGGCTCTGTAAGGAATGCATCATACCCACCAAAAAGGTCTGCTGCTTCTCCAACAAAAGGAAAACAAGGGCCTTTATGGTTAAGGACAGAGAGGAGGCCAGGTCAGTCCAGAAGGATCTGAAGAGGGAGCTGCACATGGCCAGAACGAGCTACAGAGAGAGGGTGGAGAGTTAACTTGAGGTAAAGAGCACCAAGGAAGTGTGGGAGGGGATGAAGAGAATCACTGGGCCTCAGGCCCAACTGTGGGGGGTGAGTGGGGGAAAACTTTCTCTTCAGTGAAGGGGTACGGGGGGCTGCCAAAGTCACCCCCTCCTGAAGAAACCATCTTTTGACCCCTCTGATGTCAAAAACTACAGACCGGTTTCCCTTCTATCCTTTCTATCGAACGCACTTAAATGTGCTATATCTTGAACCAACTGTCTTCGTATCTCCACCAGAACAACCTCCTGGACCCCCACCAGTCTGGGCTCAAGGCTGGCCAATCGACAGAGACCGCCCTCCATGCAGTGAGAGCAAACTCTCTCTCTTCCGTCTTGATTCTCCGAGACTTGTCAGCAGCATTTGATACGGTAGACCTCAAGATCTTCCTTTATCATCCGCCAGGAGTAAGGCATCACTGGCTCTGCACGCTCCCTGTTTGCATCCTAGCTGACAGGCCGCTCCCACCAGGTGACATGGAGAGGGTTGATGTCGGAACCACATAGTTTGACTTTGGGGGTTCCACAAGGGTCTGTCCTGGGTCCTCTCCTTTTTTCCCCTCTACACTACATCTTTGGGTTCTATCATTCGCTTGAATGGCTTCTCCTATCACTGCTATGCCGATGACACCCAAATGGTCCTGTCATTTCCCCCTGCTGACACACAAGTGGAGACACGCATGGTTGGGTGCTTGGCTGACATCTCGGAGTGGATGGCGACACACCACCTCAAGCTCAACCTGGACAAGACTGAGCTGCTGTTCCTCCTGGGGAAAGGCTACCCACAGTTTTAGTTTGCTACTCTTGCACTTTGCCTTAAGCACTAGATTATGCTTTTAGTCACTCGTTTTAGAAAAAAAAATGCATGTGTGAGTTCTGGCAAGTAGTAGTACATTGGCTTTTCCTATGTTAAATGCAATGATTGTAAGTCGCTTTGGATAAAGGCGTCAGCTAAATAACTGTAATGTAATGTAAGTGGGAGTCAAGAACGTGCCAATGGGCTTAGCCAGCTCTTTAACAGGTTTGATGCAGCCCCCACCACTGTGAGGCTAGTAGGCAGCTCAACGCCCCTTGTTCCTTTGTGACAGCGGCCATCAGACTGTGTAACAGTACCTGAGCGTTCTGAGTGTTGTGGAGGTGTGAATGTACTGTATATGTGTGTATTACTAGATATATCTGTATGTATGTATGTATGTATGTATGAATGTGTGTATGTATGTATGTATGTATGTATGTATGTATGTATGTATGTATGTATGTATGTATTATGTATTATGTATTATGTATTATGTATGTATGTATACTATCTATCTATCTATCTATCTATCTAGCATATTTCCTCGAGGAGTTTGAAAAGATTCCTGGATGGAAGGAGGAGGGCACCAGTGAGGGGACCATCACATCATTTTTTTCATGGCAGTCGTCCAAACCCCCTCCCCCTCCCTGCCCTCCCACCCCCCACCACCCCCAACCCTGAACACAATGGACCTGACTGTTTACAGCATCATCAATCAAAGGTATCCACTGCTCAGGAGCAGCTGGCACGTTTGCAAATAATTGTAATTATTAATCATGCCGATTTCACACCCTTCAGACGTGATGCTGAAGCTCTCGGGGTGCGGCCAGAGATGGCGCCTGGAGGCTGGCTGTAGGAGGCCGGGGCTGAGGGCTGAGGGCTGGAGGCTATACGCCAGAGCTAGGAGGTTAGGGCTGGGAGCTGGAGGTAGGAGACTGGAGCTCAACACTGAAGAGCTAAGGGTAGGTATGTAAGCCAGACCAGGGAGGTTGGGGTACTGTAGATCGGGGGTCAGAGGCTGGGGTTGGTAACAGGAAGCTGGGGTAGGAGGCTAGAGTGGAGGCTTGAGGTTAGAGGTTGCAGACTGGGTGTAGGAGTCTGGGGCTGGAGGCTGAAGGCTGGGATTTAGAGGCTGGGGTTATGAATCTTGGGACGGTCATGCAGATTGGGTAAGGTGGTCAAGCATTTCATTGTATGTGTCGTGGTACCTGTATCTCATACATATGACAAATAAAATCCTTCAATCCTTCACTTCAAAGCCCAGATCTCACATTTTCTGATATTCCAGATCATGTTGCTCTGGTTTTTCAATTTTCTCAATAACATCTTTAGGTAACTTTAGCTACTACACCCTCCTCATGAGCACAGGAGCCACAGATTCCACCGCTTCCATTCGTATCAACAGATGTCATCTATTTCTTCATCCCATCCTGTGTGTGAAAGCTGTAGTGAGTCGGTCAGCCTGTGTCATCTCGCTGCTCTGAAGCTCAGAGTTGGGAGCGCCGTCCATAATGAGGACCTCTGGACTGTGTGTGTGTGTGTGTGTGCGCGTGTGTGCGTGTGTGTTCGTGTGTGTGTGCGTGTGTGTGTGTGTGTGTGCACGTGTGTATCCTTTAGCTGGGAGGAGGGCTCCATAATTAGGACTTTTGTGTACCAAAGCACACACCTCTCTCCACACAGACAGGCAGGCAGACAAGGCTCTGACCTCACAATACACTGGACAGATGGGAGATCATAGGAGCAGCTAACATTCATATTCAGATAATAGCAGTGACACAGCCCTTTCATTTAAATAAACTTTATTATTAGAAAGACAAATTAACTCCTAATTAGTAGAAATTGGTGTGTGTGTGTGTGTGCGTGTGTGTGTATGTTGTGTGTGTGTTTGTGTGTGTGTGTATGTTGTGTGTGTGTGTGCGCGTGTGTGTGTGTTTGTGTGTGCGTGTGTTTGCGTGAGTGTGTGTGTGTTTGTGTGCGCGTGTTTGTGTGAATGTGTGTGTGTGTGTGTGTGTGTGCGTGTGTGTGTGTGTGTGTGTGTGTGCGTGCGTGTGTGTGTGTGTGTGTGTGTGTGTGTATGTTGTGTGTAAGCAGCAATCTGGCATGTCCAAGGGTGTTTGTTAGTGTATGTAGTCCGTAGGGAAAGGAAACAAACTCTCCAGGAGAGTGACTAGATCGACAGAAAGGTGATGGATCACCTCAAATCAACCCTGTCCAGCCCCCTCAGCCCCTGGCCCTCCCCAGCTCCTGCATGACACTGGCCTCCCCTAATCCAGAGGTGGAAGACAAAGACCCGGAGACAAAGCCCCTCTCGGGTATTAAAATGAGAGTCTCAAGCATGTCCTCCAGAGAGAGTGGACTCTGCATGGCTCTTACCTTGATGAGTTGCTAATGAGGAGGTCAGCCTCTGTCCTCCTTGTAGATAAAGACAGATGGAGGCGAACGGCGTACTCCGATTGGCTGGGTGATTTGGGTGGATGGATCTGATTGGTGAAGGAGGTGAGTTTCCTAGCTTGGCTGTACTGTGGTTTTGAGAGTGACGTGTCACTAGGTCTGTCTGTCTGTCTGCCTGTCTGTCTGTCTGTCTGTCTGCCTGTCTGTCTGTCTGTCTGTCTGTCTGTCTGTCTGTCTGTCTGTCTGTCTGTCTGTCTGTCTGTCTGTCTGTCTGTCTGTCTGTTGCTTTCAGTCCTGCCAAACTCAGTTGTGGTTGGGGTTATATCTGTGTATTACCACCAGGCTTGTTGAAGTTTGTTTTCAACAAGGATCTATTCAGGAGTTATACTGGTGGGAAAGTTTCTTTGAGTTGCTTCAAAGAAGCAGCTAACCCTGTTCTAAATTGTTCCAAACTCTCCGAGTTCTCAGAAGTAGAGGAACAGCAGCGGCCTGTTTGATACCAGAGCAGCTCTCTCTCTCTCTCTCCCTCTCTCTCTCTCTCTCTCTCTCTCTTTCTCTCCTTGCATGTCTTATGGTAGGCCTGGAGATGAGGTAGACACCGCCACCATCTGTGGTCCCCTATGTGAATATCCCTCCTCATCTGTTAACCCTGTGTGGCAGGGGAAGTGACATGCTGTACCGTCCTGTGGACAGATGTGTGTGTGTGTGTGTGTGTGTGTGTGTGTGTGTGTGTGTGTGTGTGTGTGTCGGCTATGAAAGACCGACAGGCCTACAACAGAAGAGGGAAGTGTGCCATTCTAAATCCCGGCCTAGGTGCGCCTGTGTCCAGGCATGGCCAGGCTGTGGTCAGCACCGACGGGGGGCTTCAGCACGCATTCTCATGCAGCTTCCTCCATTAGGCCCCAGCGGAGAGGCTGTTTTCCATCTCCAGCCCTGGTAATGGTCTGCTAATGGGATCCTGGTGCTGTGTCCTGCCCCTGGAGAGAGAGGGACAGAGGGACAGGGGCAGATGGAGGGACGGGGCCTCCGCTGACGGACAGCAGGATGAGGACGGATGAGCAGGGGCTGATGGATGAGGCATGGCAGGACGTCGGGGAGCGACAGTGGACATCTTGGAGTGTTTCCTCTGCTTGTGGAGAGAGGAGGGCTACATGGGGATTGCTCTCACTAGGAGTGGTGTGTGCGTGTGTGTGTGTGTGTGTCTGTGTGTGTGGGGGGGGTGCGTACGTGTGGTGTGTGTGTGTGGTGTGTGCGTGTGTGTGTGTGCGCGCGCGGGCGCGCGCGTTTGTGAGTGCCAAACCAAGGTGAAATGTATTTCTCAATGTGTGTCTCAATGCACCCTCCCCATAAGAACGGATGACTTTTTCAACTCATTTGTTGAACATTTGCAATATGTACCGTGTGTAAAAAAAATAAATAAAAAAAGTACCAACAGAGCTTATGTAAACAGCATTAAGCCCACCAACCAATAAAGCTACATTGCCTACCCAAAGCTTGGAGCAGGTCTTAAAAGTGGCCAATCACTGTTCTCTCTCTGATTGTGAGTGTCATGGTAACCAGCTGCTAGATTCCATAACACCATCCAATAGCTATCAGCCAGCATCTGCTGCTCCACTCATAATACAATAGTTCACACACAGCCACACACACACACACACACACACACACACACACACACACACACACACACACACACACACACACGTATAAACAGATAACTCCAGTCCTACATCCACAACAATGTTAAAGACAGATTACAACCCTCAGAAGGAGCCTGGTCTCAAACCACCTCCCTACACATGGTGTATCTACAACCTTCACAGTGGCGCTAATCTGACGTTGATGGACACATTTTTTTGTTAAGTATATACTTTAAAAAACAACATGCACTCTGTGCTCTCTCTCTCCCTCTCTCTTGCACACCCCCTTCCCCCACTGCAATGTCTCCTCTCTGATTGGGTGAGCTCTCAAGGGAGCCATTAGATACAAAACGTTAACATCTGGCAGGCATTACAGCACCAGATCAGCTGTGATTTGTCCATATGATGTCTCTGGCCCATACAGACTGGTGTGTGTGTGTGTGTGTGTGTGTGTGTGTGTGTGTGTGTGTGTGTGTGTGTGTGTGTGTGTGTGTGTGTGTGTGTGTGGGTGGATGGGTGTGCATGCTGCTGTCACTTCTGGTTTCACACCTCTGGTAATGCCAGCCATTAATTAGCTTTGTCCGATGGTACCCTCCACTCAACGTGATGGGGATGGATTATCCATTGACTATGGGAAAGGCAACGGATGATAAAAAAAAAAAAAAACACATCCCTTTTCATAAAGCTTTGTCACACAATGATTTAGAACAAACAGAAAACCCAGACCTCAGCCGTTAGCAGGTAGAAAGCAGTGACAAATAAACACTCCTCAGCACGAGTCAGGCATGAACACACCCTCATCCTTGTCTAACGGAAAAGAGAGTCTTCCTCTCTGTGCTTCCCTCACAGTGGATGAAGCTTTCGTTCCAAATCATCGCTCGTTTCAGATAACAGTTGCTGAAAGTCTCTCTCTCTTTCTCAGCTAATAATTAACAGCCAACAGTCTGACTTTCCGCTCATAAAAGTGACTCACTGTCACCAGAATCGTGACTCCTCCCATCAAAAAACATTCCGTCCAACTCGCACCAATATGTTGACAGATATTTACTTGTTTGTGTTTGTGCGGCAAGCTGTCTCTCAGTTGTTTAAGAAGAAATTGATCAAAAGCACCAACTGTGACGAAGTCCTTTTGGCATGGCGACTAGCGCTGGTGGGGTTCGTGTGCCAGCTGCATCGCTGCCAAGACGCGTGGGATGGCACTACACGAAGAGAGGGGTGAGGAAGGATGGAAAGATGGACGGATGGACAGATGGAGGGCTGTTTTTTTTTTTTTTTATTAAACTCTAATTTAGTTCAACTCTAATTGATCCCGGTTTGCAGTTCTCACTGAGATCTGGTAAAAGATTGTAACACCTAAAAAAAAAAATACAAAATTAAACACAAACGCATTTTAACACAAAATCAGATGAGAACCGCCTTCCCTGTTCTCTCACTCAATCCGTTCATCCTCCATCTAGGGTTGTCCGTGACTGCGTTGATACCTGGACATACCTGATCTGTCCCCTCCTTGTCCCCCTCCCCACCAGTCCCAGTGTGTGTGTGTGTGTGTGTGTGTGTGTGTGTGTGTGGGTTAGGGGGGTCTGACGGTCCCATCTGCACACGACTAATTTCCATAAGCATCATGTGTGGTTACGGAGAGCACATTTAGCCAAGCTGTTGGACACAACGCTGCTAAACAGCCTGCCCATTATAGCCAGCCACAAGACGTCAGCTCAATGACCTGTGTGTGTGTGTGCGTGTGTGTGCGCGCATGTGTGTGTGTGCGTGAATGTGTGTGTGTGTTACACTCTTATTTTATTTGCATTTAATAGTTCTAGAACTTTTACTTCAGCACTGGTTAAACTCCTAGATGCTTGTTTAGAAAGGAGATGCACTTATGATTTCTGGAAACTAGTAGTTCTCTTGACTACGTTGAATGCACGTATTATAAGTCCCATTGGATAAAAGCATCTGCTAAATGACCATAATGTAATGTAATGTAACACTGTCTGAGGATTTGGGGAGGAGATGCCGGATCTTCAACCTGACAGAATATAAACTCCACCAAACACATTTTGTGTTTAAACCTCATCCCACTCACTATCCCCACTGGGTACTGTATGGAAAGTGAACGACCACCTCGTGCTCCTGCTGTAACTCTGCTCTGCTATTGTGTTTTTGGCCGCGCCAACGGCTCTCCCCTCACATCCGTGTTTCAGCTTGTCCCCCAGCCCTGCCCGCTGGGAGGGACACCGACCCCCTGCCCTCTGCAAGCCTCCAGGCTGGCACACACACCGACACCTGCTGGGCACCTCCTCTCCTCTCCTCTCCTCTCCTCTCCTCTCCTCTCCTCTCCTCTCCTCTCCTCTCCTCTCCTCTCCTCTCCTCTCCTCTCCTCTCCTCTCCTCTCCTCTCCTCTCCTCTCCTCTCCTCTCCTCTCCTCTCCTCTCCTCTCTCCCTCTCTCAATTCCCCTTCCTCATCTCTCATCCCCCTCTCATACTTCCTCTCTGTCTCTTTCTCATATACTATGTATTATACTGTGGCTACATGTTCTCCTATGCAACAACATGGACAGAGCATCCGTCACACAGAACGTATTTTGATTGCCCTTTAATACATTTGTCCTGCTCACCCGCTTGCACACGCACAGTTTGTCAGTCTGTTTGATAAAGTTCTACCCCCCCACCCCCCACCCCCTCATGTCATCACAAAGGGAGACGTTGCGCGTGGCAGATTTGCAGCATGTGTTCGCCAGCGATTTAAATAGATATATTTCTTCTGTCGACACCTGCTCTCCCCGGTCGACCCTCTCTCGCCAGAAGGTTGGGGTGGTGAGGGCCGCGGCTCGTTTTGGGGCGGCGTCAGGACAGTAACATTCTCCCAGGGAGTCCCTTAACCACGGGCCGCTGGCAGACGGACAAACACTCCCCGACAGCCATTTACGGCCAACTACTGAATGCCATCTGTCAGACACTGTAGGAGGACATAACTGCTCTCCCACACATGATAGCTTGATTTCTGACTGTCTCTCTCTCTCTCCCTCGCACTCTCCTTCTCCCTCTCTCCCCCCTTCCCCCCCCCCCCCCCTCACCACCTCCCTCTCTCCCTCTCTTCTGTAGTTACAAAGCAGTAACATTAAAGCAGGCTTGGATGTGGCGTTGTGTGAGTGTGTAAATAGGCTGATATTCTATCAGGAGTTTGGCCTGCGTTGGGTTTGATCATGATCAGCATCTCTCCCCTGTCTGTCTGATGAGGGTTTCAGAGTGCGGGTTTGGAACTACTCTCTTGTGAGACTTATAAACTCAAACATCGCTCTCAGGCAAAGAGGAGACCCTCTTCATATAATGGACACGTAGCATGCGGGGGTCTTAGGTTCGATACCCAGCTCGCTAATCCACACAGGTCTCTGTTTTCTTTGGAATATGTCACACTCATTTTTTCACATGCAGGGTTTGGTGGATTAGTGATATTGGTAATGTAGAAAAGGAAGCATAATAATTCTGATGTGACTCAGGTAAAGAAGCTTTTTAAATCTGCAAAGTCATAAGTAATACAACAACACCCGATGATGACACACCCAATCTAATCTCTACCCCTCTTTTATTTCCTGCTTCTGCAAACATGGACAAAGGGAAATGTCAACATCACCTCTCACTGCACAATTAACATGCAAATGAGCTCTGTCGCTAATGGCTATGGCAAAATGCTCTTATGATGGAAATATGCTTTCTGTTTTGGCTATATGGGATAAACATTTGTCTATGAAATCAGCTGATGACAGGCCCGAGGCGTTCCCCCGGGGGAGGGGGGGGGCGGGGTGGCCCCTGCACCTGCCACCTAATTCAGACCAGGACGGGGGGGAGCAGGGGATCTGGCACGCAGAACGAGGGGCATTCAGCCTGTCAGCCCAGTCAATAACTTAACCCCACAACTGCTTTTGTTCTAAGAGGTTGGGGGGTGGGGTGGGGGGGCTAGCCTAGCAGCAGCTAGGACGATGCAGCCACTGCCCCCTTATTCAACTGAAATTTATTTTCAATTGCAAGCCTCTGGCGTTGGCCCGGCACAAGCCTGGCTTTTGACGGGCCGGTTTGGCTCTGGGCTACCAGCATTGTTAGCGTCCGTGTCTATTGTGTGGAGCCGCTGAGGGGAAGCTCGGCTTAACAAGGCGACTCTCTCAGAGTGTAAAATCCCAAGTGTTTCCAGTAACAGGTGTGTCCACTGAGGATGACTGGCCATTTGTCAACCCTGAAAAGAAAGAGTGACTACTTAGCAGGCGCGTCTTTTCGACTGCTGGTCCATCAGGGCATTACTGGAGAGCATGAAAAGGGTTCTCCTCATTGCTTGTCTAGTGACCCTTGTGTGGTGTTAAGGCTGGTAATCTGGCAGCCTTTGAATGAGCGTCCTTAGCAGTCGGCCTGGTGGTGGGACTCTGTAGCTCTGTTCATAGAGCTCTCACACTGTCCACCGCTTTGGACCCATGGTTACTCTCTCCAGTGTGCGATGATCGTATAGTGACGAGCTAAAGGGAGGTTTTACACGAAAACGTCCTTTGGACCCCAAGTAGGCTATATAACTGTATATCAGTCTGCTTTTCATGCCTGGAAACTTTTGGTGAATATTGATGTTTGAGTGTAATACAATTAATACGTTTTTACTTTTACATTTTAGTCATTTAGCAGACGCTTTTATCCAAAGCGACTTACAATAAGTTTAGCAAAATCATACTTAAGTTACATCGGTATTGTTTTGTAGGGATTGTGGAAACTGGCCGTTTCATAACATTTTAGAAATAATAAATGTGTGTTAAACCTGCAGGTAACATCAGATCTTGTGTTATAGAATTTTTGCTATTTACTGGTGAAGAGAATCAGCATATCTGATGAATCTCTCACAGAGAGGTATTTTTTTTGCTGCAGATGTTGCAGTAATTAACACAGAGGAAGAGAAAACTACAGGCAAACACTCGATTCATCCTGATCCTGATCAGATGGAATTCATCCAGAACAAAATACATCTAAAAGAATGATGAGACTAACGCAGATACTCCATGCACAATTTCAGCAGGATTTCAAAACAGTTTGCAATGGTCTTGTTTAATCAATATATTTTGCAGAGCAGAAGTGAAGCTCATTAAAATAATTAAGACGTATTTCTCGCCCCATTGGACAGTCCATTCCATTGAAAATGATCCATAATAAACCTTAAGTAATTACCCTAACTCATGACTATTAACTAGCTAACTGCCAGCACCCCCGATAAGCGTCCTGTCAACGGTTAAAAGCCTCGTCTTGATAGGACGCTGCTACTCGTCTATTTTAAACCCATCTGGCACGGACAGTCTATCTGTAACTGTTTATATCCTAAAGACAAAGAGTGAGATGTTGCCTACTCCTCCATTCACTCTCTCCAATCTGCACCAGTTACTGCGGGGAAAGAACTTGAGTTCCCAACGAGAAAGTTACAAAAGGCTTTTTAATCCACTAGCTCATTTACATGGGGGAAGAATGGCGACTGAATGCATAATCTTCCGCATTTTAAGGCCCTGTAATCCCGACGCGCTCTCTCATGTGCTTCTCTCCCTAGTCCCTCGTGAACAATTAACTTGTAATCTCCACAAACATCCATTCTGTTGAGCCTATCTGATGTGTGATGGGCGAGGGAGAAGGCCCAGGGGACCTGGCGATCCACGCGCTCTCCCTTTAGTTTACAGACTGTGCAATCACAGAACTTTTCTCATTATATTATCAGTAGCCCAAACACACGAATATTTTATAGTTTGATGAATTACAATTTTTCATCGAATATGTCAATGCTGCTTTTTAGCATCAGTTCTGAGGTGAGAGAGGTGAGTCAAGGGCAATGTGATGAAATATAATTCTATATCTGGGGGTCATATTCTACATTCACTCTTCAGTAGAGATTTGTCAAGCAAATCATTAAACCGTGGCCAATATACATAGTAGGCCTATATGAAATTAATTTGCCAAAAAATCAATTCATCTAGGCTACAGATAATTGGGTCAGTTCAAATGTGTTGACTTCATAGAGCCCAACAATTTTAATTTGGTCGATTACAAACCTCTTTAAAGGTACCAAATAAATACCTATGGGATTCTAATCAGCCCAACAGCCTCATACAACAATAGGCAATTTTCGTTTTAATTTATATCCTCTATTTTTTCTTCAAGTGTCGATCCATCGGCCAGCAAAAATGGATGCACTGTAAGCCTATATGACTAATTTCAAGTTCCTTGTCGTTAAAGCTATGATGCAAGTAGCCTAGGTCTAATTGCCTGCATGCTTGCAAGTTAACATAACGTGTTTAGATCTGTCAGGATGTTGCAATTATTTAATACTAATATGTAGCTTAGCCTTTTATAGTTTCATAAACATAATTTACAGGTTCCTGCAGGTCATTTATGGGCTGGGCTGAGGTGTGTGTGTGTGTGTGTGTGTGTGTGTGTGTGTGTGTGTGTGTGTGTGTGTGTGTGTGTGTGCGTGCGTGCGTGCGTGCGTGCGGGTGTGTGTGTGAGCGTGCGGGTGTGTGTGTGGGGGAGGGGGGGGGCGTGCTTAAAATGATGCGATCTCACACAAAATAAAGAATAAACTAAAACAAATTTCAGTGAAATGACATTAAAACATTCTAATGAGAAATGAAGGGCTAATGAGAAATGATGGGCCTAACAATATTAGTCTAGTTGTTATTTCAAACAAGAAATGTAAATATTATGTCAAAGATGTGAAAAGTTGCAGGATTCCATAAAGACTAAAGTAGAATCTAGACCAACTAGAAAAAAAGTCCAACTTTGTAACCTCAAACCCTAGCATGATGTAGCCTGTTTACACTGTTGTAAACAAAGGCAAACGTAAGCAAAACTAAATAGGCCCATTCAATAATCACGGTCAACCCCGTGGCCATATATAAACAGGCAGACAGCAGCAGAGGCTTATTGGTCAATTAATTATTTTTTTTATTGAAATTTCATCCAGGGACACTGGGCAATAATAAATATTTCATTAATCATCAAGAATGTACAAAAATAAAGACACTGGGTCTCTGGGCATAACAAACTCTTTCCAGCAAAACAGTCATGCTTTGTAGTTGTTAGGACCATGCGTAAAAGAGATCAAAATACAAATGGACACATGAATAACACCACGATTATCTCCAAACAATTCCATGGAGTTAAATCAATTCAACAGTCACGTCATAGCCTTTCAAGCTAAATAATCATACTTTTTTTTCATACACTGTAGAATGCGGTTTCATCATCCTTGTTACAAGGCACAATGGCATTCTTCATTTTCACAAAATTAATGATGCCTGTTATAAAACAAAATTAAGTGTTCATGCAATGTTCCATCCATCCCTGCTGCTCACGTTGTGCTATGGGTTGTACAGTAGGATCGGTGCTCAAACCAGGCTACAGTGAGTCCCAGGTCTTATTCTTTGTTTTACATTACGTAACGCGTCTTTGCTGACACCAAACAATCAGCAAAACCTTTGCCTTGGAAAAAAAAACAGTATTTTCACGGGGTCCTTGTTACAAGGAGGAAATTTAGAGTCTCTTACGCAAAACAAGAAAACAAGACAAACACGCATGCATGGAAGCAATAGGCCTATCCTCGTGTCATTATAATCAAAATGTACATATTGACATCTCAATGTCTGTGGCTATCTGGCGTCCAGAGTCATTTCATCAGATCTTTGTTTTCGTTTATTAGTCTCGTCAAGCCGGCGGAGGGGATGGGGATGTGCGGGGGAGGAGGCATCTGACAGATTGTGCACGGGCACGGTAAACCTGCCCAGTGCTGGAACCCGCTGCCGAGCTGGAGCGGGGGCGCGGGGGCACTCTTCATCAGGGAGTGCGGGGCCCGGAGGGAAGTAAGTCCCGGTAAGGTCGTGGAGAGCGTTGAAGGCGTGGACGAGGTGAGCGCGCTGCCCAGGAGAGGGTGTACCTGATGCGCCGGGTTACCGGAGTGGCCGCCAGGGTGCGTGACCGTCCCGCAGTGGAACGCAGAGTGGTGTCCTCCGTATATCTCCCCAACCAGCCTCTTCATCTCGTCTAGGGAGCTGGTCAACATCAGGATATAGTTTCTGGCGAGCAGGAGAGTGGCGATCTTGGACAGTTTTCTCACCGACGGGCCGTGTGCGTAAGGCATGACCTCCCGGAGCCCGTCCATGGCCAGATTCAAGTCGTGCATCCTCTTGCGCTCCCGCCCGTTGATTTTGAGACGTAGCTGTTGGACCTCTTGCTCGGTGACCTGTTTCTTGAGTTTGTACTTGCTGCCGCCAGGTGACTTCTCTCCGGCCCGGGAGAGGTGCTCGCTTGTCATCCTCTGGAGCAGTTCGTTCTGAGTAGAGGACACGGAGCCCAGGTGGTGGTCTCTGAGGAACATCTCATCCATGTCAGGCGATGAAGCTCTGCTCGAGTCGGAGTCAGAATTCATTTTATTGGTTCAGTTTGGTAGGAGGTCGCTTCCCTCGCTGTCTCTGTTTTTAAGTCACACCGGATCACCTGATTTTGTTGTTAAAATCCGTCCCCCTTTTTGTTTTTTGTTTTTTTTTCAGAAGGAGGTGTATCTAAAGTCGACGCAGTGGGCTTGTTGTCGTCCGCTTGCTGCTCTGTTTTGATGTGCGATCTGGTGTGAGCACCTCTGTCTGCCGTGAGGTAAAAGAGCGCTGTGGGTTTTATAGAGCTGCCCGAGAGAGAGGAAACAAAAGCGGTCCTCCTATTCATAATGGTCTAGTTAGGATGACGTCCCTGTCATACAGGGCGGTGGGCTTTGACTGTCCCATTGACCAGAGGAGCATCTATTCACACTCATTGTCATGCCACCGTGGGGGCACCTCTCCTACCCGGGACACTCTGAAACCAAGGCAACTTGAAAACGCTCCTCGCCTGGCTCCCTAGAAATAATAACCGGTTAGTTTGATCAAACCACCTTTGCTGTGTCTGACTGCATATCAAAAACTGCTTGTTAAAATTCTTGAAAAGTAAATGTGGTTTTGTCGTGCATTTTGCAGATGGAATTTATGGAGCAGATTACACTTGCAAATAAAATTAGCAATGTCCTTTTAGTCAAGATGATGTTAGCCTAATTATTTTTCATATGTTTATTATTTAGTCATATAGCATCGTGTATCGTTCTATTTCTCTTCTTTACAGTGATTCCTATTTCGACATATTGAGATTTGAAAAGAAGCAAATGTTTGAATTCACACATGTTTTGTTCATGTCTGCGTATCATTTGTGTGTGGAGTGGAACTGTCAGATAGCCTATTAGCCTATGCCGCTATTTCAATATGAATGTTTGAGCATTTGAATAGACTAGTTTACAAAATATGAATTAATGAAAGATTAGCCATTGTGAATTCAACGCAGCACATAGCTACAGTTTGGAGAAAATGTAGCCATTTAAACCATGCTCATTTAATGTCAGATGGGGTTTAAGTACCTATGCTACAATGAATAATTAATCAAATGTATTAGCCTACTGCACAAACCTTTATTTAAACAAAATAGCCTAATAGACATATACGTTTAGCATTGAAACGTTGAAGCTTTCTGCGCCCTCTTTTTCCAACTATCAACCAACATGTAGCCTAGTTGGTTAGTTAAAACATTCCCTAAAATTAGGCCCCCAATGGGCTAATTTGTCCATAATCGTTTGAAACTTGAAATGCAGCATGCCCTACATGCGGGTAACAGGCCTCTAAGGCACATGTTGATAACACACGTGTTAGCCTCATTAGCCTGCTCGATAAGTTGCACTCAACTCTCAATCAGTCCTAATATACAGACATGAGTAGCCAACAGGTGCATTTTCATCCAAGGGTTTTCTGCAGCCGATAACGTCCAATGATGCCCACTGTTATCAGATGATGGTGAATTTATTATTTCTAGACGACCCTATGGAGGTTAGCCTACAGGCCAAGCAGAATGTACCACTTTGATCTATAATCTCGGAATCATACTGTTTTAAAAATGGAAATGGAGAAACAATAACTTTATATACTAATGAGAGGGGGAAGTAGGGACTTTACTCATAAACACAATCTTGACTGTCAATAGTTTCAACTCAGCCATGCAGGAACCGGACAGGAATGTTGCGGAAATACCTCACACAGACCACTCAGTGAGTTTTGTTGCGGTTATTGTTAAACCACTTAATTTGTATTGTATAACCACTTCATTTGTATTGTATAACCACTTCATTTGTATTGTATAACCACTTAATTTGACAATAACCCCAAACTCTCACTAAAAACCGTTTATATGCATGTGCCAGAAAAGTGGTCAGCAGATAACACTGAACATAAAAAATGAACTTAACAAATTAAACCTCAAAATCACATCATGCCATCCAGGTTCATGTGATGAAATAGATGAATAATAATAATAATAATAATAATAACAGTAATAATAATAATAGGCCTAATAATAATGACAATGATGACTATATAACAATAAAAACAATACTACCCTACTAATTCATTAATATGATTAACATCATATGTTGTTAATGACGGTGTTATTATTATTTGTATTACTATTATTATTATTATTATTATTATTATTACGAATAATAATAGTAGTAACTATTATTATCATTATTCGTAGTAGTAGTAGTAGTAGTAGTAGTGGTAATAATGATAATAATAATAATAATTATTATATATATAGTATTTAATATATATAATACTTTTAATAATAATACTAGGCCTACTTCTACTACTAATAATTATTATTATTATTGTTACTATTATGATATTTTACTATTATTATATTTTACGACACTGGTCGTATTAATAACAATTAAAATAATGATACAGATAGCAATTCTACTACTACTACTACTACTACTAGGCTACTACTACTACTACTACTACTACATGTCTCATGTAAAGCACCATGAATTGCCTTGTTGCTGAAACAAATACAATACAAATAAACTTGCCTTGCCTTACTACTACTAGGCTATTATTACTACTATTGCTACTTCATAACATGATGATAATAATAATAATAATAATAATAATATAATTTGCCATTTATCAAGTACAAAATAATAGAATTTATCAAGCACTGATACATAATTACTAATTAGTATTTATAATCTTTAGAATCATTGTCATACAGGTGCCAATCATTTCAGTTAAAATACCAAAAGGTCTGCATCTATAAGAGTTTATAATGGTTGGCAGGGCAATCACTTGAGAAAGTAAAACATGGAGCTTGAATAAAATAAGCAAAATAACTTGTAAATAAATTGTGAAATTGATAAATAAACTACAATGGAAGAAAATCTAAGAGTAAGGCCCTGTCACAACAAGACTTGGGGGAAATAACAATATGAGCCAGTGCGGGTTAAATATTGAGACTAGTTCCCATCTTCAGAAAGGCTGTAGGCCACTCCAGTCTTTCTGTTGAGGAGGAAAGGAGCAGAGAGGGAGAACATAGTGTAGAGAGCAGGTAATTGGAGAGCCACATGCCTTCACCATCCTGTAGGCCAGGCCACAATAAACTCCATCTCATATTCTACTTGGTGTTCCATGGCAATAACCCCCCCCCCCCCCCCCCCCCCCAACAACAGTGAAAATGTGTATTCACAACTGTCATTGTTGGAGCAGAAAAGGGGACGTTCTCATAAAGGTGCTGGAAAGCCCTGCACTGCTTTGCTCTCTCCTGGTGGGATTGGAAAGTGTAAAGCTTTGAATACCAATTGCTTGAACTGGACATATGTGAATCCCTTTTAATCCTACTAATCCCGTCTCCAAGTGTTTCTTTGTGTGTGGGGCAACCATAGATCTAAGTGAAAGTGTTCCTAATCCAGCCAATGTGGAGAAATGTGTGAGAGTAGGGGAGGGAGTGTGTGTGTGTGTGTGTGTGTGTGTGTGTGTGTGTGTGTGTGTGTGTGTGTGCGTGTGTGTGTGTGTGGGTGGGTGGGTGGGGGTCACTCACTCTCTACCACTTGAGGGGCGGGAAGGCCAACCAGCAGGAAGAGACTGAGGCCTCTCCCCTTCTTTTACGTCTCTCCATCTCTTCCCTCCCATCGTCGCCCACCCCCCCCCCCTTCCAACCCCCCCACCCCCCCTGCTCCCTTCCTCCCCACTCCCCATCTTCTCACCTCTCTCACCCTTCACCTTCTCCCCCAACACTCCCACCCCTTTATCTCACCCACCCATCCTCCTCCTCCTCCTCCTCCTCTCCTCCCCCCTGGCTGGGCCCGGGCAGCGGGCTACCTCCCCGGCTCCAGGACACTGGCCTAAATGGAGGAGTTCATTCACCCCAACTCAGCAGTAGAGTCCCAGCAGGTAACCTCTAGTGTGCTCCTTTCATTTCTTAAGCCCTCGGCGTCTTCATTATTCCTCCTTCTCACACTCTACCCCTCTCTCTCTGTCTCTCCCTCTCTCTCTCTGTTCCCTTCCCTCTCTCTCTCTCCCTCTCTCTCTCTCTCTCTCTCTCTCTCTCTGTTCCCTTCCCTCTCTTTCTCTCCCTCTCTCTCTCTCTCTCTGTTCCCTTCCCTCTCTCTTTCTCTCCCTCTCTCTCTCTCTCTCTCTCTCTGTTCCCTTCCCTCTCTCTTTCTCTCCCTCTCTCTCTCTCTGTTCCCTTCCCTCTCTCTTTCTCTCCCTCTCTCTCTCTCTCTCTGTTCCCTTCTCTCTCTCTTTCTCTCCCTCTCTCTCTTTCTCCTGACAGAGTTAGAGGATTCTCCAGCCTGTTGATTGACTGAGGACAGGGGGTGTAAACATCCTCACCACACACACTGTCAGTTTGGCGAATCAATAACGTCAGAGGAATAGCCGTTTCACTTTGCTTACAGCGTAGTTTCAACCCTCACTACAGGGTTTCAAATGTACCATCTGCTTCCTAACCCAAACAGCCTGGTTCCTAAACCTTAAAACCTGGTTTCGACCTTTTCAACCCTTACGATTTGGCTGCTAACCTTTACAAGCTGGCTGCAACCCTCATCGCCTATTCCAATTCCCTTATAGCCCAGATACGGAATCCATGAGACACAAAGACGAGCCGAGTAGCAGCAAGCTTGGACCAGCCCCTCCCTGGGTTAGGGGGTGAGGCTCTGCATAAGGCAGAGGCGCTAATAATGCGCTCCGAATCGCATACAAAAAAGGATGTAGTATGTCCCAATACATATATATATATATATATATATATATATATGTCACATACAGTATGGCAAAAATACCAGGATGTCCTACTACACCCGGTCGCATTTTGCAGTATGCATGCCAGCAGACTTTTCTGGCTATTCTGACCCACAATCCATTGCACAGCGGACATAAGGTCACATGTGCAAGACACGACAGCTGTGGACGAATGTCGCTTTGTGGACTGCGATAGATGTGGGCAAATTTCAAGGCACAATGCTATGACAAAGTGGTCTGTCCCAATTGTACAGTATGCATACTGTGTGCAAAGTACTGTACGTACTTTCTAGGCGAAGCTGTAGTACGTACTGGTAGTAAAAAGTAGCAGTATGTGATTCGGAACGCAGCCACAGTCTTACAGCTTTCACTTATTGTTGATGCGCGGAGCAGCCATCTTGATTTGAGTTGTGGTCGGGTCAGGTTGGGCTCGATTTTCCCCCCAACGTTAACATGGCAGAAATCCCAGTTCAGTGAGCGTTTTATATTATATTTTTGCTGGGGAAAAGTGAAAGTCTCAGTTCCCTAAGCGATTGGAATGCAGCATAAACTCTTGGTACAGCAGCCATAATCTGCCCTAAGTAGCCTACACCCAGCCTTCTTGTCATCACTGAGACCAGACAGAGAGGCAGGGGCGGGGTGGGGGGTGGGAGGGGCATGTTCACCATGTACTCTGGGGGCACAGATTAGAGGGTGGGAGGGTGGAAAGGGAGTCTGACCCCGGGTCAAGGTCAGAGGCGGGAGCAATGTGTTAACAGTTGACGTTGGGCTAGACTACACTAGAATGTATCAGTATCCCAAAAACCTGAAGACTTTACAACTGGCACTCCAACATAATGGCTGGCCCTTATCCTAATGAGTTACTGTACATGGGAAACAACAATACTACACCAAGGCTACTGAATCATGTGGGACATTGGAATCCAGCTTCAGTGACATGTGCTCTGAAAGATAGACAGCAGGTCCTGTGTTGTAGCCTGTTCACTATAATAGAGAGTAGGCCAAACTGAGTCTTATCAAAAGATGTTGGGAAATGTTTTGAAACCTTTATGAGAGCTTTGAAAAAAGTTGTAAAAAAAAACGGGAAAAAAAACTTTTTGCGGTCTTAGGCTGTATCAATATCTTGGGGTTTGTTGGGTGAGAGAGAATATCAATATCACTTTGTCTTCCTTCTTTCTGCATTTTGTTATAGTAAACAAACCTTCAAATTAAAGAATATCTAATTGCCATGGCGATCAAACGACAAAAGCTCACTAATTACATGCTCACATGGAGCCTCAGCATGAATATGGAGGTACTAATTATTATTTGGAGGGCCGTTTTGTTCTAAGAAGATATTCATGTTAATTAGGCAAAACAAGAGGAATTAACATTTCAGGGCTCAAATGGCATCTTCATGTTCTCTGTTTGCGAACTCGCAAAGTTCAGAGATGATCTTTCTCTGAGCTTTCTAAAGCAGTCTGGGAAATCTGGGAAAGACAGAGAGCTAAAGGTCATCCTCTGCCCGTTCGCAGCATTTAAAGGAATATTTAGTCTCAAGAGAGCCCATCTACAAAACACGATGTTGAATATTGAAAAGATTGGACTCACTGCGTGAGCTGAAACTGTTGAGTCTCACCATAAGCCTGCGTTTCTTCCTCTGGCAGAACAATCCGCTACACTGAAGAGGAATGTTCAAGGAAGCCGACATTTCTGAGGGATGACATTTTGGAGGAGGGAAGGACACAAAGAGGCTTGCTCCCAGCTAGCAATAATTTGTTCTAAAAAAAAAAAAAAAGATCTAAGAATGTGAAGACATTCCCAGAACGTGTTAGGAATGTTCGCCAATGTTGTGGGAACATTCCCTGCTAGCTGGGCCGCAGCCTATCACTAGCCTGTCTCGGTATCTGTTCTCTAGCTGCATGTTACCCACAAACCCTTGCTTTAGCCTTAGCGTCGGGGTTAGCGTTAGCATGGCTGTAGTTCTGGCAGGTAGAGCAGCAGTCATACTAACGTGGTCTTGGTGGGGGGACTGGGACTCCAGCACTGGAGCTGTACCAACCCTCCTCGACGCCTTCTTTTAACTGGTCCATTCACTGGGGACAATTGTCCATCTCCCATGGGCTCTTTTCAGGCTCAGTTCCAGCCTGGCAGCCCCTATTCTGCTTTTTATGTCACTTTGTGTCTGGTTCGCCCCCTCCTAATGGGTGCACATGACCAGAAAATGAAGGCTTGCATGGGGGTACCCCAAGTAGAGAGCTGGGGAGGACAGATTAATATGTAAGCAGGACAGATAAGCAGGGCAGAGAGGGGGGGGTATTGTGCTGGAGTGGGGTTACATGTTGGGGACAATAGGGGCCGGCCCCGCTCTGGCCACCGGCGAGGCTGCTGGTTAGGCCTCGCCTGTATTGTCTGGGTCAATCTCAGTGAGGTTGTTTCATTAATTACACATTAGCCATATCGACAAGGTGGGAGGTAAGAGGCTGGAAATGCAGATGTCTGTGTGTGTGTGTGTGTGTGTGTGTGTGTGTGTGTGTGTGTGTGTGTGTGTGTGCGTGCGTGTGTGTGTGTGTGTGTGTGTGTGTGTGTGACAAAAACAGACAAGAAGAGCGAAGCCATGATCCTGTGGAAAGAGCATGTTGAACCAAAATGAACTCGCAGTCTGTAGTGAAAGATCTCCAGTAAAGGATGTTGGGGGTGAGAGAAGGAGGGGAGGGAGAGAGGGAGGGAAGTCTCTCTCTCCACAACCAGCACACTCTTCTTCTTTACTTCTTCTTCTTCTTCTTCTTCTCCTTCCTCCTCCTCTTCTTCTTCTTCATCTTCTTCTTCCTCCTCTTCTTCTCCTTCCTCCTCCTCTTCTTCTTCTTCTTCTTCTCCTCCTTCCTCCTCCTCTTCTTCTTCTTCTTTTTCCTCCTCTTCTTCTTCCTCCTCTTCTTCTCCTTCCTCCTCTTCTTCTTCTTCTTCTTCCTCCTCTTCTTCTTCTTCCTCCTCTCCTTCTCCTTCCTCCTCCTCCTCTTCTTCTTCTTTTTCTTCTTCTTTTTCTTCCACTTCTTCAAGTTCTCTTTTGTAGAAAGCAGATTAGATAGGATTTGATTTCCTACGGTATCTCAGGAAGTGGATGGTGTTGGTACAAAGGTGGGAGGGATGTGTGTTCAAAAGAGCATGTGACCTCTGCCTCCACCTGTCAATCACCATTATGATGTGGGCAGACAAAGAGGATTATTAGCTGAGATCGTGTAGTCATTAGAACTAATGAAGTTTAACACACACACATGCACGCACGAACACAGGCATGCACGCCTGCACACACGCACGCACATACGCACGCACGCACACATACGCACACACACACACACACACATACACACACACACACACACACATACACACCTCTCTCTAGTGGTCCCTGGGGAATCTATCCCATTAACCCTCTCTTGTCCAGGGTCATTAATGCTGCACTTCCTGGTCCGGCCTGCAATAGGCGCACACTCTCACTTCTCCAACTCAAACATGTGATGCGAGGCAGCCAATCAACACTGCTAAAATACTGGGAGCTGGAACCGGAACTTCTGGGGGGCTCCTTTGGGCCAATCATGATAGACTGGACTTAGTGGACAAGATGAGGACTTAGTGGACGAGATGTGGACTTAGTGGACTAGATGTGGAAGGATTTGAGGATTTTGTCTGTATGAAATATGTAACGGGAGGGGAGGATTAGGGAAGGAAGGAAGGATGGATGGACAGAAAGACAGATTTCATTGTCTTCTGAGAGGCAACATGCAATGGAGAACAGCTTACATTTGAACAAAGCCGCGCCAACCCATAACTGTTCAATCCACAAGCAGTCTCTCTCAGACTCGGCCATGCGAGTGGACAGACACTTGGATGGTGATCCGTGTCTTTAGGGCCTCCTTAGCACATCCAGGAGTTATCTGCCATGGCGAGTAAAGCCATCTTGGCAGGTGTAAAGAGTGTGAATATGCTTCTGGAAAACCAAACTCCCTCTCAGATGGTATACATAAAGACTAGTACTGTACTTAAATAAGAACCAGGCGAGCTGAGGTACTTTCACTCTCTCTCTCTCTCTCTCTCTCTCTCTCTCTCTCTCTCCCTCTCCCACACACACACACACGCACACACGCACATCCATTCATAGCACTGGTTGTTTGAAACCAGGCCCATAAATGAATAACTAATAGGGCTGTGATAGAAGCTACAGCTACTTGGGCTATTAGTCTGATCATTTGTCGCCATTTCTTGTCAAAGCTAAACCCTCCTTTCTGTGTGTGGAGGATTTTTCAAAGAAATGAATCATTTGCATATTTAAATGATCTCTCTGAGAGAACAGAAGAATTAAAGAGAGTGTGCGTGCGTGCGTGTGTGTGTGTATGTGTGTGTGTGTGCGTGCATGTCTGTGTGAGCGTGTGTGTGTGTGTGTGAGCGTGTGTGTGTGTGTGCGTGCGTGTGTGTGTGTGCAGAGATGACGGAAGGGAAAAGAGAAATGGGATGGAAAGCAGTAGAAAAAACTTTTTCAAAGAACTGGGCCCAGAGAGAGAGAGACTTCAGTTGGAAAACCATTACTGTCTGCCCGGGTGGAACATTTCATTCTTCCTAACATCACATAAAATAAATAACGGCTACATCAAAACCCTCAGTACAGGAGTGTGTGGTCTACGGACAGGGACAGCATGGGACAGGGACACAGCTGTGTACGAGGCTGTGCCATGCAGCCTAAGAGAATATCTCATAGTATTTGAGCGCTGTATGTGTTGCCTCAGACGTGTTCTATACCAACATATTATCACTTGATGCCTGTGCATGTTAGCGATTTCTCAAATGCCTTGAGTCAGTAAAATCCCTATATTTTCTTAGCCTTTTTTGACATTACATTTTCATCTCCTGCTTTGACAAATTAGATGTCTTCGCTATTTTGACGATATTACATTTCAACGCTATTTTGACAAAATTGCAGTTAGGGTTAGGCATTACACTTGTGTGGTTAGGGTTCGGTAATTCTGCGTGGTTAAGGTTAGGTTTACTACAACAAAAAACACAAACAAAAACGGTTTCACTGGGATCGAACTCTACTCTCTAACCCCCCACCATAAAAGAGGCCACTTTGACAATGATGACAAACTAGACTACTGTCCTGTGAATGTAGATTTTACTTGACCTTTTAGTTTTAATATGCGTTTATGATTTTAAAGTATACATGATACTCTTTTTATTTAAAATTTTCTTTAACGAGCAGCGAGCCCAGTGTTTCCGACGGCCGTGCTCCGACTGCTGAGCTGTGTTTTGTCAGCGCAGCAGTTAACTAAGGAAGTTAATGGTGCTGGCGGTAGGGCCACCTGTCCCTCCAGGGTCATTAGGGTGATGGAGGTACGTAGGAGGACAGCAGGAGGACTCCCTGGACAGAAGATGCTGTGTCAGAGGGAAGCCGCTCCATCTGTAGATGTAGCCTATCTAGTAGGCCTGTAGTCTCACCGGTCGGAGGTTTTGGGGATAAGCCTTGTGTATTACTGCCCAATCAGTGGCGACAGAAGATTTTCCCCGCCCAATCAGATTCAAGCTAGACTACGTGAAACAACAAAAACCTAGCAACCGCTCCGCCGAAGCGATTTTGATTGGTTTAAAGAAATACAGCCCCCCCCCCGTTATCTCTGAATGGTAATGAGTGCAGTCAGACCTTTCCCCAGCACTGGCACAGCGTAAACAAAGTGTAGCGATAGGTCTGGCTATGCGAGACTGGTAGGCCTACAGTTGCCCGCAGTAGTTCATAATAAACTGGGTCTACTGTAAGTGCAAATATTCCAGAAGCTTAGTATTAGTGTGGGGACAAGTTTAAAAGACATGATGGTTTAAAACGATGTTTAAGCCAAATCATTTTGTTTGAAAAGGCTACAGTTAGAGGGACTATTTTGAATACATTTGTGTCATAGATAATTGACAGTGTAGGCCTGCCAACATCCGAGTTTCATGGGGTAGGGTGTGTTTGTGCACTTGTGCGTGCTCTGTGTGTGTCTGACTGCGCGGGCCATAAAAACTAACAGCACACCCCACATTTTTCAAGTTTGTTTGACGTATTTAAAATGCTAATAACCAGTTTATTATGTGCTATATCCAATGCAAATGCTTTGTTTTACTGCGGCGAAGTTGGGCCGACGTTAGCATTTGCATATCTTATGTCTGTCTCCTTAGCATGCTGTGGAGCAATGAAGCCAGCCAGAAGCTCAATAAATAACATTAACAGGGGCATTAGATAAACAAGCTCAAATGATGTGCCCATTAAGACTTCGGTGGTATCACCCGCCTAAACGAAGGTGTTTGCCACCCGCAGCATATGGTCCACAAATTCCCTCAAATCAACTCAATCCTAACGTTATCTGGAGGTGTCAGGAGAAGCAGACGGATTTTAAAAAACATCACGGTAATGGCCTCTTTACGACATTGAGGAAACGCTGCTAAATCTGCACTCTTTAAAAACTGCTGGCTGCCTTTCCCAGCTTGCTATCGAGATGGGGTTGAACTTCCTGTTAAATGGTAAACAGACTAACTTTTCTGTTAATGTCCAATTCATCAGGCAAGTATAGTGAGTTTAATGCTTGTGATTTTGCTCAATGGATCTCATCATAAACCATATCTCTATGAGAGGTAATTATGCTAGAATGTCATCATAATATATTGTTCCTTATTTTCTAAATCTACTGGTTGTGTGGCGATATGACAGGTGTTGACTGACGTAGATAGACTATTCTATTGAGTTGTGGCAAACAAATCGTGCAGTACTGTCCTATACTCATATTGTTACATGCTGCACCTTTAAAGTAGACTACGGCTATACCTATGACTCATAGCCATAGCCTACATTAAAGGTGCATCATGTAACATTTTCTTCATATTAGCTAATTAACCAGATGGGTGAGGTGAATATGTGCATATGAGTATTTCCTTGCCACATATGTTGCTTTTTGTTGATTGATATTGCATTGAGCTTTCCTGGCCGGTTTGCACTGTTTAGAAAATGGGCAACAAGTGCATCGCTCATTTTGTAAACAGTGCAGAACTGCCAGGAAAACTCGACACACAACAACACGCATATCCAACACGCAATATCGTGGCCAATTAACAACATATGCGGTAAGGCTTCTTATGTTTCTGAGCTGTATGACGAATTGTGTGCGGCACTATTGTCATTTCCAGCAAATTCAACCCAGCCAGATAAACAATAGTACAGCTTCATACAGTCCATACATACAGAGTCCCGAATCTCAGATGTCTCCAGATCCCGCTACTCGGCTCCTAATCCTCTCCATAACCATGAAAAAGACCAAGTGATGTGCAGCATGGAGGAGCTGACCTGAGGGCACCACCCACGGACAGGCCTGCTTAGTCTATAGTTCCAGCCCAGGCTGGGCCTCCTGCCCACACCCAACAGAGAGTCCAAACCAGCCTAGTTAACCAGGCGCCTCCGCAACCTCCTCCAACAGATGGCCTGACGTCTTCCAGGACAGGCCTGTGTGGGGCACGGGGTTGGGGAGGAAGGGTGAGGGGGGAGGGGGGGGGGGGGGGTAGGAAGGGTGAGGGGGGAGGGGGGGGGGGGTAGGCATATGTCCACAGCCCTGTCCCCTGCCGACTGCCTGTCTCTGAGTTGGGCTCCGCTATCTAAAAACTCTCCCTGATACACAAAGACACAAGCACGCACACACATACTCACACACACGGTCAGCAACGCCTGGCAGATTGCAGCAGAACACCCCCTCTCCCTCTCCATCTGCACCTAAAGACCCGCATGGCCCAACAATGAGGTGACCGTGTCAGTGCCTGCGCAGAAACAGAGGGGTGGGTTGCGAGGGAGGGAGGGACACATTAACAAGCTATAATCTCAACTGCCTTATCCATAATGCATTGTCTGGGCCAATTTACATGGTACTGGACCCTTTGGGAAAAGGAGATCATCCATCACATTAGTTTATTAGTTTTCTCTCTCTACCCCCCTCCCTCTCTCTCTCTCTCTCTCTCCCTCTCTCTCTCTCTCTCCCTCCCTACTTGTTTTTTTGTGGGCCTGTTCTGTCATGGTTGTTGTGCAGAGCTGTGACTAGTCCCATAAAGAACCGGGAGCAGCTCCATGGCAAGACTGTGAGACTATGGCGGAGAATCGCTGAGGCAGGGATCTGAGGGAGTGTGTGAAGAGGGAGAGAAAGCTGTGGAAGTTAGGAATACGCCTGTGCAGTACAGGTTTAGATCCCTAAAAGTAGTCTTGAACCAATGACATGTCAGGATCTCTTGAACCAATGACATGTCAGGATCTCTCATAAGAAGCTGTTGTGCTTGAAGACCGTTTAGTTCAGAGGACTCATTTTTAATTACTGAAGAATTATTGGCTTTGCAGACAGCAGATTAATACCCTATTTTTTTTAATCAAACTAATTTTGGATTAGAGCTTCTTAAAACCAACCAATATGACCAATAATTTATAATCATCTAATGTATTAGTTCATGAAATATGGTATCCCCAGGTGAGAATGTACATTTAAACTGTTAGTTTACAAAGCATAGGCCTACTTCTAGTTTGAAGCAATTTGAGCGTTTCAAACAATAATTGCACGATTAAACTGAATTACAGTGTAATCATTTACAAATCATTGTTTCAACTAATAAATAAAACTAATATAAATATAGACTAAAGAGAAGAACCACGTAGAATTAGAGAAAATATCAATCACATTTAAAGGAGATGCAATTATATGATGTTCACGTGGCTACTTGTTTTTTTTATAGACTGGCCATAGCAATGTAATTACCTGTATTATAGATTTTTCTGAATTATTCAATTAAACCACTGTTATAACAAAGTAAATAATATTTTATTGATTTGTATCGTATAATGACAATCATTAGATTTAATATAATTAGCCTACTGTTGGAATGATTGTTCTGTGTTGAAATCATTCAATTATTTGAATGAATTTGCTTGGTAGGCTAATTTCGTGTTTTTATATTCACATAAGAATTTAATTAAGACAGTGTGTGTGTGTGTGTGTGTGTGTGTGTGTGTGTGTGTGTGTGTGTGTGTGTGTGTGTGTGTGTGTGTGAGAGAGAGAGAGAGAGAGAGAGAGAGAGAGGTGTGAAAGAGAGAGTGGAAGGTGTGTGTGTGTGTGTGTGTGTGTGTGTGTGTGTGTGTGTGCGTGTGTGTGTGTGTGTGTGTGTGTGTGTGCGCGCGCGCGCTTTTGTGTGTGTGTGTGTGTGTGTGTGTGTGTGTGCATGTGTTTGTTGTGGGAAGGAAGACAATACTCATCTGTATCCTGATGCCATCCCAGTGTCAATGTGTTAAATTGTTGGCACATCAACAGAGACGGTAGAGGCCTCATCCTTCCTTCCTACCTCAACGATTACCGTCAGACACCAGGCTGGTCCGCGATCCATCAGACTCCGCGCATACTTACACAATGGAGCACGGGGTCTGAATGAGATGGTTATAATTGCAATCATATATGTGGAGGTTTAACATTCACGCCATACTGTACCATTAGTTTCACAAATAAGTAATAATTTGCTAATGACAACATTATGTTGAGCCAGTTTAGAGGCAATTAAAGTGAGTGATATTTACATATGCCTAATGAATCACCGTGCGTGGCAGCTTGAGGGAAGCTAATGAATATTCATCCAGGCATTCTCAGCCGCCACCGCAGTTTATAAACTGAATTATGGTTGATTTGCCCTTTTAAAAAATGAACATGGGCGCATTCCCACAAGGAGGGAGCGAACAATAAAGGCTGATTATAAAATGTTTTAGTGGTAAACTGCCGGTGAGTAGGAGATCACCGGGGTTTATAGACTTCCACCGCCTTCATAAAAACGCGCGCCTCTGCACACCGTCACTGAGGTGGTGATGGGGCCCGCGAGCGCCCGTGATTCTCCCTGTCATTATCCGCGCGTGGCGGCAGATTTCGACCCCACAGGTGCGGGTTCAACAGGCAATCAATAGCCTGTATTCCGGATACATGTTTTATCATGCAAATGATAACTAGCAGGTGTTAGGCTAGATCAGGACAGGCAGAGCTGTCTGGCAAAATAGGCTGTAGAATGATTCCCTTTGCCTTTGAAATGCAGTGACTGCACTTCAAAACCCAGAAACCATTGCGAGATTATCTGCAACCTGCACACCCCGAAACCCAGACGCAGAACCTTATATCTTGTAGACTACCATATAAAACGGTACGTTTAACGCTTTTCTGTGTCTAAATTTCGAATCTATATACAATTTGAAGCCCAGTGGGGCGCTACAATGTATCGTAGGCCTACTATTAAAATAGCACTATAGGCCTAAATTGCTTCTTTCTTTCTTTTTCTTGATCATTGCACATCACAGCCTTCACTGCACCCGAAAAGTACCGACAGTGTTTGACGTTCAGCTAATAGGGTTTAGGAAAATGTAGTCCCAGACACAACCATCTTGTTTCTACACAGGTGTATCTATTTGTCTGATTGGCTCTACATAGAATCCTATGCAATCAGACGAATAGATACACCTGTGTAGAAACAAGATGGTCGTGTCTGGGACTACATTTTCCCAAGCCCTGTTGACAAAACCCTGCTATCATATGGGCAATATCAATCCCTCTTCTCCAGCTTTATTTGGTGTTGATAATTTGTCGATCAACATGTAATCAATAGCCTATACTTGCAGCTTTCAAGTTATTGACAAGTTACAGTAATAGTGATTGTGATCGCAAGAGTGGAATACCTGCCGTGATGGTGGTGGAATAGGGTCTGCTTGTGAAAGACATGAGATTCCTGTTCTCACTCGTGCTTAACTCTGTTTTTGAGAAATAAACCATCTGTCTATTAGATTTTCATGGAGTAGCCTATTCAAACCGTGGGTGGAAGGAAGGCCCACATCCGGGCTCTGCCCTCTTGTGGAGTATGTCTGCCATCTTGTGGTAAATACAATGCATTGCAACTCCGAGAAGAGCCTTTTTGTATAACAACAAAGAACTGATATCATTCAAGATTCAAGATCAGTTTATTCGCCTTGTATATGGTTCACACATACTAAGAATTTAACTAGAGTAATGGCATACGCTGATGAAGACGACATATAGGACAGGGTAAATGGACTGCACTTATATAGCGCTTTTATCCAAGCGCTTTACAATGAAGGCCTCATTCACCCGCAGGACAGGACAGTGCAAAGACTACAGTGCAAATGCAATACAAAGAACACTGCAAATAAAAAAAATACAGTGGAAATAATAAATACAATATAAACAATAAGAAGAAGGCAAAATAAGGTGCAAATACAAAATACATTTTAACCAATAAAAAGAAAGGCACAAATGCAATTTACACAATATATACAGAATGGAGTGAGTGTACCTGTATGTACAGTGTGTGTGCAGAGTGTAGTGTGATAGATGAACGCTGTTTTATATATACAATGTGTGCAATGTGTGTGCCGTTGAGATATGTGGTACAATCAGAGGTCGTGTGCAAGTGGTGCAAAGGGTATAGAGTCACTGGAGGAGGGGGGGGGGGGAGTCGTGGGAGGACACAAGCCTTGTTAATGAGTCTGGCCTTGAGATGGCCATGGGAAAGAAGCTGTTTTCATGGCATGTGGACCCAGTCCCTGATGGACCGCTGTCTCCTGCCAGAGAGGAGTGGTTAAAAGGGACCATGACTGACATGGGAGGGGTTGGCCTGTCTTAGGGCCCTGGAGGCGTGCGGTAGGGCTGCTCGATTAATCGGATTTTAATCTAGATTACGATTTGGGCTGTCAACGATCATTAAAACTAAATAATCGCCATAAAACGATTTTGCACAAATCTAGCGCACCCTACACTGCAGAGCTATACTGCGCTTGGCCCCTCCCCACCCCCCAAAGCCCCAAAACAAACACTTCAAAGCGAGACGAGTTGTCAATCGAGGCGCACGCATGCTCCTCTCGAACAAAACACGACAAGAAGAAGATTATGGCAGCAGAAAGAGAGGTGGACAAGAGAGCTAAAACAACATCAGTGGTGTGGAAACACTATGGGTTCGCGGAGACAGATTTGGACCAAGTTGACACGGTGTGTAAAATTTGCTACACAGTCGTAGCTGCCCCTCAAAGTAGCCCTTCTCAGTGCATTCCGCTCGCTCATGCCAGACAACAGTTGCCGGTCCATTCACTTTGCCGTCAAAATAAATCGGTGTCGGCCTATTTAGGAGAGGCGCTCATATTTACAAGTGTCAGATAAACATGAAACGTCACTTACCTAAGCAAAAGGGTCTATTTTACCAAATGCGGGGTTTTGAAGCCTCGGCGCTACCATTAAATAACTTATTTAGACACGTTCTGTCCTAGTGAAATTATTTTTCCGAGGTAGTCTTCTGTGGTGGTGGCGGTGCTTTGAAGCTTCTTTATTTATCAGTTTGGCACTTTTATTAATTTATTTTCAAGGTCAAGGTTCACTATTTGTCTCCCAAAGAACATTGTTAAAAAGAAAAGCCACTGTCAACATTTAATAAATTAATTGTTATCAAAGTCAATAATTTGATTTGTTAAGAAAATGTTAAAACTTTTGATTAAAAAAAAAATTCAATGAATAATCGTGTTTAATAATCGTGATCTCAATCTCAATCAAAATAATCGTGATTATGATTTTTGCCATAATCGAGCAGCCCTAGCGTGCGGGTCCTGTAGGGATTGCTGTCTAGGTCAGGGACAACTGTGGATAGGTCCAGGGGCTGGGTTGTTGGAGGGCGGGGGGGACCCATTGTTTGTGCCTGGCTGGCCAGCCGCTCAGCTAGTATAGCGTTTGTCAGGTTATCACTCCTTCCCTCCCTCCCTTACTCCCGACAATGTTGGCCTGCATTTCTCTGTTGGCACCACTAGAGGCAGTAGTCCCAGCACACCAAAATCAAGAAGGACACCAAAATCAAGCCGCCGATCTCCACTGCACAAGTAGAGTAGTAGTCAGAGCATTGGACTCACACCCTGGAGACCAGGGTTCAAGACCTGGTGGGGATGACTTTATGGGACTATACCCCAAACCTCCACACGTTCATCCTTTCACTCTAACCTTTACCCCTTGCCTTATAGGTCAGATCCTGTCCTAACTCTTATTCTAACCCCAATTAATGTTATGCAAGCTGCTGGTAATTGTTGTGAGCTCATGAGCTAACTGGCTATCCAGCTCTCATTGTGCTGGATTAGCATTGGAAGCATTGGAACTGATGTGTCCAGTTGACAAGACCTATCTTAATTTATCAGACATTATTTCATGTCATTTCAATTCACAGCTATTTCAGTGGTGTGACTAGCTTCCGTCCTACCAGTCCTGAACAGAAACAAGCCAGCCACGCACATAAGCCAGGCTGAACCTGGACTGGTTTTCAACAAACTTTCAGGCTGCAGTAGAACTCGTTCAGGTCGTTGGCTAGGCGTGAGCTGTGGCCTGGGGGGATTTCGGTTTGTAGTTTGTGATCTGTCTGAGGCCTTTCCCGACAGAGGACGCATTTGCATTTTGGAGTTTCTCAGAGTAGCGTTGCGTAGCCTCCTTCACAACCTTGCTAAACCTGTACTTGACCTCTTTGAACCAGTCGTTATCCCCACTCCTACGTACTTCCTGTTTCTCCAGCCTTCACTTCCTGAGTCTGGCTGTGAACCAGGGCCTGTCGCTGTTGTATTTGATCTTGGTGCGCGTTGGAACCCATACGCTCTTACTGATGATGATGTGTGATGACACACTGTCTGTGTCTCAATCCTGGTTCTTACCAGCTTCAGTGCCAGCCCAGTCAACGTAGCCCTGATCGTTCTAGCAGCCATGCACTTGATTTCATCCCTGACAATAGGCCACCATCTTACTATGTTGTATGTGATTATAATTAATTATCAAGGTTGATACACAGCAGGTCATGACCGAAAGAACGAGATCACGGATACAAGCGGCCGGAATGAGTTTTCTCCGGAGGTTGGCTGGGGTCTCCCTGAGAGATCGGGTGAGAAGTTCAGTCACCTGGGAGAGAGGCCGCGGGGTAGACCCAGAACTGCTGCCTCCGCGACCCGACCCCGGATAAGCGGATGAAGATGGATGGAAGGATGGATACACAGCATATAGGCTACAGCATATAAAAAGGCTGCTTGTTTTTAAGAATAAAGTCATGGTTTTGAATAGATACAGGCAGCCATTAAATTCTTAGAAAAGACTGAGGGGTATATATCCTATTAATTCAGTGTCACATTGTATTGATATGGACATTTTTGGCAGCAATAGTATCATCTTGTGTAAGAATAGGAGAGTAAGGTTTAGTCCAGTAGATGGCGATGCTGATGAGGGTAACTAACCACTGCATTTTCCAACTGTAATACCACCATGCATAGTCCTATGTTTTACAACAAAAAGGATAGGGAATTTAACTAGCCCTGAACTTCAGATTTAACTAGCCCCCCCATATAGCAAGCCGATCTACTCAATAGTATAAGATCAGCTTGCTATCTGGGCCTGAACTTCAAGATCTTGTTTGTTGCTGTTACATTAAACATAATTGTATGTCTGTCTAACTCCAGAGTGGTCTGTTCTTGCAGTGATTATGTCTAATTGGAAAGCATAGGCCTAATGCAAAATATCTGTAAAACAGTAGGCCTAACTTAGTGAAATTTCAGTCTCAATGTCATTTTGGGGGTAAATCTAGACTAGGCTACTGCTAAATGATTGGGTAGTTAAATTAGTTGAAATGTAGGCCACTGGAACTGCTCCCCAACACCAGTGAAGGTAACTCGCCCTGCTTAATTCACCCAGTAGACTAGCGCCTCAGACAGACCCACAACCATTCGGCTCTTCTGCAAGGCACACCTGGCACTGCGCAGGCAGAGGTGGGGGACGCATGTGATTGGATAATTGCCCAGAGCCGAATTATGTCCACTTCTCTGAACCGATGGCAGAAAGTAACATTCTGTACATTGTTAAGGTGTCAGAATAGTTTGACATGCTAGGAAATATTAGAATTTATAACAATACTAGCCTACATGTGACTTTTTTTTGGACGCCCAGACAGCTGAGACACTGAAGTTCTTTCCACGCTGGGACCTTCATGGTGGAGAACGGTAGGCTCATTTCCGAGTTATGACCAGAAAACATCGCTGTATCGCCGCAGATGCAATCAGAGACGTCTTATGAAAAAGCCCAACACATTCTCTCAGTCCATACTCCATGTTTCAAGTAGCCACAGAATCACCGGGATCTTTCTGTCTCATTCTTTTCCTTTTCTCTGCCTTCTTTCACTCTCATTTCCTTCTCTCTCACGTCCTCGTGAGTCGTGACTCCTGAGTCATTAGGGCAATGACTACACTCATTACAGTTGAATGATTTATTCTAAGGGCGTCTGTCTCATGGGGGTCTATGCAATGACGCTACTGTTTTTCACGGTGATTCTCCTCCTTTGTGCACAGTGGGAGGGGCGATGCTTCCCAGTGCGCAGCTCGTCACCAACACAGCCCGTCGGACGTAATCGCGCTCCTCATAGACGGAGACACGGGCGCCCCTACTGGCCACATGCGGTAACGAGGTTTGAGATAGACAGAGCGATGGAAAGTCCCTTGGAAATCCCCCACCCGGGCTTTTCCGTTCATCTACAGTTGCTAAATTAGGTTCGTTCGCGTACTGTTCTTTGACAGTCTATATTGCGAACACACCGAAATAGATTTGGTTGAGTAAAGGGCTGGATGGCGCCGTGGACTGCTGCGGTTGGGCAGACTGAAGTGGCAGAGCACCCTCAGCATCCTTAGGGCTTTGTTGGTACCGACATATTGCACAGGTAACACTAACGTCTTTGCCATCTTTCTCTTTCAACACGTCTATCATTATCATATGTATGCATTGGGCCAAAAAGATCGTTACCACGAGGCCTCGATCAGTGTATTGTTTTGTTTCTGAGGGACACGGAGGTAGCTTTGCGCACGACAGTGGGCGCCATGGCTTTGACAGCCATTGTTTACGAAGACGTCATCGTCTCAAGCAATTAAAAGCCATTAACCAGTGAAATGAATAATTCATGTAACATTGTAGCTGGTGTGTTGGTCGGATTACACGAGGCGCAGTGTTGGATTGTTTCAAAGGTTGCTGTCAGAGGAATTACGTAACCTAAACGTCAGCAAAGACGGTGTGTTATTGTGTTTTTGTGGCACCCGCAGAGCGCACCATTGTACCACTGTCTGCCCAAAGTCTGCCTCTCTAGGAACAACCACTGCCGCTACAGTGCATGGAGACAACCTGTTAATCAGGGCTCACCTATGCACTAGACGCTTGCCTTAATATAGCCTGTGTCTTTGAACACATAGACGGAATGTCATTCCTTCGCTACAGTGGTGCCAATTGCCTTGATACCTGTCTGGTCTTATGAGATCTTATCACTGACCCTGGTGCGAGGCTGTATGGACTGTTTCCAGAAGGGATGCCTTGTGCGTGTTTTATTTTGTTATTTTTTCTCTTTCTTTAGGTCAAAAGTCAACAATATTATTTCTCCTGAAATGTTAGTTCCTGTTTCTGTGGCCTTATGGCCTGTGAAACGCATATGGGTCATGCAGGCTTATAGGTTTGTCTTAGCTACATTTTATAATGTGTAGCATATTGTAGGTCTATGAAACGAACGGCTGTGACAGGTTTATATGTCTGTTGTTATTGAGGCATGATGGCTGTGCTGATGATGGGCGTGTGAGTGGGCCTGGGTCTCTCCCAGCCTCTGGTCTCTCCCAGCCTCTGGTCTCTCCAAGCCCCTACCCTCAGAAACAGCCTTTCTGTCTTTCAGCCCCCCCCCCCCCCCCCCCCCCCTCTCTGTCTCTCTCTCTCTGTCTCTCTCTGTCTCTCTCTCTCTCTCTCTCTCTGTCTCTCTCTGTCTCTCTCTCTGTCTCTGTCTCTCTCTCGTCTCTGTCTCTCTCTCTCTGTCTCTCTCTCTCTCTGTCTCTCTCACTCTCTCTCTGTCTCTCTCTCTCTGTCTCTCTCTCTGTCTCTGTCTGGAATTCACCATCAGTTTGTAGAAGGCGTCATGTGACTGGCTCCTTCTGGGGCCTCAGAGGCCGTTAGGGAAATTCTAACTCTGAAAATAAAAAAATGGCACAAAAGATCTCTTGTGGTCCCCCAGTCGTGACGACCTCCTCTTTGTGTCCTACCAGTAAGTGACGACCTCCTCTTTGTGTCCTACCAGTAAGTGTGTGACCCTGAATCCTGTCTTCTCCTCTGCTCCCCCCCTCCTCCTCGTCTCCTCCTCAGTTCAGCGTTGGTGCTCGTCCGCGTGGCCGGCACCATGTCCCAGGGGCAGAACTTCCTGCCCAAGTTCCTGTTCGTCAGCAACCTGCTGAAGGCGGTGAAGATCCGCGAGCGCGTGCCCAACGACGTGGTGAAGCCGGCCGCCAGCGGAGGGCTCATGCACCACCTGCGTGGAATGCACCGCTACACGCTGGAGATGATCGGCATGAGCCAGTTCCCCCAGGCCTTCCGGGAGGTGGTGCAGGCGGCCATCTTGGACCGGGCCATGCAGGCCTCACTGGAGCAGGAGAAGAAGCTCAACTGGTGTCGCGAGGTCAAAAAGATGGTGCCGCTAAGGACCAATGGTAAACAACCCTGTTATTCCTTCCACTCTTAACAGGATGTGGGGCCTAACTAGGAGCTGTACCGGATGTCAGTGATGGCCAGGGTTAAAGGTCAGGGTTGGGGTATGGGTTAGCATAAGCGTAATGTAAGCGTCACTCGTATCTCGTTTTTAGGCTGTTGGTTTCTGTTACCGGTGGGGTACTTGTTCTCTGAGAGGGCTAGATGAGTCAAGGCACTTTAAAAGATGCTTTGGAGAATTACCCCATCACACATTTACAGTAAGTGACACTAATGTCATTCTTCCACTTTCAGAAGTGTTCATTCATTGGCTGCCCTGGGTTTGACTGGTGCCCTCCCATGACGTCAGGCCAACAGCGGAGAATTAGTCAAAACAGACCTAAATTCGTACAAAGGGATGTTTTATAGCAAAAAAAACAAACATATTTGTTGACTTTAGATCTCTGAACCTCCCTGGGAAATTCTATCGTGACACACATCACTTCCTCCCAGGGTTCCGAACATCTTGTTCCATTTCGGTGGGATAGTTCAGGTTCCTGTGTGTGGATTGTGAATCACAGGCTTCTGTTCTTTTTAGTATTGTGAAACCAGAGTGTTCCGGTAACCTGGTCTACCAATTAGGTAATTTTGGTGGAGTTTCTGTTGGCTGTCGTGTGTCGTCAGAAAGACCCCTGACAGTCCCACCCTCGCTCATTCAGATCCCAAGCTGCTCTGCCTCTCTATAACGACACGGGACATTCCTCAGGGTAGACAGCAGTTAGGCCCAGGATCTGCTATGAGATGGGAGTGTGTGTAGTGGTATGATTAGGAATTTGTGTGTGTGTGTGTGTATGTGTGTGTGTGTCTGTCTGTCTGTCTGTCTGTCTGTCTGCCTGCCTGCCTGCCTGTCTCTCTGCTTGTCTCTCTGCCTGTCTCTGCCTGCGAGTGTGCACGCGCGTGCGTGTGTGCGTGCGTGTGTGTGCGCGTGTGTGTGTGTGTGTGTGTGTGTAGAGAGGTGTGACTATAGCTTCTGGATGACCCAGACATGACTTTGAGCTGCACATCCAGACTCTGGGGTGCTGAGTCACTTGAGTGCACGTCAGGTGACTAGAGGACAGGGACAAGGACAGGAGGGACAGACAAGCAGGCATGCAGACAGAGACAAGCAGAGAGAAAGACAGACAGAAAGAGAGACAAGCCGACAAGAAGCAGCGAGACAAGGAGGGGGGAACAGGCAGGCAGGCAGAGACAGGCAGGCAGAGAGACAGGCAGACAGGCAGACAGGCAGGCAGACAGGCAGACAGGCAGGCAGAGAGACAGACAGGCAGACAGACAGGCAGACAGAGAGACAGGCAGACAGACAGGCAGACAGACAGACAGACAGACAGGCAGGTAGAGAGACAGACAGACAGACAGACAGGCAGACAGAGAGACAGGCAGACAGACAGGCAGACAGACAGGCAGGCAGAGAGACAGTCAGACAGGCAGGCAGAGAGACAGGCAGACAGGCAGGCAGAGAGACAGGCAGACAGACAGACAGGCAGACAGACAGTCAGACAGACAGACAGACAGACCGGCAGACCGGCAGACAGACAGACCGGCAGACAGACAGGCAGTCAGACAGACAGGCAGACAGACAGGCAGACAGACAGGCAGACCGGCAGACAGACAGACAGGCAGGTAGAGAGACAGACAGACAGACAGACACAGACAGGCAGGCAGACAGGCAGACAGTCAGACAGACAGACAGTCAGACAGACAGACAGTCAGACAGACAGACAGGCAGACAGACAGGCAGACAGACATAGACACACACAAGCCTCAGAGACGGGATGTCGGCTTCAGTGCCGCTCGTTCATGGTTGATGTACTCTGCCCGAGTGTGTAATTGAGATTCCAGCCTCCTGTCCTAGCGGATGTGATTGTGTTTTGTGCTCATGGGGTATTTCCCTGCTAGCATCTCATGCATGTCATGCGTCTCTTTGTCTTTTTGGCCGGTCTTGTAACATCAACTTGAAGTATCAACATCCGTTGTGTCAGGTAGCTCTGGCTCCAGCAGAGGTTCATGGGCTTGATGAATGTGTTAGCCTGAGACCGTCGACGACCTGCTTGTCGGACCAACACACACACACACACACACACACACACACATACACATGTTCGTGGAGCAAAAAAACAACGTGAAGATGACGTTTGAGGCCGTGTCTGAGAGGGAGGGGGTTTTGCAGATAAAGAGTATCTTGGTATTTTTCTCTCAGCAGAACGATGGAAATGTCTCTGTGCAGAATGATGCAACCTCATGATGGAACATGAAGGTGACCTGAGGCCGAGCCCAGAGAACGCTCACTCTGGCGCCGCTCGAAACTCGGTCCCACCTAAATCTGCCTTCTCATACAGATGGACAAGTCAGTCTCACCTTAATCTTCATTCTCATACAGATGGACAACTCGGTCTCACCTAAATCTTCATTCTCATACAGATGGACAACTCGGTCTCACCTAAATCTTCATTCTCATACAGATGGACAACTCGGTCTCACCTAAATCTTGTTTCTCATACAGATGGACAACTCAGTCTCACCTAATGGTGTCTTATTCCTGCTTGCTGAGGGATTGTGTATATAACTATATAAGGCAAGATATAACTATGTTGACTTAGTCCATATGATTAATTTCAGCTTTTTCTCTGGCTGGCTGTCTTTACAGCAGCAGGTGTCAAGGTTGGGCACTATTTACATTCACTGTCTCCACGGAGACGTTATCGGGGTGTGTTATTATGGTCTGGCGTAGAGGGGAATCTATGCATTACTGTGGAGCTCAGCCGTTACCATGGAGTTGTGCTGTTCCCATGGTGTTGGGTCTGTCTTTGTTCAGGTGTGGAGAGGCTGTTCTCACCACAGGCCCAGACAGGTGCTGCGAGCCGACAGGAACAGGAATAGAGGAAGGAGCAGTGTTGCGTGTCACAGCTTTATACACTTCCTATTTTTACCCGGGGAACCGGTTTGCTTGTGTACATACAAATACTGCGAGGCTGCCATTGATTGGCTGAGAGGAGTGTTGATAGGCAGCGATCCAGGCAGCCCACGCCCCGCCCCCCTTGAAAAGTTCCGCCCCCAGAGCCAGTAGGATCTGGGAAGGTGGTGGAATGGACGCCTCACGGCGTTAAGACACTCGCACACAGGTGCGCGCACACCTACACACATGCACACACACACGCACACACGCACACTACACTTATCAGCTCAACTCAGGGGAATTCCTGTGCTCGGTGTGACAGTGAGAAGGGTATTTCAGACAAGCCACACATACGTACACACACACACACACACACACACACACACTCACTCTCATGTTTCACAATGACAGAAAACCCAGCCCTGTAATGAGAGCCAAAATAAAATTCCAGCGTTTTGTTGCAGACAGTATCTTTAAACCTGGAGCTTAACCCACATAGTTAACACAGAGTGCCCTGTAGCCTCAGTTACAGTTTCTTTCAGATGCATGCGTCCGTGCAATTGTCCATGTGTGTGTGTGTGTGTGTGTGTGTGTGTGTGTGTGTGTGTGTGAGTGAGTGAGTCTGTTTAGGGGATAGGTCTGATATGCAGGCTGTTGGTTGTTTTTCTGGTTAATCCGTATCTGTGTTGATGCTGTATTCCTGATAGCTGCTTTAATCTACCTGCGTGTCAGACTAGTACCTCTGGAAGAACCCTGCGTTTGACCTCCCCTGAGCTTCACTTCCTCCGAGACTTCCAGAGAAGAACCAACCAACCAACGCCACCGACCGAGGCGGCGATACCCAACTCACTCTCATATTTCCTCTGTGAAAGATGAATGGCCCCATACAATGGATGCCCTAACAGCCAACGCTCTCTCTCTGTGCGTGCGTGTGTGTGTGTGTGTGTGTGTGTGTAGGCGATGGGAACTGCCTGCTCCACGCCGCGTCCCAGTACATGCTGGGGGTGCAGGACACGGACCTGGTCTTGAGGAAGGCCCTCCACGGGGTCCTAAAGGAGACCGACACGGGAAACTTCCGGGCCCGGTTCCAAACCGAGCTGCTCCAGTCCCAGGAGTTCACCCAGACGGGCCTGCGCTACACCACCATGGTGAGCGCTCGCACACACACACACGCACACACACACACACACACGTCCATGTACCCAGACAGGATCTCTCAGACTAACTTTGTTTTTGTTGTTCTGTTGTTGTTGTTGTGGTCAGAACTGGGAAGAGGAGTGGGAGAAGATTGTCAAGATGGCGTCTCCCGTGTCCAGCAGTAACGGGCTGCAGTTCGACTCCCTGGAGGACATCCACATCTTCATCCTGTCCAACGTCCTCCGCAGGCCCATCATCGTCATCGCAGGTGCGCCCCCATCGCAGGGTCAGGGGTCGTGATCTAGGCCTCGCACTGCTCACCTCACTACAGACCAGCTGGCACCATAGAGATGGAAGAGAGAACAGGGCATTGCAGGGGTCAGATCTCCATGCTGACCCTAACCCTGACCCTAACCCTAACCCTAGCACCACCCAGAACACCAGTTCTCTTATAGGGGTGGAATCGGTAGTGATCTCACGATTAGATTTCAAATCGACTATCATCGATTCAATCCTCAATCCAATTCGATTATGATAGGATTTTCAATTACATCGCTGGTGATGCATGACAACCATAGACGATAATCATAATGACAACAGAGAGTGAAGTGAAACAATAGTCTAATGTAATCGTGGGCTACTGTAACAAACGGGGTAGACTTCGTTGTTTTACTACCAACTACATCGTCCCCCAAGTACTGAGTTCCCAGAAGCTCTCTCTGAGGCACCTCTTAAACCGCTTCCCCCAACGCGCAGCCTGACAACACTCGACAACAGCTTGACAACGACGTTAGTCCCGCCCCTGCTGCTGATTGGCTAATCGTTAGAACCCATGGCGCTCGTTTGTCGATTCTTTTTTATCAGCGGTTTCACGTATTAACACCAGACCAAGAATCAGTCAACTCTGGAGTGGGCGGATTCCAACATCTGCACCCAGGCTACCATTTGACAGCTGTGACCCATTAAATACAGTAACCCATTAAATACAGTATCCCATTAAATACAGTAACCTATTAAATACAGTATCCCATTAAATACAGTATCCCATTAAATACAGTAACCTATTAAATACAGTATCCCATTAAATACAGTAACCCATTAAATACAGTAACCTATTAAATACAGTATCCCATTAAATACATTAACCCATTAAATACAGTAACCCATTAAATACAGTAGCCCATTAAATACAGTAACCTATTAAATACAGTAACCCATTAACCCAGGGGGTCCCGTACTGGTAGGGGAAACAATGAAATGCATCCCAAGCACAAAATTATTGTGAAAACAGGATAAAATTCGGGTAAAAAAATACTTGTAAAAAAAGATTTCCAGAATTTGTAAATCGATCTATAATCCAATAATATACGGGATTCTTACATGAATCCATTTTTTCACCACCCCTATTCTCTAACCACTTTGGGTCTGAACAAGATATCAGGGTAAAGTAGTATTTCACCACGGAGGAACGTACGGTACTGTGTGAGCACGGAGCACGACTCCCCACGCACCAGCACGCCGCTCACCAACACCTCGTTACACGTTGTAATTGGTAAAAAGTACCCATTGTTAGCACATAATTAAAGGAATAACCAGACAGCACCAGACGTCACCACATGAATCCCTGGTAAATGCCAACGGAGTCGGTCTGGGAACACAAACAGTTATTAAACAGAGGAGGGAATTCCCTGCGATTATCCTTCCTTCATCGCGTTGGCAAGCAAACAGAGCCGGGGGAATCTTCGGGGAAGGCGTGTGCGTTAGAGTGCAGCCACGTCCGGGTTTGAACCCGATACGGGCGCGTGAGAGAGAGAGAGAGACTGGAGCGTTGACCCCCTCGCCTCGTTCCTGTTACTGACCGCTCTGTCCCTCCCGGCCACGCCCCCCTACAGACCAGGTGCTGCGCAGCATGAAGTCGGGCTCCTCCTTCTCGCCGCTCAACGTGGGCGGGATCTACCTGCCGCTGCACTGGCCTCCGGGGGAGTGCTACAAGTACCCCATCGTCCTGGGATACGACTCGCAGCACTTCGCTCCGCTCATCACCATCAAGGACAGTGGACCAGGTAGGGAGCCGGTCACTAATTACATACAGATACCAGTGGACCAGGTAGGGACCGGTCACTAATTACATACAGATACCAGTGGACCAGGTAGGGACCGGTCACTAATTACATACAGATACCAGTGGACCAGGTAGGGAGCCGGTCACTCGTTACATACAGATACCAGTGGACCAGGTAGAGAGCCGGTCACTCGTTACATACAGATACCAGTGGACCAGGTAGGGAGCCGGTCACTCGTTACATACAGATACCAGTGGACCAGGTAGGGAGCCGGTCACTAGTTACATACAGATACCAGTGGACCAGGTAGGGAGCCGGTCACTCGTTACATACAGATACCAGTGGACCAGGTAGGGAGCCGGTCACTAGTTACATACAGATACCAGTGGACCAGGTAGGGAGCCGGTCACTCGTTACATACAGATACCAGTGGACCAGGTAGGGAGCCGGTCACTAGTTACATACAGATACCAGTTACAGGGACTAGTTACTGCTTACTTAACATGTACCAGTCTACTACCTCGTACTAGTAGGAAGTCTGATACTAGAGGCACGGACACATGGCTAACTGTGTGTGCGTGTGTGTGTGTGTGTGTGTGTGTACGTACGTACGTACATCCCAGAGATCCGCGCGGTGCCGCTGATCAACCCGGGCCGGGGCGGGTTCGAGGAGCTGAAGGTCCACTTCCTGATGGAGAAGGAGCAGCAGCAGAAGGAGCGGCTGCTGAAGGAGTACCTGATGCTGCT
>NC_140235.1:4524328-4544328 GCF_949987555.1 Borostomias antarcticus
GCAAGGCTACTGCAACGAGTGCGACCACTTCAAGCAGATCTACCGCGGCTGAGAGCCGAGGACTCGTACGCCGCCGCCGCCGCCCCGGTCGCGCCCCCCCCCGCCCGCCATGCCAGTCAATGCACCGCCGAAAACAAGGACCCTCGCGGCCCCCCAAGGCTTAGAGACAGAATACCTCTTAGAGCAGTTCTATAATCTCACGTGTACAGGAGGGGAGGGGGGAGGGGGGCGGGGCCTGTCTGACTACTGACTACCTAACTCATGCGTTTAGTATATATATCTACCTAAGGACATGGTGTATCACGTCGGACAAAATGATTGTATGTTGACAAAATACCCACAAAGCATCAGACGTACGTTAGCGTTAGAATCCGGCCAAGGAATACCTTCAGTCTGTCTGTCTGTCTCTGTGTCTGTGTGTCTGTCTGTCAAGCAGCTACTCGTCTCCAGGGCGACACCAGAACCAGTGTTGGACCAGCGCACTGCCGAGACGGGATAGGACAGGAGGCTGGTTACCGTAGAAACCTGGTTACCATAGAAACGTGGCCTGTAAGCAGGTGTGCCAGCTCCAGTCCCTCCCCCAAGCCGCTAATGATGTACAGTGTGTGAGTGAGTGTGTGTGCGTGTGTGTGTGTGTGAGTGTGTGAGTGTGTGTGTGTGTGTGTGTGTGTGTGTGTGTGTGTGTGCGTGCCACAGACACTGGGCAGGCAGGACCCTGACAGTATGGTGCTACTTGTACAGAAATACAACACTCAATAACAGATCCAGTGTGTGTGTGTGTGTGTGTGTGCGCGTGTGTGTGCGCGCGCTTGCGTGTCTGTTTGAGCGTCTAGCCTGGATAAAACAGTTGATCTAGATCAGTAATATTCCCACCTGCTCCAGTGGCGCCTCCGAGCTGTTGCCTTAGTGATCGTGTGTGTCCCTGTGTGCCGTTGACCACTCCTCCACTACGGACACCCGGACAGTAGAGGGTCCGGTCACCGCTGACCCTGACGGACGGAGAGACGGATGCACCAGAGCCAGCCGGTCAGGGCGCGGTCCCCTCAGCCTTCTATCTGTCCCCGGTCTGGCTGGGGTCCCGACGGCTCCGCCTCATGACTGACAGGTCGGTGCAGAGTTCAGTTTATAGACGGAGGAGGACGAGGACGAGGAGGAGAAGGGGATTGCCGGAGAAGAAGGGAGCGTTTCAGAAAGGAACGAGATGACAACAACAGGTGAATTCCCCCGCGTTCTGTTCCCCGCCCCGTTAGGCCCCGCCCCCTGTTCCTGAGCCAATGCCACGCCCCTGTCACACACACAGAGAGAGAGAGAAACACACAGGAGGGGATTATACCTGCGGGAGGAGAACGCCCCCCCCCCCCCCCCTCCGGTGCCCTCTGGTCTGCAGTGCCCTCCTCCCTCCTCCCTCCTCTCTGCAAGGCCACGGTGGTGCCGCCCTCTGAGTCTCGAGATCCGCCAGGCTGCAGGAATGTACCCCCTCCTACCCCACACACACACAGTCTGCACGCCTAGCCTGCAACCCACAGTCATCGTCCACCTTCCCCCCTGCAGTTTAGTCTGCACGACCATCACCCCCCCAAGCTTGACCGCTCGCCCCGAGACCCCCGGCGCCCCGAGACCCCCCCCCCCCGACTCACGTTTCCGCTCCGGGTTCGGCCTCTTTTCTACAACAACTGACATCTGTTTTCTTCTTCTTGTCTTTTTCCACTCCCATCAAACCGAGTTGAACACGTGCCATTATCTAAGCCAGAGTTGCCGCCGCACGCCGCCAAGGGCGGTCTAGATACCTTCCCTCCACGCGCAGACGCATGCGAGGACGTGCGCGGTCAGATTAACGCCCCCCCCCTAGCCCCGGGTGAGAGCCCTGCGCTTTTAATCAAGGTAGACACACACACAAGGGCAATTAGCAGTCAGCTCGTTAAGGTTTCTGGAAGGGTTCTGTGTCTGAACTGGATTCACCGCGTCACGGACCTGTTGCACAACACTTTATAAGCTGCTCTGGAATCTGGCTCGCTAGTTTGACACGCCCAGGGACATTCCAACGGCAGACATCGCCAAGCAAAGCTAACAGAAAATGCAAGGGTGTGAGGGTCAGTTTTGTGTAACCTTTCAATAATAGGATATCGTATGACAAGCCTTGATTTGTTTGTTAAGTATTTATTCATATCAAATATCTGTAATGTGTGTTTCAATGATTATTTATATGTTGTCCTGAAATGAATTATTTTTATTAAGAAATCAGAAATGGGGTCTTGTTTTTATTGTGTGTGTGCATGTCTGTTGCTCAAAATAGTTATTTTAGCTCCGATGAGCTTTCCATCGCGCTGTTTCCACACACTGCGGAAGTTGCCTAATGGTACGTGTTCAAAAGCAGAGCAAAGTGTTTAGTGTCAGCAATGTGGGGAAACATACAGTTGCTTCAGAGTGGGCGCATACAGATGGCATAAGATACTGTGATCAGTCATTCTGAATCTGATCAAACAGACTTATTCTGTAAATAGCAATTTTGCACTCCATTTCTCTCTCTCTCTCACTCTCCCACTCTATCTCTCTATCTCTCTCTATCGTTCCCACTCACTTATTTTTCTAATACACACAACACACACACACAGATCCTGTGTTTTTATCAGGTAATTTCTGTCCTTTGCTCTTTCTAACAATGTCACTGTGAAAGTGAACCCAAGGTGTTGAATTTATCCTTGGCAGTCTGACAGAAGGGAAGCAGGCAACCCCCTCCCCATATGACCCCCCCCCCCCCACACACACACACACACACACACACACACTTCTAGCTGAGTCAAAGCAGACAGGAAAGTCTCGATCGGGGGAGGAGGCATTTGATCAGAGAGAGGAGGTATTTGTTGAAGGGTAGGTGACATTTTAGGTCTGCGTGGGAGGTTGTGCGTGTGTGTGTGTGTGTGTGTGTGTGTGTGTTCAGTGGCAACCCACCACCACCTCCACCAGGTAGGAGTGGCGATCTTAAAATAACCAAATGTAAATACAGTAGCTTTTCTGTTATCATCTGTTCATCATCAGTTCTACCTAAACTGTCCTGGCAACAAAGCCCCTGGTGGAATGACCACTGAGGAGTCATACCATGTGTTTACAATTGTGTCTTCTAATACAGGAAGTGAGTCTGCAGGCTCAGATCTCAACAGGAAATGGGTTTGTGGGTACCATGGCAACCTACCGCCGACACTGCTGCATCAAATGGAAATACAAACAAACAAGTAGCCTACAAGCTGGTAACCTAGCTACCACACCTGTCAGAGGAGAACATGAAGCATTAACATGTAGAGTGTAAACATGTACATAGATAAGAAAGGTACAGCACACACTACACGGAACAGCTGGAGAACCATGAGTTTACGAGCCAGATATGATCCACTTTGAGTTTCACTTAGCGTCATGAACAGAGTGTGAGGATGGGAGAGAGTCATTCTGTGAGCTGGCAGACATGTTGATAGCCTGGTGGACCACACCAGCCAGTTAAAGATGACACACCCGTGGCCATGCTAAAACATCAAATGACAACACATATGAAATATATTCAAATATAATTGAATGCTGTGATGGATGACGGTCACTTTGTTCGCTCTGTAAAGGCAGCTTTTTGCTGTGTCTGAAACGTTATTTCCTATGGAGTATGTGGTAGACAACCACATGAGTAGTTTGGGGTTTCCTAGACTATCAATAGCCTAAATGTAATTTGTGTAGGCCTACTGTATGCATTGTGATTTAGTGAGGGGAATCCTCCCTAGAAAACTTCACAAGAGATAAAATTCCACTCTGTGTCATTGATCTAACGGGGACCTGTTCATGACCTAACAGACCTGCTGCAGTGTGACCTCATAGAAACTGCTGTCCTACCAGCGTCCAGGGAGTTCCCCGGCGTAGCAGACGTGATTTGGAGCCTAGTCTCGCGATGCCAAGCGCGAGTCTATTTGAAACCTGGCTCTGGTGATGAAGCGGATCTGTCCGGTAAATGCTGCCATCTAGTGGTTCGTCTTATACATCACATCCAGAACACATCGAGATAAACTTATTGAGTTAATCTTTGACTGTAACATTTAAAACCGATAGGGTGAAATGGCCATTCTTGAAGTGTTGTATCGATATCATATTTACCACCTTTACAAGAACACAGTCGATATTGTTAGTCGCTTTGGATAAAAGCGTCAGCTAAATGACTAATGTTAATCTAATGTAGATTCATGCATGGCTCTTAGCCAATCAGATCAACCTAAATTGTAAGCAGCAACCTGAATTCTCTAATCTGAATTATAAGCAGCATTAATTAGTTCGTAACTACCACTCTTGCAAAAACTATTATTGTAAATTAGAATTTCAAGAGCGATTAGAGGGGTCTATTTGAGCTAGAATGGCTTTACCAAGTAGCACTTGAAGCAGAGGAGTGATACTCAATACTCAAAACATTTGTCCTATCTTCCGTACCTCTCTTGGAGCAATCACTGATCTGACACGACTGGATTGTCTAAACGCCTCATTGTGGCGCTTTTGGATCAACCAATCCAGTTCAACCAGTCTGAGAGAGGGAGGGGGGGGGGTGTTTTATCCAATCAAGGCCTGATATTTCCGTTCTCCTTCCACCCTGATTTCAGAGGCTACGTGTGTGAAGACTAACTGTAACTTATAATTATCTCCACAGTGCTGAGCCTGTGACGTCATAGACCTGTACAGATCCAGCTGGCATGTCTCAGTGTGTCACTGACAGTCATCAACAGTCACCAGAGATGAGATGAGGTCAGGTCTGGTCACCTCCAGCACACACTCACATACTCCCTCCAACACACACACACACACACACACAGTCCCTCACTCTTTCTGTCTTTCTCTGTCTCTCTCCTCCACGTTTTCCCTCCCTTCTCCCTGACTCCACCTTTCTCTCTGTGTGATTAAACATGCTGAGCTGTCAGGGCATGTCTAGCGGGAAGAGCAGGTTGCTAACATGCACACACACACACACACACACACACATACACACACACACACACACACACACACACACACACAGCCTCTCCCCTTTCTTGGGTGTGGTTGTCTGGGTGTGTTTGTGTTCCAAAATTATGTCTGACTAACCGTGTGTGTCTGTGTGTGTGTGTGTGTGTGTGTGTGTGTGTGCGCGCGTGCGTGCGTGCGTGCGTGTGTGTGCATGTGTGTGCTTGTCGCAGCTACACTCAGAGCTTGAGAAATCTTCGACATGATACTGTAGACCTACAGCTGTTTCTAATGGTTCCACACCCAGCGTGAACTCTCTGCTAACAAAGCAACTTCCAGATGTTACTTTCTGTTACTGTAACTGCCCTAGCCTCAAAATACCATATCTAATGTCCAATATCCAACTGATTAAGGCATGTTCCCCTACATACCCCTCCCGTTTGCATTCCAACATTCCAGCGTAAGAACTCCTTTCACCATACCAGGGTCAGGGGTCATCTATCAGTAAAAGAGCACTTGGTTTTTCCCTGAAACAAAACATATGGACAGTGTAGCCTAGATATGTATAATCCCAATCATGGGACTGACTGATGGACACATTAACAATCCAGGAATAGATTAACATGAGATGGTTGATAACTCAAAATAAGTCTTATGTACCTGTATTATCAGATCATATGTCAGTTATGGCCCTCAGATACCGGCATAATGGTGTCTATTTTCTACCCTTCTGCTTTACTCTGTTTACTTCTGTTTGTTGTGGGGCAACAACTGGACAGCCTGGATTCTGTGGTGGAGAGGAGGATGAGGGACATGCTGAAGGCCACCCTGGACAACCCTACGCGTCCCCTCTATAGCGATGGGGAGCACCTTCAGCCACAGGCTCCTCCCACCCAGGCGCAACACAGTTGGGTTCAGGTTCAAGTGTTCGGTTCAGGCGTTCCGTTGTGTGAGCAGCCATGAGAGTCTATAGAAGTGTCTGAGCGTTCCTGAGTGTTGTGGCAGTGTGCAGGTCAATATCAATGTCATTTGATTTCTATAGCACCATTAATATACATCAATGTCCTTTACATAAAAAAGGGATGGATACAATTTAATGTAGGATAAAAATGTATGTATGTATGTATGTATGTATGTATGTATGTATGTATGTATGTATGTATGTATGTATGTATATATGTATGTCTGTCTGTATGTTTGTATGTATGTATGTATGTATGTATGTATGTATGTATTGTATATTTTACACATGCTGTATGTATGGATGTATATATTCCTTGTTCTTTTTTATGCTTATTCGCTACTATGTACATTCTGCATTTCCAACCTTTGCTGTAATTTCCCTCTGCTGAAATCCACATTTCCTCCTACAGGGATTATTTAAAAAAATCTATTGTATCTATCTACTTTTGTTTTACTGTTGACATTTTCCTCAAACAGCAGGCAACCCGTCTAAAAATGTAACTTCTTCAAAAAGAAACTCTTTATTGCATACAAATACACAAACAGGTGAAAACTATCTATTTAAACAAATGAAAACAACAACCAGCATTATCAGCATTCACTGAATATTGATATAACCTTCTCCATGTGATTTGACATTGAACGTGAAGAACTAAAAGTCTATTAAATGAGTATTCAATATGTCCACAACTAGTCACCACTGTCTAGAAATTAAGGCACAGGTTTTAGACATTGATATCATGCAGCACGGTTTCCAACAGGCCTTAGAATGTCTTTTAGTATAACAACCTTGTGGTCCTGATGAACCAATGCTTATGTCTACCAAATAGTTAGGAACCTCACTCTGCCTACTGGAGCTCCAGAGCTGAAGGTGCTTTAGCCAATGAAGCCCTTAAGCTGTGATCAATGCTAAAACTATCACTGTCTTATGATTGACATATCGACGATGGAGTAATAACTAATTAACAACAGTTTTGGAGCCAGACTACTTTAGGGCACATGGAATGGACCTGTCTATGTTTCTTTTATTTGTGTTGTATCATTAGTGTTTGTGCCAACGACCCACAGCCATTCTCATCAAAGCAAAAAGGATTTAGCAAAGGTTAAACAAATGTACAAAATGGGCACAAAATACATTTAATCAATCAATAGGATCAATACCTCTTTCCCTTTCCTCTACCTGTCTTTCCTTCACAACACAACACGAACAGTAGTGCTACTGTACATTCTACATACCCTTTTCCCTCTTTCTAGAACATTCTTCCTGATCCTAACTGACTGCTAGCCTGCAGCATTTAAGATGCACCAGGATGAGTGTCAAACCTCTTAAACATTTGAATCAACAAGAAAAGAGAAGTCATTAACATTCTACCTTATATCGTATAATAATTCTAACAACTAACTATCGTATACCTTGTGACCTAACAGGTTTGCTAGACCACTTGCGCACGGTTTCCTAGACACAAATTTCGCCATGTCTAGAAGGAAGAGGCCCATTCCAAGTCCTAACTTGTGTCCTAGTAGTTGCGATTAAGTGCACTTGGGTGAGTCTGCATTCAACTAGCCTACCTGAAAGACGACAGCAATGGTCAGAGCAGAGAGAAGAGTGTGTCCAGTTTGAGCCCCACCCCCTCTGTTTTAGTGTGACTTGTAATAGGACAGTCAAATCAATGTGGGGCATCTACAGCACAGGACATATCAGTGGGCTCGGTCCAATAGCCCGTGTACAGTAGGAAATGACAACAGCAACATCCAAATATATACGTCTGGAGACGTCCTCTGGGGTCCTCGGCAGAGCGGGGGGCGCAGGCACGGGCGTCCTCTCTTACGCCGACTCGTAGATGTACTTGGTCTTGGCGATGCCGCTGAGCTCGTCCTCGTAGCGCGGCAGGCAGCAGAAGAGGACCCCGCAGCCGATGGTCAGGATGGTGGAGCCCCAGGCGAAGCCGTAGGCCCAGGTGTAGTCGTAGTCGCCCTCGAAGATCAGCTCGTTGAACTTGACCGGGTAGATGATGAGGGCGATGAACTGGACGAACACTGAGGGAGAGGAGCGGAGAGACGGTCAGAGGAAGGGCAGATTCAGCGTTTTTTTCCTATTTTTTATTTATTTTCAGATATTTTTTTAGGGCTTTTCAGCTTTTAATGGGACAGGACAGGAAACGTGGGAGAGAGAGAGAGGGGAGGACATGCGGCACAGGACCCGAGCCGGGAATCGAACCCGGGTCCGCCGCGCGAAGGACTAGCCTTCATATGGGGCGCGCCTTACCCAGTGAGCTACCTGAAAAGGAGGTGCAGTATTTCCACCGAGGAGAGAGTCAATTCAACCCGGTAACATAAATAGACAATGAACTAGACAATCGCTGACGTAGCCAGAGTTTGGAGAGTGGAGAGTGAGAGGTGGTGAGGGAATGATGGCAGATAGAGAGCGCCTGGCCCTGAGGGAATATGACACAAGACTGTGAGAGACTGACAGGCCTAGCAGGAGTGTGTGGGAAATACCTTCACATAGGAGCGCTGTTGCTCCGTGGCTGAGGCTCCTCCGCGAGGGACATGTTGTGAGTTTTAAATGATTCAGTCAGGCAGAGCACTCGTTTTCTAGACGGTGATGCTTATTGACTGCAGCGTGGGGTCAACACTTGAGCCGTTCCAGAGAGAGGCGTGTGAATCATTGTTACAGGCAGTTGCGCGACAGACCGATAAGACGGACTCCCTCGCACACACACACACACACACACACACACACTGACATGTACGCGCGCAAACAAACACCCACACTCCTTGTCTGTAGAATCCGGAGTGAGTAGATACACTTAGAGAACGGACAGTCTCCCACCTCCCCCCCCCAGGAGTTGGGTAGAGGCTAGGTAGAGGCAGGGGTTGGGTAGAGGCTAGGTAGAGGCAGGGGTTGGGTAGAGGCAGGGGTTGGGTAGAGGCAGGGGTTGGGTAGAGGCAGGGGTTGGGTAGAGGCTAGGTAGAGGCAGGGGCTGGGTAGAGGCAGGGGTTGGGTAGAGGCTAGGTAGAGGCAGGGGTTGGGTAGAGGCAGGGGTTGGGTAGAGGCAGGGGTTGGGTAGAGGCTGGGTAGAGGCAGGGGTTGGGTAGAGGCTGGGTAGAGGCAGGGGTTGGGTAGAGGCTAGGTAGAGGCAGGGGTTGGGTAGAGGCTAGGTAGAGGCAGGGGTTGGGTAGAGGCTAGGTAGAGGCAGGGGTTGGGTAGAGGCTAGAAAGAGGCAGGGGTTGGGTAGAGGCTGGGTAGAGGCAGGGGTTGGGTAGAGGCTAGGTAGAGGCAGGGGTTGGGTAGAGGCTAGGTAGAGGCAGGGGTTGGGTAGAGGCTGGGTAGAGGCAGGGGTTGGGTAGAGGCTAGAAAGAGGCAGGGGTTGGGTAGAGGCTGGGTAGAGGCAGGGGTTGGGTAGAGGCTAGGTAGAGGCAGGGGTTGGGTAGAGGCTGGGTAGAGGCAGGGGTTGGGTAGAGGCTAGGTAGAGGCAGGGGTTGGGTAGAGGCTAGAAAGAGGCAGGGGTTTGGTAGAGGCTGGGTAGAGGCAGGGGTTGGGTAGAGGCAGAGCTGGGGCAAGTTTGGAGGTCAGGCTCATATCAGGTTTCACTCGCTGCTAAGGCGTCTCCATTCTGCAGTGGGAGGAGGGGGGGGGGTGTCCTGGATCGGGCGTGTGGGCGTGGCCAAGCGCAACACTTTACGATTTAGTTATCAAAGCGGTGACTCAGCCCCGAGTCAACCTTTTCCCGGTTCCCACGGCAACGCCATACCACAGCCATGAGCTGAACCTCCCAGCAGAGACAAACAACAGTCCCTCCCTGGACAAGACTCAGACCTCCCACTCTCTCTCTGCTCTCTCTCTCTGCTCTCTCTCTCTCTCTGCTCTCTCTCTCTGCTCTCTCTTTCTATCTCTCTCTCTCTCTCTATCTCACCCACTCACCACTCTCTCTGCTCTCTCTTTCTATCTATCTCTCTATCTCACTCACTCTCTCTGCTCTCACTTTCTATCTCTCTCTTTCTCACTCATTCACTCTCTCTCACTCATTCATTCTGTCTCCCCTCTTTCTCTCTCACTCTCTTTTTCTATATCTCTCACTCTGTCTCAATCACTCACTCATTCATTCACTCTCTTTCTCTCCCTCATTCACTCTCTCTCACACACTCTCTCTCTCTCTCATTCTCTCTCTGTCCTTCCTTTCTCCCTGTGTTAGCCCCAAACTCTCACACACTCTCTCCCTCTTTCTCCTCTACTCACCTGTAGCTACCTGAGACTCTCTCTCTCCCTCCTCCTCCCAGCTGCCCTCTCTCTCCCCTCCGAAAACCAGCGTGTTCCCCTCCGCTCGCTCCCCTCTCTGGGGCCCCCGACACAAACAATGACTCTTTTCCTGGCTGGAGAGTAGTGGTGGTTGCCATGCTACTGTTGCCTTGCCCACTGACGACGTGGGGAACAGGACGGCCTCCTTCCCCCGAGCTCATCATTCAAGATAAATAAAATAAATAAAAAAACGTGAACAGAACACAAAACGGTTGATCGCTCCTCTTACCGACGATGAAGAGGAGCACCCCGATGATGGGCAGCAGACTGATGTTGAGGCTACAGCAGAGGGCGATGCAGGAGATGATGAAGGCGATGATGAGGATGAGCAGGCCGATGATCATCAGGGCTGCCACGGCCATGGCCCAAGCTGCAAGAAAACACAGCAACGCGCGCAGGTTAAAGTTTCGGCAGGAAGGACTACCCATGATGCACTTCTGTCTCGGCAGACCGGTGTAGTTGGATAAGCAAACCGCTATGGGCTCAAAAAAGTGGTGTACTGTGTAATGTGCAGCAATTGGACCCAGTGGGGTTGTGTAACTATTGGAGAAATGTCTCACGTTACTTGAGTGACAGTTGGGCACATTTCATTTAGAGCAGGCGGTTGGTGTAAAACTGGGTTCACATACTGTACGACAGCCAAGACAGCTTTGTTTGTTTCCAAGCTGCCTTCTCGGTTCCAAAACCACCATTAGCCTTATTTCCACTGTCGTGCCGAACCGATACCGTGCTCAAACCGCGCCGCTCCGGACCCGTGGGAACGGTTACAGTGTCTGTTTCCACCTCTCGGGCTGTTGCGTTCCACGGAATGTTGTTTGCGGAACTAACTTTCACATTTCTACTAAACAACGGTTCTGCTTCACTCAGTACGGTTAGACAACCGTGCCATGCAAACGGTTCTGGGCCAAACAGGTCCCATGTGGAAACACCGTCAGAATGGTTAGCCTGCGTGCTCAGAACGGTTCGGTTCAGTTCAGTGGAAATAAGGCTATAGTAAATGTTTTAAAATGTTAGCTTGAGCCTGTCTTGGGTGTTGCATGTGAAACCAGTTTTACGGGTGTGTGTTAGGGCGTGGCTGGATCTGGGTGGGTCACCAGGAGCTGCTTACACATCCACTCCACCCTGAACACTTGAACATCCACTGAACTGGGCTGGGCCCGTCTTCCTAACACAGCACTGAACTGCTATTGTAAGTGATGCATGAAGAGATGAGCTCACACCTTCAATTATTCACTCTCTCTCTCTCTCTCTCTCTCTCTCTTTCTCTCTCTCTTTCTCTCTGCCGGGGTCAAGTAGCAGCTTATGTCCTCCGCCTCTGCCTCAGGCCATGTACCACCTGCTCTCTCTCTCTCCTTCTCTCTCATACACACACGCACACACACGCGCACACACAAACACGCGCACGCACACACACACACACACACACACCTAAGGTTTGACAACGAAGGCTTCTTTCAGAACTTGCCTTAGAAGGTGTCCCCGACCAACGTGATAGTTTTTTGGTAGTCCAGGGTAACCTACTGTACAGTAGACTAAGATCATTGAAAACACTATTTCTACGAGTCCTACTTAATCTCTATGTGTCTTACACTAAGAAGTTCCCCATGTTTGAGTACAGTACCACTGCACAAATGACATGGGCTCCCTTATACAGTATCTAGTTTGTTTGCCGCATAACAGTGTGACTGAAAAAACAGAAATAAAAGCTCTTAGCCTAGTAAATAAAAGCTATTATCCTAGTAAATAAAAGCTCTTAGCCTAGTAAATAAAAGCTCTTAGCCTAGTAAATAAAAGCTCTTAGCCTAGTAAATAAAAGCTCTTATCCTAGTAAGAAGTACCCTTAGGGAATGGATGGAAAGAGAGAAAAGCAGCCTTTAAGGATGCAGTCGAGGCGTTCAGGGAGGGAAATGTAGGCACGATAGTAAATTCTCTCTCCAGATGGAGAGAGAAAACTCCAGAGCAGTTTTCTGTGTAGCCTACTAATCAGGCTCTAAATAAACAACCAGTAAAGTCTACATTTTGATGCCAACAAAGTCCGATTCGATGCTGAGATTAGATAGGCCGGGTCATTATAGCAATGGCTGACGGCCCAGGAGTGGGGAAATGAGATGTCATCAGTTGTTTGAATCCCAACTGCCACTACAGCACTACAAATGCATGTAGAGAGTAGTTAGAAATGTTGAGTTAATGTCTACACCATGATATTATGAGCTAAAAAACAGTGGCGTAACGTAGTTACAATGGGCCCCAGCAAGCTATTATGATGGGCCCTATAGGCCACGCTAGTTACTAGTTATGAATACACACACACACCATTAGGCAAATGTCAATTTATATATTTTACTGACGATATGTTGGATTTTACAGTTGAATTAGTTACATAGGCTATTGTATTGGCAAAGTAGAGATTCATAGAGAAATCTATCAGAACCACGGATAGCGCTCTGACGTGGTAACAAACAGACAAAACAAAATCAACAACAACGAAATCAAATCAACAAGCCCACTAATCCACCAACTGTAGCTAGAATCTTTATGGGCCCTCTTCCTCCACGGGTCCCTGTGCAACCGCACGGTTAGGCACTGCTTATATTTACGCCCCTGATAAAAGATGAGAGTGGGGTGGCATACAGTACTGGTTGCTTTCAGGGTTGAAGGTTCAAGGTGGTTTATTTGATACGGGTACCGTGTACGATGAAATATTTACTTGAGACCTAAAAAACGACATAAAACGACATAAAAAACAAGCGGGTCCAGTACAGAAACTTCCAGAACTTTGAGAAAATGTTATAAAATTGGACGTTGCTCAAAAAGCATATATGCTACGGGAAAGCGATTTACCCCACAACGCCATGACACACCTCTGTGTCACCCCCCCCCCCCGTCTCTAGAGAACAGTATGACGTGTGTTCATGTCACCTTCACAGCCTCGCCCAGGGAGTGGCTCTAGGGCGGGACCAGCCTCCCTACCCCCCAAGACAGCTTAGTCATGAAATAACAGCCGTGCGCCAATGCCAGCTCATACTTCTACCTCACCTTCCAGGCATCAGACAGTAGGCTACCGTCTAAGCTGCCAAACCGTTCTCATGAAAACATCTGGAAACCACTGAGGATGGTTCAGTACTACTTTTGAATACACGAGTAGCTGAATTGAGTCACTGTTGCTACAAAATACTGTATTATTTATTTGCTACCCAACTTTTCTAGGTGTATAGGCCCAGGGGTATTGAATATAGTTGCATAATATTTGCATAATATTTGCATGTGGAGCAGTCTAATCCAATGACTGAGGTACTGTACGTGTGTGTCCCTGTGTTTGTGTGTGTCCGGCCCCTCCCCTTCTTGATAACAACAGCAATGCTGCCATTCTCATGAGGGCTCCATTTGAACCATTACCTAACAGACCGCACGGGTGTATGAAGTGCCATTGAGCAGGAGTTTGGAGTTGAATTCAGTTGAATAGGCTACTGTATCTCCTGTAATTTTTCGACAAAATCCATTCAGACTGTCAAGAAGGCATTCGACATCTCTCTCTCTCTCTCTCTTTCTCTCTCTCTCTCTCTCTCTCTCTCTGTGTCTGTCTGTCTCTCTCTTTCTGACTCTCTGACTCTGACTCTCTGTCTGTCTGTGTGTCTCTCTCTTTCTCTCTCTCTGTCTGTCTCTCTGTCTGTCTGTCTGTCTGTCTGTCTGTCTGTCTGTCTGTCTCTCTCTTTCTTTCTTTCTCTCTATCTGTCTGTCTGTCTGTCTGTCTGTCTGTCTGTCTGTCTGTCTGTCTGTCTGTCTGTCTGTCTGTCTGTCTGCCTCTTTCTGACTCTCTTCCCCTCCCCACAAGCTTGCGACTGGTCAGTAGCAGGACCTCTCCAGCTGGGAACAAACAGTCATTAACTCTCTAAAAATAGCCAGAGTGAACACGACGGTGTTGATATGAACTCATCGCTCGGTTCACCCCAGTATTCAAAAACAAGTCTATGTGAACAACCGTATTCGTGACTCTAGAAAAGCATGGCAATTAAACTATAGTGGCCATTCGGCTCTCTGAAGTAGGCTTATCTTAAGAGTTTACAAACTGCTGTTCGAAGTTCATCGCAACTGCCGAGCACTGCATCCCTTCCTTCTTAGTTGCCATGCAGGGTTCATGTGGCAATGTTTGTCAAATCGGTTGTCAAGTCTTTGCACTATTGCAGTAGCCTATCATATGCACGTAGAGTGTGTGTGTGTGTGTGTGTGCGTGTGTGCGTGTGTGTGTGCGTGCGTGCGTGCGTGTGTGTAGACCTGTCACCTGACATTGTTTCTATACCCCCTGTTGACATCAATCCCTGCACCTGCCATAGCCTACTTCCACTTAAGGCCTTTAATAAAAAAAATTGCTAGGAATAATGATTGCCGCTGCTTATGCCTTAAGAGTTGCTGACATTACTTACAGAAATCCATAAGGGACTTGCAATCCCAGTTGTCATTCCTTCCTCGACACTGGCTCCACATACTGGCGTAGTGGGACTTCGCATCATCGTCCTCGACCCATCCCGAGGTAGCGGCGATGGCAATAATGTCAAAAATAATGGCGAAGAGCAGCAGGAGTGGCAAGATCCACCTGCATCTTGGATACGCTATTCCACAACGAAACATACTTGATGGGTCAGATCAGACGAATAGACGGACAGTGCGGCGCGGTACCCGAGTCCTCGGACGTTATGTGGTGTTGACTATCTAACACCTAGGCTGTTTTACTGCTCTGTGCGAAGGGCCCCACCCGAGTTTGCGACGCTATATCCGTCAGCAGGAAACCTGTTCAGAAACCTGTAGGGCTGGGCACGTCGGACTTCGCCCCTAGAGTCTGTCTAGCCCAGCCCATTGACAGTTTCATATTACAGTAACTCCTTCAGTGCCACAGCAGAAACATGCACTATTAAAATATCTTTATTTTTGGTTTGTCTTTGCTATGGAATGCATCCGGTGTAGCCTAGACTATCACTATTAATTGAAATTGGCCTATTATCAACATGTAGGCAAGCCCAGGCGAAATATTAGGCTAAAGGCTACTCCCCCCCCCCCTTTTTTTTTTTTTTTTTTTAAAGAATGTAGGCTACTAAATAGCCTACACTTATACTAGCCTACTTTGTGCTTTTTGTAGCCCTCCAATACTGAAATGTAGACTACTCAATTAGTCCTTGTAGGCTAGCCTACTTGATTATAGTCTACTTTTGAAGTGCACTTTTTAAAAGCAGGCTACATGTTAAATATAGCCTACCTTTGATTAAGTAGGCTACGAAAAGAAAACGTATAGCCTACTTGTAATAACTGTTGTATAATACATTATATTTCTAATACACTCAACTTTTTGACTAAACTTTTTAGGAGAAAGAATAGCCTACACCTGATCCATAAACCAATGAAGTGGTGAAGCCCAGAGACAATCGATATCCTTGAAACAATACAGCCCTCATTATTTACTACTGGACTAAACTAGTAGAAATATAGTGCTGCGTGGCTGTGAGATGACTCCATCTAGTGCTGATAAAGCGGTATAGCAGGTCAGCAGTCTGATCACGTCAGCTGTAATTTGCTGTAATTAGCTGTGCCACAAATGTGTCTTTATTGCACAATTCCCAATGCCCCCATACCTGTTCAACTAAGGTCTTTATTGTTATTGAGCATTGCAGTGAAATGCTCAAAAAATGTATTACCAACGCCTTGGTAGACACGGGCAGGCCCGTCATCAGAGTGAACGGTTGCGAGTTTGTAGTTTCGAAGTATAGTGTAGAACTACAAGTACCAGCGCCACTTAACTATAGTTTACGGAAGTGTGTGGAAAAGCTATGGCAGTTCATTCAACGGTTGACTCCCAAAGCAAACCTGATTTTCTTTGCTGGCTTTGTGTTTTCTCCAACCAAATTCGAACATAATAACACTAATATATCTAGGGCAGGTAGCTATTCGCCGGGCTTTGTCCGCTATAGTTGAGTTGCAGTTCAATCGTCCCTGAAATGAAACCAATGGATTCTGATGAGGATGAAGAGTTGGGTGCATATCAGAAGAAACTGAGAGGTATAACGTTAACGTTATGTCCAGCTAGCTAGCTACACAAATACCCAAGACGTTTAGATACACTTTACTATGTTGCCGTCGTACTCCATGTCTTAGGTAGGCAATCTAATGTTTTTCGTGTCCCTGTTTAATCTGGACAAGGGTTATAGCTGTTCAACAATTCTCTGTTCCAGAGCGAGCAAACCGCAGCATCCAGCAGCTGAGCTGTGCCCTGGGTGAACGGAGCTCAGACGGGGAGAACCCAAGAGGAGAGGACTCATGGGCCCAGCGACAGCACAGTGAAGCTGGTAGGACGCTGCAGAGAGAGAGAGAGAGGGGGAGAGAGAGAGAGGGGGAGAGGTTGGGGGTGACAAGGAGATCGGCGTACAAAAGGAGATATTGGAATACATAATTTTCAGGAGGAAGAGGTCTAAATTCACGCTACAGGGCCCAGCTTCAGCTATTTGCTCACAGAGATCTGAACATTTGTGTCTCTAGACTAGACTAGACCATTGTAGGCTGTGCCAGTAAGGAATACACCCAACATACTCAGCTCACTCTACATTCCTGAAGTGTATCGTATTGCATTTGCATTGGTAATTTGAGGCTACAGATTTGGTACAGTATAAATGCTGAGTCTATTTGTCTTCCAGTCAACCAGCTGAAGTCCCTCCTGCAGAAGCAGCAGAGAGCAACATCACCACTCACCCCCTCCAAGAGATCTCCCAAGGTAGGGAGACTTAGAGTGTGGGACTTTAATCATTTCCCCCCAGCTATCTGAATATGAATCCACACAGTGATTCGGCAATGATCTTGTTTATCATTACAGTAACACCCCCAATCTTCAGTCTGTGTTTGACCTTCCACCCTCTCCCGTCTCGTCCAATCAGACGGCTTCCGAAGAGGTGACCCCCAGCCTACCGGCCGTCCAAGACCTCGTCCCTATCATCCACAACCAATCAGAGTACATCCAGCATCTGGAGGCTGATGTCAAGTTCTGCAAGGTCGGTTCTGATTGTCCCTTTGCTCCTAGTGGCCACCGTATCTGCCATGGCTGTTATGCATGATAGATAGATATGAACTTTATTTATCACTTAAGGGAATGAGTGAATGAATAAATTAACGAATGGAAGGAAGGGAATTTGCCTTGCACACATTGAGCATGTTAAAAACAAAGCTAGTAATGAAGACATAAGAATAGGGTTTCAAAAAAATCGATGAAATGATTCAGAATCGATTCATGAATCCCAAAATCGATCTTTTATTTAATGAGTAGAGAATAGTTCATTCATTCATTCATTGATTCATTCATTCATTAATTTTTGGAAATCAGTATCGATACCCAACCCTAGTATTGATGTGTTGCATAACTTGGCAGTCATGTAATTAAGGTTACAGAAAAAAAAAAAAAGTTTTTAGTAACTCTAACCGAATCGATGTGAGGTAGACCGAGAGAGAACCTTATCCTATGTGAGGACGACCGAGAGAGAACCTTATCCTATGTGAGGTAGACCGAAAGAGAACCTTATCCTATGTGAGGACGACCGAGAGAGAACCTTTTCCTATGTGAGGACGACCGAGAGAGAACCTTATCCTATGTGAGGACGACCGAGAGAGAACCTTATCCTATGTGAGGACGACCGAGAGAGAACCTTATCCTATGTGAGGACGACCGAGAGAGAACCTTTTCCTATGTGTGGACGACCGAGAGAGAACCTTATCCTATGTGAGGACGACCGAGAGAGAACCTTATCCTATGTGAGGTAGACCGAGAGAGAACCTTATCCTATGTGAGGACGACCGAGAGAGAACCTTATCCTATGTGAGGTAGACCGAGAGAGAACCTTATCCTATGTGAGGTAGACCGAGAGAGAACCTTATCCTATGTGAGGTAAACCGAGAGAGAACCTTATCCTATGTGAGGACGACCGAGAGAGAACCTTATCCTATGTGAGGACGACCGAGAGAGAACCTTATCCTATGTGAGGACGACAGAGAGAGAACCTTATCCTATGTGAGGACGACCGAGAGAGAACCTTATCCTATGTGAGGACGACCGAGAGAGAACCTTATCCTATGTGAGGACGACCGAGAGAGAACCTTATCCTATGTGAGGTAGACCGAGAGAGAACCTTATCCTATGTGAGGACGACCGAGAGAGAACCTTATCCTATGTGAGGACGACCGAGAGAGAACCTTATCCTATGTGAGGTAGACCGAGAGAGAACCTTATCCTATGTGAGGACGACCGAGAGAGAACCTTATCCTATGTGAGGACGACCGAGAGAGAACCTTATCCTATGTGAGGTAGACCGAGAGAGAACCTTATCCTATGTGAGGACGACCGAGAGAGAACCTTATCCTATGTGAGGACGACCGAGAGAGAACCTTATCCTATGTGAGGTAGACCGAGAGAGAACCTTGTCCTATGTGAGGTAGACCGAGTGAGAACCTTATCTTTTGTAAGGTAGCTCAGGGTTCTTTTAAAGCTCTCACTCTAGAGGGTCAGTCGCCGTGACCAGACTGATTTCTGGGCTTATGATGGCGACATATTTGCAACGGAAAAGTAATTGACTCTCCTATGATATCCTATCATCAGTCTACCTTCATATTTTCAGCTTATGTGCATATTTAGTTATATCAAAATTACCTCAAATCATCAGTATGAATTCTGTGGTGTCACCCTAAAAATATTGCTTAGCGATGCCTCGTCATTTTATGAGAATCCCATATTACTGTACCAGCGTTACTGTAAGGGCCGCCGTTAACTCCCACTCTCACCTCACTAAAAACGTAAATGTATAAAACCAGACAATGTTTGGTGATGATGTAGCTTACTTTGTAGCTCAAGATGTCCTCTTTAATATCCTTAAAAAAAAGCACCACAAGGGGCAAAAATAGAATACCAAAGACTAAACAATAAAAGCCATGTACACACATGCAACACTCTTGAGAGTGACATGAAGAAGATCAACGCATTCTACAATGGATGTCTCTGGAGGATATGTTGCATCTTCTGGCTGGAAAGGATTTCAAATGAGGACAAACTGTCGCAATGTGATGCTGGAAATGAAACAACGACTAGGACATGTCCTCAGAATGGACGAGGACTGTATTCCCAAAGTAGCCTTGAGATGGACTCCATCTTGAAAGAGGAAACAAGGGAGGCCAAAAACAACCTGGCGAAGAACGGCGAAGGAACCTGGGAAATGAAAGCGGTTCCTAACCCGGGGTGAGGAACAACATGCTGCCCAGAACAGGACCAGATGGAAGCATAGTCACAGCCTCCTCAAGGAACCAAGAGGATTAAGTAAGTAACACACGCAAGCAAGTGATGAAAAAGAAAGAACTGGAAAGATTCTGACTCTGATTCTGATTACACGCTTACAAGATGGCACAGGAAACACCAGGGACAACACAGAGCTACAGCAAATAATGAACAAACAAAGAACAAGAGGGGAGCTACATGTAGGGTGAATATAAATAAAAAAAAAATATATATATATAGACTAAAGAGACTCAGAAGGAAACCAAAACGATCAGTGACACAGGTCTCCTCTCAATCAGAGTCAATTAGCCAGTTGTAGTCCTAGGGTCCGCTGTTTGGGTGGGGGGTTGCCAACAACAACGTCTCTGATTGGTGGAGACATTGCTGTTGCACTATAGGATTGTGCGTAGCGTATTTTTCCCTGTACAGCAATAGTTTGAGGGGACAAAATGAGGACAGAATTCAAAATACTGTCAAAAATTCAAA
>NC_140235.1:4549328-4556828 GCF_949987555.1 Borostomias antarcticus
CAGAGTGCTTTACAGTGGAGAATTAAAATAAACATACAGTTCACATAGGCAAAAATCATGACAACATGGGGGAGGGGGGGGGGGAGTCAATAGTTACAGATCACCAAAGGCCTGTCTGAACAGGTGGGTCTTCAAGAGTTTTTTAAAAGAGTTCTCAGGTCCTGGGGTAGGGCATTCCATAGCCTAGGGGCCGTAGCCCCAAAGTCTCGGTCACCCTTAGACTTTAGCCTGGTCCGAGGCTCGGTCACCCTTAGACTTTAGCCTGGTCCGAGGCTCGGTCACCCTTAGTCTTTAGCCTGGTCCGAGGCTCGGTCACCCTTAGTCTTTAGCCTGGTCCGAGGCACCACCAGGAACCCCTGGTCGGAGACCTCAGGGACCGGCTGGAGGAGTAGGGGTGGATGAGGTCGCAGATGTAGGCAGGGGCTTGTCCATGGAGGGCTCTGTAAGTGAAGACCAGGACCTTGAAGTGGATCCTGAGGTGCACAGGGAGCCAGTGCAGGGGGGACAGGATGCGGGTGATGTGGCACGATTTCTTGGCCCTGGTGAGCAGCCTGGCCGCGGCATTCTGGGCCAGTTGCAACTGGTCCACAGATGCTTTGTTTAAGCAGGTGAACAAAGAGTTGCAATAGTCCAACTATGGAGGATATAAAAGCATGGACACCAGCTCACCATGAGCAACAATGGACCGAAGTTTTGCGATATTCCTCAGATGGAAAAAGCAGGTGCGAGTTAACGACTTAACATGTTTGTCTAGATGCATAGACTGATCAAAAGTCACACCAAGGTTCCACGGGTTGAGGCGTACATTTCCACTGTGTGTGTGTGTGTGTGTGTGTGTGTGTGTGTGTACACGCATGTGTGGGGAATCTCGCTTTCTAGAATCAGCAACAGTGATGACGATGCCAGGTTAGCAACAGGTAGAGAGGTATGTTGTTCGATAGATTTAATTATCGTGCTTTTCAATCGCACCATTGCTGCAGTACACTTCTATAGCCACTGGGTGGCACTAAAGCCTTGTGTATCGCCGTGTTTAATGTTGCAAGGTGGCCACTCATCCCAATCTCGCCCAGATCAACAGTATTGACTGGCTATTATTACAACACCCCTTTCTATCTTACTCATGCATACTGAGGCGAAATGACAAAGACAAACTGAGACTGTCTTTGTTATACTTCAGCCCTTCGGTCACAAAGATCGAGATTTAACTCAATATTCTGCAACCGGGCAATTTTGCAGAGTGAAGGTTGAGTTAAAGACGAATTTCAGTGTAATTGGCCTCCACACACAGGACTGCCACCCTTTAAATTCAGTTTGGTGTGGGATCCCTTATCGGACGGTGAAGCATATTATGAGTAGGCCCTCTGTGACATTACCCAACCCAGGGGTCGAGGGTCATCGCTCCTCAACCTCCAGGAATTTAGTTTAAAAAGTTTGGCAGCTAAATTTTTAAGTATTTATAGATGAAAAGCCAAGTTAATAATCATGATCAATGATGAATATGTATGATTCCAGACATCATAGCCTAAATCACAAGACCAAACCTAACCAGGATATCTGGGGATCTTCCCCCAGAAAAGTGTGAATTTCAGAGGCTGTTTTCATGTATTTTTGTGAATTTATCGAGTGATTCTGTTGCCAAAATGTGAGTGGAGGACAGGGTGGATTGGGAAGGGGGCGTTGGGACGCTCAGGAGGATCTGGAGGCTTGGCAAGTAGCTCTGTCTACAAACAGTAGCATTATAGGAAAAGTAAACGGACAAAAACACATTATTCAAAGACAGTAGAGCCAGCAGGATTATCTTAGTCCAGAAAACAAACAAATAAGATTGTATCAAACTAGAAATCCGGCCTCGAAATAGAAGAGAGGGAAAGAGTTCTTAGCTGAACTAGTTTGGATTTTTCTTCTTATGTCAGACGTGCTTTCACACATATTTACTGATGAGACTATAAAGACTATTCATCCTCTGACACCTCGGCAGCTAAATTAAGCTATTACCTAATGGCACTGTCTGATAAATAAGAGCTAGGAAGATAATGTGTTGTCCTTACATTTTGTCAGTTGTACATGCAGACTATTAACACACTGAGTTTGTCTTCCCCTCCTGACATTGGACAAACTACTACAATAAGATACAAACAGTGGATTGTTGAATAGAGCATACTGTACTACTTACAGTACAAACACAGAAATATATCAATGGGATCAATAAAACTGGATGAAATACTTTCCTCTATTCAACGCGAGAAACAGATGAATTCAAACACCGGATAATCGTGAACTGAGTTTTTCTACAGTACAGTTCTGGCCTGTATGATCTGTACAGTATCTGAATCCCGTTTGCGTTGCAGGGTTTGTGTGGGAGCACAGAGAGGCTTTGCTTTAACTCTGGTGCGCTGTGTTCTTACTCGTAGACGTTCGACGCCGCGCGTCCGTGCGCACCGATACAACGCCGCGCCCACCGTCGACCGTTGTTCGTTGATCGTTGATCGTTGTTTATTCTTTATTTAGGATCCCCATTAATCATTACCTCAGTCATGACTACTCTTACTGGGGTCCTCTCAAAATAAAATAATACATCCATCCATCTTCCATCCATCCATCCATCTTCATCCATCCATCCATCTTCATCCGCTTATCCGGGGTCGGGTCGCGGAGGCAGCAGCTCCAGCAGATAAAAATAATACATTCAAACTTAAAATCATTGTACAATCAGACAAAACACTACTTCTATGCACATTGTACAAGCAACTAAAACTAACGTAGAACTAATGGCGAGGGAAAGGGTTTAGGGTTAGTTCTGCGAGGCGTTAAATATGTGTGAAAGCACGTCCATTTTCTCACAAAACAAACGTTGAAACGATAACATCACCGAGGGGCCCGCGAGGCGCCATTATCGGCCTAACGTAACTGTCCCTCGCCTAACCACCCCCACCCCCACTCCTCCCTCCCCCAGACCAGCGGGGAGCTGCGGTACCAGCTGAGCCAGGCCCAGCTGAGGAGAGAGGAGGCGGAGAGGGAGCTGAGAGAGACCAACTCCCGGACCTCCAGACATGCGGAGCTGGCCTCGCAGGTGAGACGCCCCCCTCAGCGCCCGAGGAGGTCAGGGAGCGCCGGCGAGAGACAGGAAACAGGAACAGGAAACAGGAAAAAATTTGAATGGCGGCAGGAAATGGACGTAGTTCACGCACCGACCTCTCAGAAAGCCCAGCAGTACGTGTTATTGTGGGGTTAGTGGGTTAGTGGAGATGAGATACATATCTGTGGATTGTAAACGCTAGTTTCGGCCACGCCCCCGGCGGTGAGCTATTTGCCGGCAATTTCCGCAGGATTCTGATTCGTACTGACACAAGACACACTCTGCCATGTGAAATGCCTTCACTCCAACTATACACCGCCGTATGGCAGAACTGAGAGGACACAGGATGGCGCATTGTGTAAGCCTCTCTCTCCCTCCCTCTCTCTCTCTCTCCCTCCCCCCCCCCCCTCCCTCCCTCTCGGCGGGACAGGAAGTAGAGCGCCTGGGTCAGGAGCTGATTGGCTGCCGGCAGCGTTTGGAGGCGGCCCAGAGGGAAGCCGGCCAATCCCAGGCCGAGGTCCTGGGCCTGACGGAGCAGCTGGGACAGACCCAGCACCAACTGCACCTCGCCAGGTAACCGCATAATCCTATTAGACATGGCACGGCACCCCCAACCCCTCCTCGCCATCGCCCAGCCCTGCCCCCGCGCCCAGTACTGCACCAACTGGACCTCGCCAGGTACCTCATAATCCTGTTACACATGCCAGGGCACCGCCATCGCCTTCGCCCCTCCCTGCCACATGCCCAGCCGCGCTCCGGCCCATCTCCACTCTGCCTTTACTCTGGTGCCCGACCTCCGTTCTACCCCCCCGGCCCAGCTGGCCGCCACCCAGTCCAGCACCAACTGGACCCCACCAGGACCCGTAATCCTATTAGACATGCCGCGACACCACCCTTCCCTCCAGCGCCGTCCGCCGCGCCAGCGCCAGCCTCCAGCCCGGCCGCCCGACACCCGACACCCAGGACCAACTGCCCCCACGCCAGGTGGCCCATAATCCTCCACGCGGTCCAGCGTTGGCCGGGGTGCCGGCGCTCGGCCCGTCGTGTCCCATGGGTGGAATGTGAGCTCGGTCCGCCAGAGAACTCAGAGTGGTGCGCAGTCCTCTGTTTTTTTCCCTGTCTCTTCTCTCCTCTGTGTTCGGCCCCTCTCCTCTCCTCTCCTCTCTCCTCCTCTCTCCTCTCCTCCCCTCTCCTCCCCCCTCCTCTCTCCTACTCTCTCCTCCCCTCTCCTCTCCCCTCCCCTCTCCTCTCCTCTCCTCCTCTTTCCTCCCCTCTCCCCTCTCCTCTCCTCTCCCCTCCCCTCCCCTCCCCTCCCCTCCCCTCTCCTCTCCTCTCCTCTCCTCTCCTCTCCTCTCCTCTCCTCTCCTCTCCTCTCCTCTCCTCTCCTCTCCTCTCCTCTCCTCTCCTCTCCTCTCCTCTCCTATCCTATCCTATCCTATCCTATCCTCTCCTCCTCTCTCCTCCCCTTTCCTCTCCTCTCCTCTCCTCCTCTCTCCTTCCCTTTCCTCCCCTCTCCTCTCCCCTCTTCTCCTCTCTCCTCTCCCCTCTCCTCCTCTCTCCTCTCCTCTCCTCCCCTCTCCCCTCCCCTCTCCTTCTCTCTCCTCTCCTCCCCTCTCCTCTCCTCCATTCCCCTCCCCTCTCCTTCTCTCTCCTCTCCTCCCCTCTCCTCTCCTCCATTCTCCTCCCCTCCCCTCTCCTCTCCTCTCCTCTGCAGCGGCAGATTGCCTCCTGTCTGTGCCGCGTACCCTGTACCCATCCTCGTAGCAGGCAGAACCGCCCCCCCCCCCCCCCCCCCTCAACCTCACCTCCTTCCCCCCTCAATCTCACCTCCTTCCCCCCTCAATCTCACCCCCACCACCCCGCTGACCCTCCACCGCCAGCCGCTCTGGGCAGCGCCTCGGGCCCCGGCCGAGGTGTCAGAGACGGGCGCAGATGTGCCCCGGTGCCACGCGGAGCGGAGGAGGCTGGCTGGCTGGCTGGCTCAGTGGCAGGGCTACCGCTGGTCTCTCCCCCGCACACCCCTCCTGTACACTGCTGCTGCTGCTCTGATCTGATCTGCGTTTAACCGAGTTAGCGTGTAATCTGGACAGCTGTGGGGAAGGACATGCTAACGGCGGCGCTACCTGCTGCTGGACAGATAGTGCAGAGCGCCTGAGCAGAGGCAGGAAGAGACGGACGATTGGACCTTTAACTCGGGGAAAAAATACGTTCGGTGGTCAGTGGCGATAAGCAAATCATTTCCTGATCCCGTTTGAATTGTGACATGACCGTACACATGTTTTGTCAATTCATAACATAATTTCGCAAGTCAAGAAAGTCGTAGTTTGTCATGATACTGCAAAGCAGTTATTCCAGGTCGAGTTTAAAATTATTTAATGAGGTGAAAATCACTATTAGTCTGGCCATGTTTAGAGCTGCAGGAAGGCTAAAGGAGAGCTAGTCAGTTCTGTAAGAGCTGGAGATCGGCTTGAAGGTTTTGGTGAGTGTTAAACGAGTGTAATGTCGGCCAGCTAATATTAGCTAACTTGCGAGTTAACCGAGATTAGTAAAATGAATGTTTTAAATTGACAAAGAATGTGATTTATGTCACGGCACAATTCAATCAGGATCAATAATCATTTTTTACACTACCATTCATATTTTTTCTGATTTAAGAGCCCATGGCGGTTTTCACTTCCTGCTTCCGCGTAGGTACTCTATAGATGGCTGGCTAGCGGTCTGGGGCCAATGCGTGTGCCTCCTCATCCGGCTGGCTGCAATACAGCTTTCAAAGCTTTCAAATAGGCTACTTTTAGTGCACCTGGTTTAATAGTTTGTCTACTGATGGTGGAGAGCTTGTATGCGCTCAATCTGAAGACCTGCGTTGTAGCGTTGTCGTACCGGCCGCCTTGACCGGTGAGTTGCTGACCAGTGTGGGCCTTGGCAGAGAAGCTGTGTACGCGTGTGTGTGTGTGTGTGTGTGTGTGTGTGTGCGTTAATGTGTTTAACACATAGGCAGGTTGAGGGGCAACCACAGAGTACAGATGCAGCTGACATCTGGTCATTCCTTCAGGCCAAACTACCCCCCCCTCCCCTCCCCCCCCACACACACACACATATTTACATGTTGTTGCTGCGCTTGAGGCCAAGCTAACATCCTCTATGTGATGTAGCGCTCCTCTCTCTGTCTCTGTAAACCCTCTACCACCACAGAGACCCCCAGCCCGCGCGAGGGCCTTCAACGGGCCCCGCTCTGGGCGTCGCCGGGTCCTTTGTGGCGGCCTGGCATGTGTGCCGCCTCTTCCAGAGAGGGACAGAGAAAGAGAGAGAGATAGAAAGAGAGGGGCAGAGGCCCGAGAGGCGGGCAGCGGGCTTCTGTCCCGACGACCGGCTTTGATTCATCCTTTTGTTGTGTGTGTTCATCTCACGGCCCCACAGATCACAGCAGCGCCCCTTCAAATGCTCGTAGAGGGGACATGAAGCACTCGGCGCCTTTTGTTTGATATTTAGGGACCCTCTCTTCCTCTATACACACACGCACACACACGCACGCATATTCACACACACCGCCCCCCACCCCACCCCCCACACACACACACACGCGCGCAGACGGCCCCCCAGGCCCCACAGCGGCTGGTGCGGAGCAGCGCCCCCCCCGTCCGCGCGCTCCAGGATTGGATCATCAGCCAGCTGTGCGCCGGGCCGACCAGGATCTGGTCCTAATCCTCGCCGCTCTGTTCGCTCTCCCGACGACGCTCAGCCCGGGCTTTAGACCGTTTGTTTGTTTGCTGTTTGTTGTTTGTTTGCTCTCACTTTTTTCAACCCCCCCCCCCGCCCGCCCCCCCCACGCCCTTCTTCTCCCCCCCCCTCCCTCTGTTGTGCTCGGGGGACACGATGGGGCGCCACAAAAGAGCGCGGCATAACTTTCACTCCGTCACACGCCAGATATGACTGACCTAGAACAACCTGGTTCGTGTGTGTGGGTGTGTGTGGGTGTGTGTGGGTGTGTGTGTGCGTGTGTGTGTGTGTGCGTGCGTGCGTGTGTGTGTGCTCAGTGGCCAGGAGGACAGGAGGCTGATCTTCACCGGTTCCAACTCTCCTTCTTGGTTCATCCTCATGAAATTGAGCATCCATTTTAATGGAGGTGGTTGGGAGGGGAGGAGGGAGCTAGTGTTGGCAGTGGGGACGGCCAGGGTCTGGAGGAGGTGAGGAGGAGGAGGAGGAGGAGGAGGAGGAGGGGGGGCTTAGGGCAGGAACATGAGCATCAAACTCGACAGTATTCATGATGTCTCTGAGCTCAACTTCAGGCCCCTCGTCTGTTGCTCTGCTGACCTGTTTGTCTCTCTCTCTGTCTGTCTCTCTCTCTGTCTCTCTCTTGTCTGTCTCTCTTTCTCTCTCTCTTCTCTGTCTTCTCTGTACAGTATATCTATCTATCTACCTACATA
>NC_140235.1:4559472-4566972 GCF_949987555.1 Borostomias antarcticus
GAAAGCAGCAGCCGGCTGCAAACCAAGTTCACTTCTGACAGATGGATTGAATGACAGAGGGGTTGCGGGCGCCAGAACGGGCCTGGCAGCGCCGTCCGCTGAGCACGGCCGCCAACAGGAGAGGAGGTGTGAACAGGTGCAGGACTGCTGAAGGAAGCGCCACCAGATGGAGGGAGCCACAGCCAGTTTAGTTAAAGGAAAAAGGGTGGGAGGGGAGAAGGGAGGGATGGAGGGAGGGAGTGAAGGGGGGGGGGGGCGCTGGGATGGAGAAGAAGAAGAAAAAACGACGGAGAGGGAAAAAAAGGGATGGGAGGGAAGACGAGAGCCCCGAGGACGGACGGATGGATGCGGGTGGGGAGAACGCGGGGTGGGAGAACGCGGGGTGGGAGAATGCGGGGTGGGAGAATGCGGGGTGGGAGAACGCGGGGTGGGAGAACACGAGGTGGGAGAACGCGGGGTGGGAGAACGCGAGGTGGGAGAACGCGGGGTGGGAGAACGCGGGGTGGGAGAACGCGGGGGTGGGAGAACGCAGGGTGAGAACGAGTGCCTCGGCACGGCTACGGAGGGCTGCTTTTTGTTTTTCTAAGTCGGAGAGATACTGTTGGAGGAGGAGGAGGAGGAGGAGGAGGAGGAGGAGGAGGAGGTGGGCTGGGAGGAACTAGGGGCGGAGGGCAACTGACGCACACCGCCCAGCGGCGGAATAAATGTGTGTGTGTGTGTGTGTGTGCGTGTGTGTGTGTGTGTCTGTTAGATGCTACCGCACCCATGCTGTGTGGTACAAGGCAAGGCAAGTTTATTTGTATACCACATTTCAGCAACAAGGCAATTCAAAGTGCTTTACATGAGACATTAAAAGCTTCAAGTCAAAGTGCAAGAAACACATAAAAGGTAATATAAAATGAAATGTAAAAAAAAAGACATTTAAAATAAAATACAGGAATAAAAGTTACAGTAATGCCTCACTGTACAACAGCTACTTCTTTGTTGCTGTCAGTCTAAGCATCAGACTTTTTTATATATATTTTTGGGGCATTTGTGCTTTATTATATAGAACAGTGTAGACTGACAGGAAAGGTGAGAGGGGGAGGGGGAGGACATGCAGCACAAGGCCCAGGCCGGATTCGAACCGGGGCCGCTGCGATAAGGACTAGCCTTAACGTGGTACGCGCCTTAACCGATGAGCCACCAGGGTGCCCCAACATCAGACGTTTGAGTAGGAATAAATAAAGGAACAAGTGAGGTGTTATGAACAGGGATGGAAATTAGCAAGAGGCTAGTATTTCATACGTCACTCTGGTGAAACTTGGCTACTACTGGCCCTTGAAGAAGCATCAGACACTAGAGAATCCAGGTTAGTAAACGTTTCAGGCCACTAGCCTGGCTGGCCAGTGCCAACAATGCTTCCATTAAGTTCCATCCCTGGCTATGAATGATGAGTGATCTCATAGAATAAAAGCACAGGGTCGCAAGATATATTTGTGTAATACTGTAATTGTATTACATTATAGTATTGGTGTGATGTTGAGGGATTTGTGACGGTACATCCTGTTATTCTTCCATTCTGTACATACTGTATGAGTTGGTAGAGTAACATCACATTACATGGAATTATCTTCAAGGTTTTGTTTCTTAGAAATATCTCAACACTCTTTCCAGTAAACAGTAAAAATTTCAAATTGTCTCTCTAATCAACAGCTGACCAGAATGTTTTTTGTTTTTTTAAGAGTAAGAGTGTCTGTGGTGTAGTCCAGTCCAGGGTCCGGCCTCTCTTTGTTTTCCCCTCACACCAACGCTAGCGGCTGCATCTGTTAGCCGAGGCGCTCCAGAGCCGACTCCTATCTGCGCTGGTTGTTAGGAATTGTAGCATTTGGTGGTTCCTGGCGCCGGATCACGGAGCACCGCAGGGTGCATCTCCGGCTGCGCTCGGCTGGGCACTGGCAGGCCAAATCAAATGGACAACAGCTTGACTAGTGCCCACTTAGGCAGGCATGGGCCCTTCCTCATCACTCCAGCATCCACAGCCATGAGACACCCGGCCTCTGTGCTCAACTACCTACACCGCTGTAGCTACTCCAATACTGTAGCTACCGGCTACTCTGTCTAACTAGCTACTCCAATACTGTAGCTACCAGCTACTCTGACTAACTAGCTACTCCAATACTGTAGCTACCGGCTACTCTGCCTAACTAGCTACTCCAATACTGTAGCTACCAGCTACTCTGCCTAACTAGCTGCTCCAATACTGAGCCTACCAGCTACTCTGCCTAACTAGCTACTCCAATACTGTAGCTACCAGCTACTCTGCCTAACTAGCTACTCCAATACTGTAGCTACCAGCTACTCTGCCTAACTAGCTACTCCAATACTGTAGCTACCAGCTACTCTGCCTAACTAGCTACTCCAATACTGTAGCTACCAGCTACTCTGCCTAACTAGTTACTCCAATACTGTAGCTACCAGCTACTCTGCCTAACTAGCTACTCCAATACTGTAGCTACCGGCTACTCTGCCTAACTAGCTACTCCAATACTGTAGCTACCAGCTACTCTGCCTAACTAGCTGCTCCAATACTGAGCCTACCAGCTACTCTGCCTAACTAGCTACTCCAATACTGTAGCTACCAGCTACTCTGCCTAACTAGCTACTCCAATACTGTAGCTACCAGCTACTCTGCCTAACTAGCTACTCCAATACTGTAGCTACCAGCTACTCTGCCTAACTAGTTACTCCAATACTGTAGCTACCAGCTACTCTGCCTAACTAGCTACTCCAATACTGTAGCTACCAGCTACTCTGCCTAACTAGCTACTCCAATACTGTAGCTACCAGCTACTCTGCCTAACTAGCTACTCCAATACTGTAGCTACCAGCTACTCTGCCTAACTAGCTACTCCAATACTGTAGCTACTTCCTCTGCCTAACTAGCTACTCCAATACTGTAGCTAACTAGCTACCACCCAAGTCACCAGCTACCCTATCTACTGTAGATATCTACTCCAACCCCATTAACTATCAGCTATTAGCTATTAGCTATCCTACCTGTACCTGTAGACAGGCAACCCCAGTAACTCAGCTATCCTACCCAGATACTTAGCCAGCTTATCCCCTGTAACTGGCTGCTCTACCTAGATAGCTACTCCAGCCCCAGTAACCAGCTGGCAGCTGCCCTACCTACTGTAGCTTCCCCAACATTACATTACATTACCGTCAGACGTTTTAATCCAAAGCAATTTAGAATAATTGCATTTAACGTAGGAAGTCAGTGTACTTCTACTCACCAGAACTCACAGGTGCATCTCCTTTCTAAAACAAGTGACTGAGAGCATAATCTACTGCTAAAGGCAAACTAAAAATTCAATAGGTGCTTAAGAGGGAGGATCTTGGTAGTACTTCTCGAAGAGGTGAGTGTTGAGCCTCTGGCGAAAGATGGCCAGCGACTCTGCTGTCCTGACGTCAGTGGGAAGTTCGTTCCACCAATGCGGGGCCCGGACAGAGAAGAGCCGTGCCGATCGACCGCAGGGGCCTCGGAGTGACGGGGCAACTCGCCCCGAGGTAGCAGAGCGTAGCGGTCAGGAGGGGGTGCAGGGCTTGACCAACCCTAGTAACCAGCTACTCAGCGTTGATTGCTACAGTAGCTACCGCAACTCCAGCGACTCAGCCACCCAGCCTAGATAGTTACCCCAAAACAAGCGACAGAGCCAGCCGACACCTAGCTTGAGTAACCCAGCCACCGACTCTGGCTCTAGGCCATACAGTGGACTGCACCCCCCCCCCCCCCCGATTCACTCCACTAGGTAAACCCAGCTCTGCCCCTGACTGGCTGGACACAAGGTCACATCATTGCCCCAAGTGAGCAAAGACCTCTAGCCCAGGTCATAAAATAGACAAATAAACAAATAAACAAAAAGCTTATGTTACATTCAATTATAAAGTACTGTACAGTAATCTGTTTAAATTCTGTTTATTGTATTGTTATTGAATTGGGCCTCGACTAGGGGACATATGCCCTGCACTCATATCATCAGTCCACTGAGCAGTATGTCCCTCAAGTCTGGTGACCTGCAGTTGTGTTCTCCTGCTAATCTCTTTTGTTGGCCAACATTTTCTTCCTCACTTGTTCAGCTTGCTGAACAGCAGTGCAATAATAACCTGGTTATTGAAATGTCTGACTTGGTCGTCTACAGCCAGAATGTTTCTGGCGATACTCTTGTCAACACAGTAGGACGGAGTATCATCTGATATTAGAATCCAGGCTGCTGCAGCAACTCTGATGGAATGAGGGCAGCCATCTGTATGATGAACGTGAGAACAGACTCATATAATGCTAGTCTTAGCTTGCTCATAAGGAGCAAAAATAAACAAATTGTTAATTCTTCCACTTTCTCGTCTCGTTTCACTCTCTCTCTCTCTCTCTCTCTCTCTCTCCCTCTCTCTGACCACAGCTCCCCTCGTCCTTCTGTTCCAAACTCCAACCCCCCCCCTCGCTCTCCTCCTCCTCCTCCTCCTCCTCTTCCTCCAAGCAAACTCTCCGCGTCGCTCCTCCAGTCATCCTCCTGTGTTCTGGAACTTTCTGGCCGGCTGTCTCATGCTAATTGGTGGTTAAACACGGTGGGTGTGAGGCTGGCCCCCCCCTGGAAGCCGACAGAACCAAATGGCTGGCAGTGGCCGCCTGCCCCCCCCCCCCCCCCCTGCCCCCCGCGGGGCGCTGGTGTGGATGGTGTTTTTAGGCCGCTGTTCAAGCACAGCAGGGGTGCTGCGTTCTCTCCTGGTGTCCCAGGCACACCCAGCATCCGGCGTTCACACACACACACACACACGCACCGATAGGCGCTCACACACACACAGAGAGGAACGCGCACATAGACGCAGACGCAGGAACACACACACACACACAGGCACACAGCGTTCACACTCCAGACGACAGCAGGAGTACAGACGCGGTCACTTTGGAGAGTCAGTCCAAACCCTGCAGGGGAGAAAAGTTTACTGTGCTCTCTCTCTCTCTCTCTCTCTCTCTCCCTCTCTCTCTCTCTCCCTCTCCCTCTCTCTCTCTCTCTCTCTCTCTCTCTCTCTCTCTCTTCATTAACACGCTTTTGGAGGATTGGAGGATTTCTTTTCTTTGTGTGTGTTTTTTTTTCTTCTCTAGGCTCAATGTTGTTTTTCAGTAAAGTCGGATAATCTGCCAGATTGCGCGGAGTTGGTTCTGCCAGATTGGTCATGCTTTTCAGAGTTTTATCATGTTTGCAAATGTACAGACCGCCAAATTCCTCCAAACTCTTTGAACTAGGTGTCAGTATGCTAACACCACGCAAGTTTAATTGGTTGCACAAGAATCACCATAGTTTTGTTATTTGCTGTATCACATACTTAGTGATGAGTTTTCTGTAGGTCATGCGTTATGCTGTGTTCACACCGGGGGCGGATTTTTCCTGCGGCGCGGCGAGTTTACACGGCACGGGTGGCGCAAATCGCAGAACTTGGCGGCGCGGCGGCCAGGATTTGCCGCGGCGATCAATGAGATCGCGATTGATCGAGATCAATCAGACCCATTGATGAGACCCATTGATCCCGCGGCGAGATTGGGCGAACTGGGCGGCGCAAATTTTCTCGCCGCACCCGGTGTGAACATAGCATTAGAGTGTCCGCCCCGAGATCGGGAGGTTGGGGGTTCGATCCCCGGCCGAGTCATACCAAAGACTATAAAAAATGGTACCCACTGCCTCCCTGTTTGGCACTCAGCATCAAGGGTTGGATTGGGGGTCAAGTCCCTGCGACACTAGCGTCATGTCCAGGGGGTGAACTTGTACATCCAGCTGCCTCACGCTAAGGAATCAGAATAGGCTCCTGCCCTATGGGTCACTAGGCTCCAGAACCATCGCTTCTCAAGGCTACTTACTTCACTTTTTGAGGTCATAAAGGTCTATTTGACCCCTCTGAAGGCGTACCTGATTCCGCTGCCTGATCAAGTTGAGATCGGTCGCCAGCAGCAGAGCGCAGAACGCTGACGTGACGGGGATGAGCCCGCTGGCGCCTTCCTGGAACGCTGCCGACTCCTTGTCTTGCGCGGACCGTCCCTTTAATACGAGCAGCTTCAGCGCACGGCCCACCCAGCGGCGTCTGGAGCGTTAGAGTGATCGTGATGCGTACGAGTGGATGGAGCAGTGGCGCTAGCTCCGCACGGCTCTGCGGGGTGGGGTTGAGCTGGGCTGGGTGGTGTTGAGCTGGGTTGGGCTGGGTTGGGCTGTGTTGTGTTGGGCTGTGTTGCGTTGTGTTGTGTTGGGTTGTGTTGTGTTGGGTTGTGTTGTGTTGTGTTGGGTTGTGTTGTGTTGGGCTGTGTTGTGTTGTGTTGTGTTGTGTTGTGTGGTGTGGTGTGGTGTTGTGTTGTGTTGTGTAGTGTTGTGTTGTGTTGTGTTGTGTTGGGCTGTGTTGTGTTGTGTTGTGTAGTGTTGTGTTGTGTTGTGTAGTGTAGTGTAGTGTTGTGTTGTGTTGTGTTGTGTTGTGTTGTGTTGTGTTGGGCTGTGTGGTGTGGTGTTGTGTTGTGTTGTGTTGTGTCTGTTTGTGTGGACAGCTGCAGCTACACTCAGGGGCTCTCTGTCTGGGGCTTGACACTTCTACCCTTCAACCTCCTCCTGAGATGTAACGCTGTGTCTCTCCCTCTCTCTCCCTCTCTCTCTCTCTCTCTCCCTCCTCTGTCGTTCTTTACGGCTCTCTTTGTCTCTCCCTTTGTCTCGCCTTCTATGTCATTTTTGTCTCTTCTTTTTTTTTTTTTCTTGCCCTCTGTCGCTCTCTCTCCCCCTTCATCTCTCTCTCTCTCTGTCTCTCCTCCCTCTCTCCCCTTCCCTCCATCCCTCTCTCTCTCTCCCCCTCCCTCTGTCTCTCTCTCTGTCTCTCCTCCCTCTCTCTTTCTCTCTGTCTCTCCTCCCTCTCTCTCTCTTTCTCTCTCTCTCTCTCTCTCTCTGTCTCTCCTCCCTCTCTCTCTCTCTCTTAACTCTCTCTCTCTCTCTCTGTCTCTCCTCCCTCTCCCCCTCCCTCTCTCTCTTAACTCTCTCTCTCTCTCTCTCTGTCTCTCCTCCCTCTCTCTCCCCCTCCCTCTCTCTCTTAACTCTCTCTCTCTGTCTCTCCTCCCTCTCTCTCCCCCTCCCTCTGTCTCTCTCTCTCTCTCCCAGGCAGGAGAGGGAGGTGTTGGAGCGTTGCCGTGGCGAGGACATGGCGGCCGTGACCCTCTCAGCGCAGCAGCGAGAGTGGGAGCTCACACTCCGACTGCAGCGGGAGGCGGAGCAACACCAGCGCCACGGTGGGTCCGTCAGCTGGACAGCACAGCCAGCGGCCAACAACACCGACACCTCACCCTCTCCCCCCTCACCCTCTCCCTCCCTCACCCTTTACACCCTCATCTCACCCTCCCTCACCCTCTCCCCCCTCACCTGGCCCTGCTTCACCCTCTCCCGCCTCACCTCACCCTCCCTCACCCTCTACACCCTCATCTCACCCTCCCTCACC